>NC_041729.1:155940968-156290968 GCF_004115215.2 Ornithorhynchus anatinus | reverse complement strand
CCTCGAGGCTTCCCCCGAATAAGCCTCTTTCCTCCTCTCCCACTCCTTTCTCTGTCACCTTGACTTGCTCTCTTTTTATCATCCCCCTCCCAGCCCCACAGCGCTTACATACATATCCGCAATTTATGGATCGTTATCAATGTCCGTCTCCCCTTCTAGACTGTAAGTTCGCTGTGGGCAGGGAATGTGTCTGTTATATTGTTATTGTACTCTCACAGGTGCTGCTCTGCACACAGTAAGCACTCAATAAATATGTTTGATGACTAGACAAGGTCCCTGCCCTCAGGGAGCTTCCAGTCTAGTGGGGAAGTGTCCCAGGTTGACCCTGAGTATGGTCAAGGTCAAATCCTATCTCGTGGCCTCCTGAGCCAGCAGGCGCAACTCGGAAGTGAGGGTGGGAGAACCCCCCACAACCAAAATTGCTCTGCACATAGTAAGCGCTTAACAAATACCCACATTATTGTTATTATTATTAATTAGGTTTGCCTCGCAGAATAAATTGGGTATGAAGCTCAGGCTTTCCATCCCCAGTCTCTGTCACCCTCACTGTGCCGATTCATTCAATAGTATTTCATTCAATAGTATTTATTTATTTATTGAGCGCTTACTATGTGCAGAGCACTGTACTAAGCGCTTGGAATGAACAAGTCGGCAACAGATAGAGACGGTCCCTGCCGTTTGACGGGCTCACGGTCTGATCGGGGGAGACGGACGGACGAGAACGATGGCAATAAAAACGAACCGGTCCCCGGGTGATGGGTGACAGGAAGGCACCACCGGACCCACGCCTATGTTGTAAATCATCCAGATGGCAGGTGGGTGGGCCGATAATTGGGCTTTGGTGGTCAGGTGTAAGGAGAGCAGTAGGTGGTCAATGTTCTTGTCACTGTCTGAGTCCTTCCTGGACTGGGGCAAAGACTTACGGGAGTTCCGGTGGCAGGCGGGAGACGTAGCCCCTCTCTTGTTTATTTGGCTTGGCCTAGTAGCAAGAGCACGGGTTTGAGAGTCAGAGGTCATGGGTTCTAATCCCGGTTTCACCACTTATCTGCTGTGTTACCTTGGGCAAGTCACTTCACTTCTGTGTGCTTCAGCTTACCTCATCTCTAAAATGGGTTTGAGACCGTGAGCCCCACGTGGGACAATCTGATTGCCTTGTATTTACCCCAGCGCTTAGAACAGTGCTTGACACGTAGTAAGTGCTTAACAAATACCATCGTTATTATTATTTGGGCCATCGAAGTCCATTGCAAGGGGAGTGTTGGATGGCTCAAGCCACTGCCCAGGTTGGAAATGGAAGAATGCTGCTATTATAGGACTAACTTCATTCATTATTATCTCCCAGCCTTCAAATCCCATTTCCTCCAAGAGGCCTTCTCCAGCCAAGCTCCCCCCCACCACACCCCGTCCCCTAATCGTGGCTCGGTGGAAAAGGCACTGGCTTGGGAGTCAGAGGTCATGGGTTCGAATCCCTGCTCTGCCACTTGTCAGCTGTGTGACCGTGGGCAAGTCACTTCACTTCTCTGTGCCTCAGTTACCTCATCTGTAAAATGGGGATTCATTGTGAGCCCCACGGGGGACAACCTGATTACCCTGTATCTACCCTAGCGCTTAGAACAGTGCTCGGAACATAGTAAGCGCTTAACAAATACCAACATTGTTGTAATTATTATTATTATCCCTCTCCCTTCTGTGTCAACTTGGCACTGGGAATTGTAGTCTTTAAACACCTGAAATTCACCCTGCCCTCAGCCCCACAGCACTTATGCGCATATCTAGAATTGATTTTAACATCTGCCCCCTCCATCCAAACTGTAAGCTCCTTGTGGGCAGGGAACATGTCTACCACCTTGAATGTACTGTTCTCTCCCAAGCCCCTGAAACAGTGTTCTGCACCCAGTAAATGCTCAATAAACACTCTCGCCTGGCTTCTTTGTGGTTGTTCTTCATACCCACATAAATACAGTACAGTTGCTCTTCACACAGGGAAGTTGTTTCAGGAAACAACGCAGAGTCATCAGTCAGAGAAACCGCAGAGTCTAGTGGATAGAGACGGGGCCTGGGAGTCAGAAGGATCTGGGTTCTAATCCCAGATCCACCACTTGTCTGCTCTGTGACCTTGGGCGCATTGTTTCACTTCTCTGGGCCTCAGTTCCCTCATCTGTAAAATGGGGATTGAGACTGTGAGCCCCAAGGGGGACAGGTACTGTGTCCAACCTTATTTCCTTGTAACCGCCCCAGTGCTTACTACAGTGCCTGGCACATAGTAAACTCTTAAAAAGTACCACAGTTTTCAGACAGTTTTAATTATGAAAATTTTGAAATAACTGGTCTCAGAAAATGCTGCCTGCAAGATCACCTCCTGAGAGCCCACACTCCATCACCAGGAGGTGGATCCTTTTTATCCTTTCCCAGTACTGTGACACCCACTTCACATCATGTCCTTCAATCAATCAATCAATCAATTGTATTTATTGAGCCATTACTGTGTGCAGGACGCCATACTGAGCACTTCAGAGACTACAACCCAACAATATAATTCATTCATTCAATCTTATTTATTGAGCACTTACCTTGTGCAGAGCACTGTACTAAGCGCTTGGAGAGTACAATTTGGCAACAGAGGGAGACAATCCCTACCCAATAATGGGCTCACAGTCTAAAAAGGGGAGACAGACAACAAAACAAAACAAGTAATAATAATAATAATGTTGCTATTTATTAAGCACTTACTATGTGCAGAGCACTGTTCTAAGTGCTGGGGTAGATACAGGGTAATGAGGTTGTCCCACGTGAGGCTCACAGTCTTCATCCCCATTTTGCAGATGAGGTAACTGAGGCACCGAGAAGTTAGTTAAGTGACTTGCCCAAAGTCACACGGCTGACAAGTGGCAGAGTCGGGATTCGAATCCATGACCTCTGACTCTCGGGTTCTTTCCACACAGACAATATAGCAGACCACAGCAAGTTTGTCGTCGAGAGGGAGCTTACAATCTGCTATGGGTGTGGACATCCCCTTCTGGTGTCTTGTTCAAACACTGTATCACTGGGACGTGCTGCTTCTAGATCCTGGAGGAGTAAGATAAAAAGTTCCAAGTTCTAGAAAAGATAATGATGATGATAATAATAATTGTGGTATTTGTTAAGTGCCTACTATGTGTCAAGTACTATATTAAATGCTGGGCTAATAATAATAATGATAATGGTACTCGTTAAGCACTTACTATGGGCCAAGCACGGTTCTAAGCACTGGGGATACAAGGTTGTCCCACATGGGCCTCACAGTCTTAACCCCCATTTTACAGATGAGGTAACTGAGGCACAGAGAAATTGACTGGCTCAAAGTCACACAGCTGACAAGTGATGGAGCCGGGATTAGACCCGTGACTTCTGACTCCCAAGCCCATGCTCTTTCAATTAGGTTGGACAAAGTTCATGTCCCGCGTGGGGTTCACAGTCTCAATCCCCATTTTACAGATGAGGAAACTGAGGTCCAGAGAAGTCAAGTGACTTGCCCCAGGTCCCACAGGAGATATATGGTAGAGCTGGGATTCAAATCCAGGTTCTTTTGACTCCCGGGTCCGGGCTCTTGCCACTAGACCACCCTGCTGGCTGTAGTAGCTGAAAGACAAGCTTAGTGTATTTCTCTGCACATAGTCAGCGCTCAATAAATATGATTGAATGAATGAAAGGCTGAAGAGTCAGGGTATTAGCTAAGCGATGGGGATGTGCAAAATAAAATGACATGCCAAATCCCGCTGCCTGCTCCCGGGCCTGTTGGCACATCTTGACCTTCAGGCGCATTTGCATACCATCAGTTTCCTAAGGCCTCTTGGTTCCAGAATAGTCACCAACCAGCTTTTTCAGCCCAGAGGAGCATACAGAAGGAGAAATAAGGAGAATCTGTCCAATAAGTGACTGGAGACAATCACCCCACCCTCTTCAGCAAAAGAGAAACTTAGGTAACTCCACGGTAGGAGAATTAGTTACCCCGAGTGTACTGTGCCAAGCTAAAGGAGACCTAGTAAAATAGGAGAGGGTTTAAGAAAAGAGTTTAGGGTTTATGAGGTTTGATAATCTGTAAGGGAGTTATTAGTGTGAGAAATATGTTTCTTAAGGGGGAGAGAAGATGGCTTAGTCAAGGCATCCTTGCCTACAAGGAGGTTGATACTGTAAGAGGTGGGCAGTTTGGGGTAATAATAACAGGGATGGTATTTGTGAAGTGCTTGCTATGTGCCAAGCACTGTTCTAAGCACTGGGGTAGATAGTGCAGTGCTTGGTACCTAGTAAGTGTTTAACAAATACCATCATTATTATTATTTTACAAGGTAATAAGGTTGTCCTATGTGGGGTCTCACCGTCTTAATCCCCGTTTTATAGATGAGGTCATTGAGAAGTTAAGCGGCTCGTCCAAGGTCACACAGCAGATAAGTGGCAGGGGCAGGATTAAAACCCACATCCTCTGCCTCCCAAGCCTGTGCTCTTTCCACTAAGCCACGCTGCTTCTCCACGATCCTTTGATCTCCCCTGGGTAGCGCCGAGGGTCTGCGTTTTGCAAGATTGGGCGAGAGCTGTCCCCAGCCAAGTTTCTCTCTGTGATGACCGGCACCTGATTTGGTGAGTACAAGCCGGCATCGGCTGCTCTTTCTCGGTAGGATCAACTGTGCAGTGTGAATACGACTCCTGAGATCTAAGCCCGGGAAAGGGATTCTCGGGGATTTGGTAGTAACACGGTAGACCAGTTCCCCGGAATCGGGGTTTGGACAATGATGAGGGTCAGGTTTCCTGAAGGCTGAGTTGGACACTGAAATGACTCTATTAAGATTCTCCAAGCCACACTTAAATTGTGTTCGACGTGTGTGAGTCAGTGGGTTTAGTGAAAGTTTTCCCTCTAAACTGTAAACTCATTGTGGGCAGGGAGTGTGTCTGACACCTCTCTTATACTCTCCCAAGTGCTTAGTACAGTGCACACAGTAAGCACTCAATAAATACCATTGGTGTTATTCAAAATAATGAAAATTGTGGTACCAGTTTAGCGCTTACTGTGTGCCAGGGACTGTACTGAGCATTGGGGTGGTTTCAAGCAAATTGCTTGGACACAGTCCGTGTCTCACATAGGGCTCATGAATAATGATAATGATGAAGACTTCCAGCTCCAGCCGGTGTTCCCGGTTACTACTTGGGGGCCTCAGCCAAGGGCTAGCAGGAACTTCTAGTGGACTGGAGTAGAGACAGTCAGAAAATGGGTCAGAGAGAGGGACAGCATCGAGGCTTTTAGTGGAGGGACCCTCTAGAAATCATCAGTTTACTCAGAGAGGTTGATCAAGAACTTCAGATGACAGGACTGGCTGAGTCAGAATAAAGAGTATTTCTTCTAATTCTCTTCCCTTCACATACACAGCCGGTAAAGTAGGTCCTGTTCTGTTCAACTTATCCTGTGCAGCTATGATCGAGCCCATAATGAGGAATCTGGTGTTAGAATTCAAACTCAATCCTTTGGTAAACACCTTTCAACTCAGTAGGCTCAGAGAAACACTGAAAGCACAAATTAGTCCCTGTTTGTGTTTGAGTGTTCATTTTCTCTCTCTCTCTCCTCTCTCTTCCACCCTCCAGCTCATCTAGCGTCTATCAAATGCTTAATTCAAGAAAGAGCTCAATCCAGCCCTCCTTTCAAGAACTGCATACCCTGAGCTTCGCGACACAATAATAGGTCCTAAGATCCTGTTTTTCCAATCTTTCTTTCTGTCTTCTGTAAATGTTTTGGCTGCTTATTATCCTTCTACCTAGTTTATTTTGCCAAATGCTCATGCTTTTGTTTGGTCTAGACCTTATAGGCGTCGAACTTATTTTAAGAGAGGTGAAGCCAGGATATATACTTAAGTGTGTTGTTGCTGTGGGTGGGGTGAATGTCAAGTGGCTGAAAGATACAGATCCAAGAGCATAGGTGGATAGAGAAGGAAGGAGTAATAATAATAATCTTGGTGTTTCTTAAGTGCTTACTATGTGCCAGGCACTGAAGTAAACACTGGGGTGGATACAGGCGTGGCTCAGTGGAAAGAGTCCGGGCTTGGGAGTCAGAGGTCATGGATTCTAATCCTGGCTCTGCCGCTTGTCAGCTGTGTGATCTTGGGCAAGACACTTAACTTCTCTGTGCCTCAGTTCCCTCATCTGTAAAATGGGGATGAAGACTGTGATCCCTACATGGGACAACCTGATTACCTTGTATCTACCCCAGCGCTTAGAACAGTGCTTGGCACGTAGTAAGCGCTTAACACACATCAACATTTTTACAGGTACATCGGGTTGGACACATTACCTGTCCCACAAGGGGCTCACAGTCTCAATCCCCCTTTTACAGATGAGGTAATGGAGGCATGGAGAAATAGGGGAGTAGGGGAAATGGGGGCTTAGTTAGGGAGGCCTCTTGTAGGAGATCTTTTAATAAGGCTTTGAAGGTGGGGAAGAGTGACCATCCGACGATTCTGAAAGGAAAGGGAATTCCAGGCTAGAAGGAGGATGTAAGCAAACGGTCATTGTCAAGATAGAGGAGATTGAGGTACGGCCTGGAGGGTGAAAGAGGCCCAGAGTGTGTGAGCTGGGTTGTAGTAGGAAATCAGTGTGGTAAGGTAGGAGGGAGAGAGCCGATTGAGTGAAACAGCGTGACCTACTGGAAAAAACGCAAGTCTGGGAATCAGAAGACCTGGGTTCTAATCCTGGCTCTTATTGGTGTCTGTTCTGTGACCTTGAGTAAGTCACTTAACTTCTCTGGGCCTCATCATCTGTAAAATGGGGATTCCACATTTGTTCTCCCTCCAACAGACTGTGAGCACCATGTGGGATAGGGACTGTGTCCAAGCTGATTATCTTGCCTCTACCCCAGCACTTAGTGTTTGGCACATAGTAAGTACTTAATAAAAAACACTATTTTTAGTAGTAGTACAGGACAATATTTGGTGCAAAGTATGGGTTTAACAAGCACCTTAAAAATAAACTCCATTCCAAATTAATCTTCAACATTTTGTTTTCCATTCCCTAAATAAATAATTGGAAAACATTTGCCCAAATATGAATCACCTTAAACTCCTTCTCAGCAAAAGAAAAGATAGATGTTCATTTGGGTTTTTTTTTCTATTTCCATAACTCTCTGGGAGGAGCCCTAAGTTCTTTTCGAACGTTACTACTTAGGACAACATTTCCAAACTCGAACAAATCTTTGAAACCTTTCATTTCTATTGGTTCCCTCTAATGTTTCTGTTATTATTTATGAAGTTGCTTAGTGCTTCTTGGTAGCTAAGTGAAACTATTGGTTCTGCTGTTCTTGAACAGTCCTTGAAAGAAGGAAATGTGCGTGTTGGGGGGGAGGGGGTATTGTAGGCTTATCTGATAAAAGAGGAGTTGTTTGGATTCCTCAGTCATTTTCATCTACTGACTGTTGCTTCTTTATTTTATCTTAAGTGTGTGTAAGCATTTGATTGCCACTTGAGATCTTAGCTCAGGTGTTAGGCACACAAGAAAGCCATGAGAGGGGTTAATTAACAGCACTTGCAATTCTCTGGGGTCCTCCAGGGAGCTTCAGAGGCAAAGTATGCAGGTAACAAGCACAAAAATTATTTTTTGACTTCTGTAGTCTTATTTCAAGCCAAAAAGGTCTATTGGTTGGATGGTTATGGGTAATTGAGGCTGAAGTGTATTTTGGGGATCTGGGTTAGTGGCACTTCGGGCAATAAAGAAGGGTCTCCCCAAAAATTCATTTTTGGCTTTTAAAAGGGCATTATGATGAAATACCAGAAGAAAAATCCTGACGAGAGAACATTTGACAAATTCCATTAGCTAAATGTTGAACTCTTATTCCTGAAAGGATACTCTCAATTGAAACCTAGAATAGACAAATCTGGAATTGCTCTCCAGTAAAAGCTTCCACAACCACTCCTATTATACAAATCTAACTGCAATTGCACAGAGGGAAAATAAAGCACTTAGTCTGGGAAGGTCACTTAGAGGAAGTGTGATTTTCAGGGGGCTGTGAAGGTGGGGAGAGTGGCCGACTGTTAGAGAGAGGTACAGGCCCGAAGGAGGACTTGAGCAAGGGGTTAGTGGCCGGGTACATGAATTGGAGGCACAGGGAGTAGGTTGATATTAGAGGAGCAGAGAGTGGGGGTTGGGTGGTAGTATAAGATTGGCAAGAAAAGCAGGGAGAGAGCTGACCGAGTGCCTTAAAGCCGATGGTAGGGAGTTTGTGTTTGATTTGGAGGTGGATGGGTAACCACCGGAGATTTTTGAGGAATAGAGAGATATGAATTGACTCTTTTCTCAGAAAAATGATCCGAGTCTCAGGGTGAAATCTGGACAGGAGAAGGGAGCGTTGGACTTTGGCTGCTTCTCTTCCACCGTCGACTCTGACCACTCCGGCGCTGTCTTCTGATGAGATCCCCTAGCTATTCAGAATATAAAGTAGCAATATCATTGGCCCATTTAGAAAAGAGCTTCTAATAATAATAATAATAATGTTGGTATTTGTTAAGCGCTTACTATGTGCCGAGCACTGTTCTAAGCGCTGGGGTAGACATAGGGGAATCAGGTTGTCCCACGTGGGGCTCACAGTCTTAATCCCCATTTTACAGATGAGGGAACTGAGGCACAGAGAAGTTAAGTGACTTGCCCACAGTCACACAGCCGACAAGTGGCAGAGCTGGGATTCGAACTCATGAGCCCTGACTCCAAAGCCCATGGTCTTTCCACTGAGCCACGCTGCTTCTCTGATATCGAGTTGAATGCTGAAATCACTTCTACATGGCTACTCCGGGTGGGGCATGAGAGGAGAACGAGTGACAGCAGGACACCCAAACAGCTGCTCTATGATGAGCTACCCAATTGGAAGCTGAAAGCAGGGAGGGTGGAGGAACTAATTTAAGGACCACCATTAACATAACACCTCAGATATGTTTCATCCCACCTCTACACAGGAAACCAGTTGGAACAAACAGCCATGACACACCATCATAAAGATGGAGCAACTCTTTTTCAACAGAGGCTTTGGAAGAAGCCAAGCACTGCAGACATCAAGCATGGCAACACAACCAGAGACTGTGGGGAGGGCCCTGGGTCCTACAATGAACTTTTTATTCATTCATTCATTCAATAGTATTTATTGAGCACTTACTATGTGCAGAGCACTGTACTCAGCGCTTGGAATGTACAAATCTATAACAGATAGAGACAATCCCTGCCCTTTGACGGGCTTACAGTCTAATAGGGGGAGACGGACAGACAAAAGCAATAGCAATAAATAGAATCAAGGGGATGAACATCTCATTAAAAGAATAGCAAATAAATAGAATCAAGGTGATGTACATCTCATTAACAAAATAAATAGGGTAATGAAAATATATACAATTGAGCGGTCGAGCACAGTGATGAGGGGAGGGGAAGGGAGAGGGGGAGGAGCAGAGGGTAAAGGGGGAGAAGAGGGTTTAGCTGTGGAGAGGTGAAGGGGGGGTAGAGGGGGAGCAGAGGGAGCAGAGGGAAAAGGGGTAGCTCAGTCTGGGAGCTCCCAGACTCATAGCTGAATTTCACTGTCAATGAAATTTCATTGTCTCTAGATTGTAAGCTTTTTGTGGGTAGGAAGTGTGTCTACTGACTCCGTTAGATTGTACTATCCCAAGTTTTAATATAGTGCTCTGCCCACAGTAAGCCCCGAATAAATGACTGACTGATCAGTTGACTGAAATGTCATCTTTGCATACAAAGAACTATTAGAAAAGCAACATGGCTTAGTGGAAAAAACACGGGCTTCGGCGTCAGAGGTCGTGGGTTCTAATCCTGGCTCCGTCACTTGTCAGCTGTCAGACTTGTCAGACTTTGGACAACTTAGCTTCTCTGAGCCTCAGTTCCCTCATCTGTAAAATGGGAATTAAGGTTGTGAGACCCACGTGGGACAACCTGACGATCCTGTGTCTACCCCAGTGTGACTTGTACTTTCCAAGCGCTGAATACAGTGCTCTGCACACAGTAAGCGCTCAATAAATATGATCAAATGAAGGAATGCTTAGAACAGTGCTTGGCACATAGTAAGCTCTTAACAAATACCATCATTACTTAGAGGGACACTAACCTGGAAGGACTGCCATGAAATCCCCTCTCTAGGTTGCTCAGGTTTTGTGAAATGCCACATACAGTGTAGAACCCTATAATTTCCCAGGAGTTTGGAGAAATTGCCCCTGAACCCCTACATGTTCTTGCTCTGTGACATTTTCTTCCAGCTTTTTTCACCCCTCAGCCTGAACAATGCTGCTTATAGTCTCTGACGTGCATACCGAGTCTGCGACCTTGAATTTCTTCTCATTCCTGTTGTACTGCATAAAGTTCAAGTTTCTCCTTTTCACTTTCAAAGTATTTAACAATCCCATTCCCACGTGAAAGGTATGCCTGCTCTCTTATCTCCTTATCACTGCTGATTTGCTACCTCCATTCCACCCCTGTGCTTCAGGAAAGAAAAGGGTTTGCTATCTGGGAAGCTTTTCAATTTCCAAAAACACCTGTTCTGTACACAAATCTGATGACCCACACCTCATTTCTATGCTTGTGTTGTATTTATAGGTATTGGTTTTTTCACTTCCCTTCCCCACTGGAAACTTATTCAGAGAGCTCTGTTTCCAAAATTGGAGTTCTGCTGTAGATATCCCTTATGATGATCATTATACTTAAATGATTCACAATTATACGGATAAGGGGGTCAAGGTTAATGAATCACAGTTTTAATTCAGTACTTCTTGCTTTTTTTCCAGTTTATGGCAGACCTTTAATGTTGTTTTAATGTTTGCTCATATTTAATTATTTAAAGATTTAACAGCAACCTGCCACCAATCACACACGAGGGAGACATTTCTCTGAATTCTTTGATTTCTTTTTTCTTCACTGCTCTTACCTAGGAGTTAATTTCAACCACTGAAAACTAAAAGTACTGAGCACAGGGAATGCTTAAGGGAAAAGGAGAAGAAAAGAAGGATATCACAAAAGGATATCTGTAGGTGAGATCACATTGTCACCGGCATCTGATTGCAGTTCCTTATCAGTAGCAGTCAGTAGTTAAAACCAAGAAAATCTACTTCAAATTCTATTTTGTATCTAACAATGTGAAGCTGGAAATGGAAGTGCAAAACATTTTCATATAACCGGCACATCATAAGGCCTTTGGGTAAGAAATTGTTTTTGCTGTCATTTTCTAATCCTTTGTGGTGAAGAATAATGGCTTTTGACATTTTTTCAGGATTTTTTTTCTCTCCAAAAGGAGAGTTGAGTGGGGGAAAGATGATCTTTAGGTATTCTTGACTCTGAAAAGGTCTTTTTCCTCATAATTTAGTCTTGTTTTTCAAAAATAATTTATAGAATACATTAAACACTTCCTAGGTTCCAGCATACTATGCTAGGAGGTGGGGTAGATATAGATAATCACACTGGACACCACCCTTCCCCAGAAGGGCTCACAAGCTCAGAGAGGTAGGAAGAACAATTGATACAATGAGGCAAACTTGGAGCATTATTCTTTTGTATGCTCAGAACTGCTATAACACTTTTTTTTTTTACTCTGAGTTTTGCCGTTAGTTGTAGTAGTTTTGGATATATTGATGACTGACTTAGTGCAGTTCATTGTACTAGACACATGGGAAGTACAGAATAAAGAAGAAACATGTTCTGTTCCCGCAAGGAACTTACACTTTAATGGGGGAGATAAAAGTATTTATAGGAGTAGACTAAATGAATAACTGAATGGCTATATAGATATGTATATATATACACATATATTTATATACATATATATGCAAGAGTGCTGAGGATGGGTATAAATACAGTATTAAGGACTATTTATTCATTCAGTCATAATTATCGAGTGCTCACTGTGTGCAAAACACTGTACTAAGTTCTTGGGAGAGTACAGTAACAATAGACAGACATGTTTTCTGCCCTCATTGAGCTTACAGTCTTGGGGGGGTGGGGAGAGACAGACATTACCATAAATAAATTACAGATATGAGTTGGCTGATGGATTTATATAACACAGGATGCCGGGAGAGATTTGGATATAGAGAAAGCTGGGATCCATCTGAAGTGGGGAAGATGGGAGTTCCAGGCTGAAGGAACAGAATAAGCAGTGGGGAGGAGGTGTGATCATCAAGAGGAGATAAGGCTAGTCATCTTGGGAACAGAGAAGAGAGTGGTTTGTAGAACAGTGAGCAAAAAGAGAGCAGATAGGTCAAGTAGGGTGAGTTGGTGAAGAGCCTTGAAGCTAATTGTGAGGAGGATTTGTTCATAGCAGAGAGACATGGAGAGACTCTCTCTACAGAGAGACTCTGTGGAGTTTCAAGGAGCGTTGTGGGTCAAGCAGATGATCTGCACAGCAGCATGTAGTGTAGATTGGACGGGACCAGGCTGGAAAAGGGGAGACCTGCAAGGAGGCTGGAATGTCATTTGGTAATTAGGGATTGTCCACCATGTAATGTGAGCCTGTTTGATTACAGCACACAATGGAATTGGGAGAGATGGTTTGTGTGTAAGCAGTCTATGACCACTGGAGTTATATCTCAGTGGAGAAGAGTGGGCGGAAACTGATCTCCTCAGTCATTAGAACACTGGAAGTTTGGGACTGTTGGACTCGGCATGACCAGCCCATGAAATAGCCATCCACAGTGGATCCACATTAAAAATCAGTAAATGTGGTATTTACTGAGTGCTTCTTTTGTGCAGAGCTCTGTACTAAGTACTTGGAGGAACCCAATTTAGTAGAGTTTTGTGGGTTTTTTTTTTTTTAAAATACTATCTGTTAAGTGCTGACTAGATGCCAGGAACTGTACTAAGTTCTAAGGTAGATACCAGTTAATCATTCATTCAATCATATTTATTGAGGGCTTACTGTGTGCAGAACACTGCACTAAGCACTTGGAAACTACAATTCAGCAATAAAGACAATCCTTGCCCACACCAGGCTTATAGTTTAGAAGGGGGGAGACAGACATTAAAAAGAGTAAATAGACATCGATATAAATAAATAGAATTATAGATATATACATATAAAAACAAGTAAACAGGTTTTACACAGTCCATATCCCTCGTGGAGCTCACAGATTTAATCTCCATTTTACAGATGAGGTACCCAAGGCATGGAGAAGTTAAGTGACTTGACAAAGTCACACGGCAGATATGTGACAGAGCCAGAATTAGAACTCCGGTCCTCTGATTCCTAGGCTCATGCTCTTTCCTTTAGGCTCCACCACTTCTCAAGAGTTGGTAAATGTGATCCCTGCCCATTAAGACCTTACAGTCTTGTGGAAGAAACTTACAGTTAGTAATAATGATAATTGTAATATTTAAGAGCTACTCTATGCCAAACTGTGTATTAAGTGCTGGGGTAGGTACCAGGTAATTAGGACCCACATGGGGCTATGTAGTCTATGTAGAAGGGAGAAGAGGCGTTGAATCTCCATTTTGCAGATGAGGGAACTGAGGCACCAAGAAGTTAAGTGACTTGTCCAAGGTCACACAGCAGGCACTTGGCAGAGTCAGGATTAGAACTCAGGTCCTCTGACTCCTGAGCCCTTGCTTTTTCCGCTTAGCCACACCACTCCTCACTTATCATAGGAACCCCCTATATTGAAAACTTTTCTGTTTCTGAACAGGATTTCAGAGGGAACTAGAGTTTAATCTGGTACTCATATCTTCATTCCCTATTTGACCTTCTCCCTAGATTGCAAATTCTGTCTTCAATTTATGTGTTTCTTTGGATATTCCCAGCAACCCAATATACTGCTCTGCACAAGGTAGGTGTTCAACATTTAATAGTGGTAATGATAGTTATCTCTTTAGTAATGAATAAAAAAAAAGAAGCTTCACCTGAAAACTGGCCTTCCCTAAGCCTGTGGATCAATAAAATCACAATTTATTGAAATTTGTGGGTATCCAGAGTCTATGTTCCTCTTAAGGCTATGAAAAGTTCACTGTGTCCAATATGTCCATCATGGAAATGTTGGAATAGGCTCTTAATTAAAACAGGGGAATATTTAAGTCTTCTTTGCTAATGGTGTATTAAAAACACCTCTAAAAATAGCTTTCTGCAAGCATGAACTTTTTTTTACATTTATCCATTCCCTTCTCCAATCATTCTGCTCTCAGCTGCCCAGATCATTTTCTGAAAAAGAAGTTTGGGCCATGTTTCCCCCCTCCTCAAGAACCTCCAATGGTTGCCCATCCACCTCCACGTCAAACAGAAGCACCTTACCTCTTACCTCATGTTCTCTTATTACAACTCAGCCTGCACACTTTGCTTTCTTATTACCATTATTATTACTACTATTACTTTTATATTTAAGCACTTACTAGGTGTCAAGCATTGTTCTAAGGGCTGGGGTAAATAGTTAATCACGTTGGACAGGTTAATCAGGTTAATTAAATTAGGAGGAAGGATAAATATTGAATCCTTATTTTACCATTGATGAAAGAAAAGCATAGAGAAATCAAGTGCCCAAGATCACAGAGCAGGCAGGTGACAGAGCAGAGATTAGAATTCAGATTCCCTGACTATCAGACCTATGTTCTCTCTAGTAGATACCCAAGTACTTTCATTCATTCATTCAATCCTATTTATTGAGCACTTACTGTGAGCAGAGCATTGTACTAAATGCTTGGAAAGTACAGTTCAGCGACAAATAGAGACAATCCCTAACCAACAACAGGCTCAAAGTCTAGAAGGGGGAAGACAGTTATCAGTTATCAGTTAGAGAAGCAGTGTGGCTCAGTGGAAAGAGCACGGGCTTCGGAGTCAGAAGTCATGGGTTCGACTCCCGGCTCTGCCACTTGTCAGCTGTGTGACTGTGGGCAAGTCACTTAACTTCTCTGGGCCTCAGTTACCTCATCTGTAAAATGGGGATTAAGACTGTGAGCCCCACGTGGGACAACCTGATTCCCCTGTGTCTACCCCAGTGCTTAGAACAGTGCTCTGCACATAGTAAGCGCTTAACAAATACCAACATTATTATTATTAACTAATAACTTGGGAGAGTAGGAGTCAACTGATAAACTTGATCCCTACCCTCAAGAGCCTTACAGTCTACCTCAATATGCTGCTTCACCCAAAGTAAGTGCTCAGTAAATGCTATTGATTGAGTGATTGATTTTAATTAGTTTATTTTACCCTTAGTTAAGTTCACAGCAGCACGGCCTAGTGGAGAGAGCATGGGTCGGGGAGTCAGAAGGACCTGGGTTCTAATCCCTACTCTGCCTCTTGTCTGCTGTGTGATGTGGGGTAAGTCACTTTACTTAGCTTGCCTCAATTACCTCATCTGTAAAATGGGGATTAAAGCAGTGAGCTTCATGTAGGACATGGACTGTGTTACCTTGAACTCCCCCAGTGCATAGAACAATGCCTGGCAAATAGTAAGTGCTTAACAAATACGATTTAAAAAAGAACAGAAAACAACAAAATAATCTTGGTTTACATTCTTTCAACCATTTTCCTCCCATAAAGTTCTGTTGAATTGAATATCACATTAGTAATGAATAAGGAATGTACTTATATTGATGCTATTGATGCCTTTCTACGTGTTTTGTTTTGTTGCCTGTCTCCCCGCTTCTAGACTGTGAGCCCGTTGTTGGGTAGGGATTGTCTCTATTTGTTGCCGAATTGTACTTTCCAAGCGCTTAGTACAGTGCTCTGAACACACTAAGTGCTCAATAAATACAACTGAATGAATGAATGAATGAATACCATCTGATGCCTGATTTCAGGTTTATAATGCGATCCTGTCCTGTCAAAAGAAACTTTGAAGAAACAGTTTCTATGTAACATATGGTTTCTTGAGAAAAGCTCACAACAATTTAAATATTGGGCATTTATAGTTAAGTCTGAAGTTTGGTATCCATCTGTGACTCGGTGCTAGATAAACATCGTTTGCTGTCAGTCTACTGATAGTCGCACTAGCCTTCCGTTCCTTTCCTCTTCTTGTCTCTCTGAATATTGCTGTATAGTCAGCTTCTGGGGAAGCAGAATTGCCACGGCACACCATTCACTGTTTTATTGTCAGCGGTGTTTTCTGGTTGGTGTAGTGAGAAAGTGATGCTGATCTCCTTCAGATGTTTTAATAACTCATGCTGTTTAATCTTTTAACATAAAGTTTTCACTAATCCTTTAAATTCTTTCCATCTTTCTGAAATCCCCCATGCTGATTTTTTTCTTTTACCACTTTACTAAGAAAATAGAATTTTTAACTGCTTTTTCCTCACTGAAAAGCTTATTCAGCCAGTCATTAAATCTTGTCGTTTCTATCTCCAAAACTTGTCCAGGATCTGTTCCTTCCTCTCTATTCAAAATGCTGCCACATTGGTTCAGGCAGTAGTCCTAGCTCATTCATTCATTCATTCATTCATTCATTCATTCATTCGTATTTATTGGGTGCTTTCTGTGTGTAACGCGCGGTACTAAGCACTTGGGAGATATATTCTCTGCCCACAAAGAGCTCACTACTGCATCAGCCGTCTCTCCTACCCTCAGCCTTTACCTTTTCTAGTCCATACTCCACTCTGCTATCCTGGATCATTTTGTCAAAGAAAGTCATCCTGAGCATGTATTCCCACTTCTCAAGTATGATGTTTGATGATTGCCCATCCATCTCTGCTCAAGCACAAACACCACACCATTGGATTGAAGGCACTCAACCACCATCTATCCTCGCTCCTCTCCCAGCCCAGATAATTCCCTCCTCTAATGCCTACTTACTTGCTGTCCCTTGTGAGCAGCTCACTTGCTATAGATTCCTTGTCTGTATCTTCCATCCTGCCAGCAACTCCAACAGACTACCTCTCTTCCCATTTTCAAAGCCCTACTCAAATTGATTCTCCTCCCAGAAGCCTAACTTGAAGAACATGCCATCACCCCTCCATCCCCCATAAAAGTTTCCCTCCTTATTGCTTCAGTCAAGCACCTAGTCCCACCCCACTTGGAAATATTGGTGTAGTGGATAGATCCTGGGCTTGGGAGTCAGAAAGTCATGAGTTCTAATCCAGGATCTGCCACTTGTCTGCTGTGTGACCATGCTTCTCTTCTCTGGGCCTCAGTTACCGCATCTGTAAAATGGGGATGGAGACTGTGAGCCCCATGTGGGACAGGGACTGTGTCCAACCTGATTTGTTTGTATCCACCCCAGAACTTAGTAAAGTGCCTGTACAAGTATCATCATTATTAAGTGCTTAGTACAGTGCTCTGCACATAGTAAGTGCTCAAGAAATGCAATTGAATGAATATCCCCTGCTAGCCCCACAGCATTTATTAATTCATTAATTCCTTCAATCCTATTTATTGAACCCTTACTGTATGTATACATTCTTATACTCAGTTCCTTCCCTTACTTACTCTCCCACTAGACTCTAAGCTCCGTGAAAGTAGGGGTTGGTCTTTACCAGCTACTAGTATTAATAATAATAATGATAATGATGGTAGTTGTTAAGGGCTTACTATATGCCAGGAACTGTACTAAGCGCTGGGGTGGATACAAGCAAATCAGGTTGGACACAGTCTGTGTCCCCATGAGGCTCACGGTTTCCATTTTACCATTTTACAGATGAGGTAACTGAGGCACAGAGAGGGGAGGTGAGCAGAACAGCATCTGTCTTCCCCGGGTTTTGTGGAGGCTTCATGCCATGGCCAATTTTCTCTTACACCATGGAAGCTGGATGGGGTTGATGGAGTCTCCTCAGGGGTGCAGAGAAGAGCCGGTACCTGTTCCTGGCTAAGGGCGTGACCAGCAACTTACCTGGTGGTGGGCCAGAGAGAGGGCAGGAAATGTGTCCGTTTGTTGTTTTATTATCCTCTCCCAAGTGTTTAGTACATTGCTTTGCACACAGTAAGCGCTCAGTAAATATGATCCATTGATTGATCCAGCAGCAACTTTGATCCGAATAGCCTGGTGCACCCGAGCATGGTGGGAGGCGGAGCCCTCGGTGATGGGAGGGAAGGTGGTAATCAATCACTTGTATTCATTAAGTATTTACTGTGTACACATCACAGTACTAAGTGCTTGGGAGAGTACATTAGAACAACGTCGGAAGACACCAATCCCTGCCCACAAAAACGATTATATCCTAGTGGGAGAGACAGACTTTAATAGGAATGAATGTTATAGACATGTACATAAGTGCAGGGAGGCTGAGGGAGGGATGAATAAATCATTCAAATCCAAGTGCAAGAATGATGCAGAAGGGAGTGGGAGTATAGGAAATGATGGCTTAGTTAGGGACGGTCTCTTGGAGGAGATGTGCTTTTAATAAGGCTTTGAAGGTAGGGAGATTGACTGTCTGATGGATATTAAGAGGGAGGGGGTTCAAGGCCAGAGGTAGGATGTGAACGAGGGGTAGATGGTGAGATAGAGGTACTGTGAGAAGCTTGGCATTTGAGGAGCAAAGTGTACAGGAGGGGTTGTAATAAGAAATTTGGGAGGCAAGGTAGGAGGGAACAAGGTGATCAAGTGCCTATGGTGAGGATTCTTTTTGATGCGTAGGTGGATGGGAAACTGCTGGAGATTCTTGAGGGGTGGGGAAAAATCGACTGAATAGTTTTAGACAAAAATGATGCAGGCAGCAGAGTGAAGTATGGACTGGAATGGGGACAGTAAGGAGGCTGATGCAGTAATCTTCACAGGATAAGATGAATAATTGGATCAGTGTGGTAACAGTTTGGATGAAGATGGATTTTAGTGATGTTGTGAATGTTTGACAGGATGGGGTGATAGATTGAATATGTGGGTTGAATGAGAGATGAGTCCAAGATAACGCCAAGGTTAAAGACTCATGAGACAAGGATGATAGTGGTGCTGTACAGTGATGAGAAGTCACAGGGAGGACAGGGTCTGGGTGGGAAGATAAAGAGTTCTGTTTTAGACATGTTAGGTTTGACGTGTCAACAGGACATCCAAGTAGAGATGTCCTGAAGGCAGGAGGAAGTATGAGACTGCCAAGAGGGAGAGAGATCAAGGCAGGGGATGTGGATTTGAGAATCATCTTCACAGAGATGGTGAAGCCATGGGAGCAAATGAGTTCTGCAAGGGAGTGGGTGTAGATGGATAATAGAAGGGATCCCAAACTGACCCGTAAGGGACTCCCAAGGTTAGGGGATGGGATGCAGAGGAGAACCCCCTGAAAGATACTGAGATGAGTGGCCAGAGAGATAGGAAGATAACCAGAAGAGGGCAGTTTCAGTGAAGCCAACATTAAATCATCTTTCCAGAAGAAGAGAGTAGTTGACAGTGTCCAAGATTGAGGAGGATTAGAACAGAGTAGAGTGTATTGGATTTGGCAAGAAGGAGATCACTCATGAACCTTGGGAGGATAATTTCTGGGGACAGAAGGGTGTGGAAGCCAGAAGGAAAGGAAAGGAAAGGAAAGGAAAGGAAAGGAAAGGAAAGGAAAGGAAAGGAAAGGAAAGGAAAGGAAAGGAAAGGAAAGGAAAGGAAAGGAAAGGAAAGGAAAGGAAAGGAAAGGAAAGGAAAGGAAAGGAAAGGAAAGGAAAGGAAAGGAAAGGAAAGGAAAGGAAGCAGAGGTAATGGTGTAGATAACTCAGGCAAGGAGTTTGAAGAGAAATGATAGATGATAGATTGGGGTCAAGGGAGGATTTTTTTTTTTTCAGGATAGGGGAAACACGAGAATGTTTGAAAGCAGTGGGGAAGAAGCCACTGAAGAGTGAACAGTTGAAGATAGCAGAGGGAAAAAGGAAGGGGGCAAACATTTTGATAAGGTAGGAAGAGATGGAGTAAGAGGTGGAGGGAATGGATTTTGAGACAAGGCAGGATGTCTCCTCTTTAGACAGTTGTTTTGCTCCCAAAGGCATACTACAGTGTTCTGCACTCAAAAGAGCTCAGTAGATACCACTGACTGATTCTGAAAACTTATAGGAAATGAAAATAGCAATGACCATTTCATTTTTCCCCCATGATCCTGTGGTGATTCCCCATCTCATAGCCCAAGTTGGGAAGTATCGCTCTAGGCAGACATTCATATTTCAGATTCCTTAATTTGTTATAATTCACTTTGCACAATTGACAGATGGTCAACTGAGGAATTGAGTACCCATATGTTCTCACAATGACAGCCAATTAAACGTACACATATCACCCTCTGGCAAAATGAATGGTCTTCATGCATGCATAATAAAACCTGTATGCTAAGAATGAACTTTGGAAAAAAATAATTTATGACTTTTTTGACTTCTAAGAATTGCACGCTTAAGTTTTGGTATCGAAGGGAAGGCACTCAATAGTATTTACTGAATGCAGAGTGGTGTATTAAATGCTGGGGAGAGTATAATAGTACTATAAGACATGATCCCTGCCATCGAAGAGTTTATAATCTAGCAGGGGGATTCAGGTAACATTCAAATAAAATAAGTAAAATTCATTAAACTGGCCTTGATTTTTAGGTGCGTGAATTCGGTCCTCTAAAATATATTATGAGGCCTCTTGTAATGTCTTAGAAATACTGTCTTATTTAAGCAAGCAAATGTTATGTCTGAATTTACAAGGAGCTGTTTTTATTATTAAGTGCCGTCGAGTCATTTCCGATTCAGAGCGACTCCGTGGATATACTTTCTCCAGAACGTCCTGTCCTCACCCATAATCCACAACCTTTCATAATCCATAATCCATATGTGGATAATCCATAATCCACATCCACAACCTTTCTAATGGTTCTTTCATTATCATTGTTAGGGTCTCTATCCATCTAGCTGCCAGTCCACCTTGTCCACGTTGACAGAAACCTGTCATGGTTTCTATCTGTATAGCTGCTGGTCTGCCTCTTCCTCATTTTCCCTGGACTTTTCCTAGCATTAGTGTCTTCTCCAGAGAATTAGTCCTGCTGATTATGTGTCAGAAATATGCCAAGTCGAGTCTCATTTGGCCTTCCAAAGACCACTTGGATTTAACTTGCTCCAGAATCCACTTCTTTTTTTTGTTTTTTTTAAGACAGTCCATGGCATTCGCAAAAGTCTTCTCCAGCACCACATTTCAAAAGTATCGATGCTCTTTCTACCCTGCTTTTTTCACTGTCCAGCTTTCAGGTCCATACATTGTCACTGGAAACACCATAGAGTTGACAATTTGTATTTTTGTGGCAACTGTTACATCAGCACATTTCATGACTCTTTCCATGCTCTTCATATCAAGTCTTCCAAACATTAATCTTCAGCGTTTTTCTTGGCTACTAGTTCCCTTATTATTGATTATCAAACTTTTTAATTCCTCAAATAGGAGCAACTTCTGAACCACCCATCCCAAAAGGTGAATGGTTATAATTCAAACTTCTCCCTCTTCCCATAACCTGGTACAAAATCAGTTAATCAATAAATTCTTCTTATTGAATGTTTACTGTGTGTAAAGCACTGTGCTAAACTCCTGGGAGAGCATAGTACAATAGAGAAGCAGAGTGGCTTAGTGGAAAGAGGACGGGCTTGAGAGTCAGAGGACCAGGGTTCTAATCACGGCTCTGCCACTTGTCAGCTGTGTGACCTTGAGCAAGTCACTTCACTTCTCTCTGCCTCAGTGACCTCATCTATAAAATGGGGATTAAGACTGTGAGCCCCACATGGGTCAACCTGATTACCTTGAATCTACCCCAGCATTTAGAACAGTGCTTGGCACATAGTAAAACCTTAACAAATCCCATCATTATTGTTATTATTATTAGAGTCAATAGACGTTGTCTTAACTCAGATGAAGCTTGCCATCTATTTGAAGAGACAGACTTTAAAATAAATTAAAGATAGGCGAAGCAACAGAATGTAGGATATGGAGCTAAGTGTTGTGGGGAAAAGAGTGGGGTGCTTATCAAAGAGCATAAGTGATGAGGTTTAAGAGCCTGAGTGATGGAGAAGGGAGGGGGAATAGAATGAGGAGATAAGAGGTTAGTCATTGAAGGCTTCCTTGAAGATGGGGAGAGTGATGGTTTGATGTATATAATGATAATGTTGGTATTTGTTAAGCATTTACTATGTGCAGAGCACTGTTCTTAGCACTGGGGTAGATACAGGGTAATCAGGTTGTCCCACGTGAGGCTCACAGTTAATCCCCATTTTACAGATGAGGTAACTGAGGCACAGAGAAGTTAAGTGACTTGCCCACAGTCACACAGCTGACACGTGGCAGAGCTGGGAGTCGAACCCATGACCTCTGACTCGAAGCCCAGGCTCTTTCCACTGAGCCACGCTGCTATCCAGGCAGGCGGGAAAGTGTGAGCAAGACATGGGAAGTTAGATAGATGAGATCAAGGCACAGAGAGTAAGTTGGTGTTATAAGAACAAAGTGTATGGACATGGTTATAGTGAGAGCAGAGGGAGAGAGCTGATTGACTGCCTTAAAACCTCTGCCTCCTACCCTCTAACTAAGGGAAACTGAGGGATTGCCTCAAGGCTCAGTTCCTTTTCCCCATTTATTCTCCATCTAAACCCACTCCCTTGGAGAACTCATTAACCTGACAGGTTCAATTGCCATCTCTATGTGGATAATTTCCAAATATTCCTTTCCAGCCCTGACCCCTCTCCTGCTCTGACAGCCCTGAATTTCCTCCTGCCTCCAGGATCAATCAATCAATCAATCATATTTATTGAGTACATGCGTTGTGCAGAGCACTGTGCTAAGTGCTTGGTAGAGTACAGTGTAACAGAGTTTATAGTTACGTTCCCTGCC
The DNA here is from genome assembly GCF_004115215.2 of Ornithorhynchus anatinus. Classification (NCBI taxonomy): domain Eukaryota; kingdom Metazoa; phylum Chordata; class Mammalia; order Monotremata; family Ornithorhynchidae; genus Ornithorhynchus; species Ornithorhynchus anatinus. The sequence continues at coordinate 156,268,256 of NC_041729.1, read as the reverse complement.
CACAGTGAGATTACTATCTTGGGGTGACAGCATGGATAGCGGATAGAGCACGGGTCTGGGAGGCAGAAGGCTATGAGCTCTAATTCTGGCTCCGACACTTGTCTGCTGTGTGGCTTTGGGCAAGACATTTCACTTCTCTGGGCTTCAGTTACCTCATCTGTAAAATGGGGATTGAGACTGCGAGCCCCATGTGGAACAGGACCTGTGTCCAAACCAATTTGCTTGTACTCACCCCAGCGTTTAGGACACTGCCTGGCACACAGTAAGCACTTAACAAATACCACAATTATTATTATTATTTCAGGCACAGAAAGACAATATAAGTTAATAAATTACAGATAAATACATACGTTCTGTGGGGCTGAGGGAAGGGTGAATAAAGGGTGCAAATCTAAGTGCAAGAGTAATGGAGGAGAGAGTGGTGGAAGGGGAAATGAGGGCTTAGGGAAGACCTCTCCGAGGAGATGTGCCTTCACTAAGGCTTTGGAGGTGTGGAAAGGGATCATCTGTTGGATATGAAGAGGGAGGACATTCCAGGACAGAATCAGGAAGTGAGAGAGGGGTTGGTGGTGAGGTAGATGAGATGGAAGTACAGTGACCTAGGAGGGGACAAGGCGATTGAGTCCTTCAAAGCCAATGGTGAGGAGTTTCTGTTTGTGGAAGTAGATGGACAACCCCTGGACATCCTTGAGGAGTGGGGAAATACAGGTTGAATGGTTTTGTAGAAAATATCTGGGCAGAAGTTTGAAGAACGGAGTGGGGAGAAGCAGGGAGTTTGGCCAGGAGGCTGATGCAGTAATCAAGGCAGGAAAGGATAAGGACTTGGATTAATATGGTTGCAATACGGGTGGAAAGGAAATGAATTTTAGCGATGTGAAGGTTCAACCAACGGGATGTGGTTACAGATTACGTAGGTGAGTCACCTCCCTGGATTCCTGGTACGACCCAGCTTGTACACTTTGCTCCTCTAATGCCTGCCTACTTACTGTTCCTTGATCTTGTCTATCTTACCACCACCCTCTCGCCCTTCCTCTTCTATATCCAATAGACAGTTACTCTGCCCACCTTCACAGCTTTATTGATGGCACATCTCCTCCAAGAGGCTTTCACCAACTAAGTCCTCATTTCCTCTTTTCCCACTCCCTTCTGTCCCCCCTTGCATTTGGATTTGCACCCTTAATCCAACCCTCCTCCAGCCCCCAGCACTTACTTCCATATATGTCATGCATTCATTTATATTAATGGCTGTCTCTCCCTGTAGACTGTAAACTCACTGTGGGCAGGGAATGTGTCTATCGACTCTGTTCTATTGTACTATCTCAAGAGGTTACTCCAAGGAGTTTGGAGATGAATGGTAGGCAGTAGATGGGGAAATAACTGGAGGGAGTCATGGGGTCATGGGAGGGTTTTTGTTTGTTTGTTTATATTTTAGGATAAGGGAGCCATGAGCATGTTTGAAAGTGGTGGGGGAAAAGGTCACTGGAGAGTGAACAGAACATCTCTACTTCGATGTTGTGCCTACACTTTACACTTAACATGCCCAAAACAGAAATTCTCATCTTCCCACCAGAACTCTGTCTTTCCCATTACTGTAGACAATACCATTATTCTCTCCTTCCCCAGTATCCTCTACTCATCTCTCTCATTCAATACACAAATTCACTGTCACCATATATAGAAAGTTCTACTTTCACAACATTGTTAAGACCCAACAGTTACTATGTTGATACAAAGATCTATCAGATCCTCTTCTGAATTCTGTATCAGCCTCCTCGCTGATCTTCTGACTCTTGTCTCTCCCACTCCTGTCCTTACTTCATTCTGCTTCACGGATCATTTTTCTTAAAAAAAGTGCAGTCCGCATCTCCCCATTCCTCAAGAACCTTCAGTGGTTGCCCATCCATATCTGCATCAAACAGAAATTTCTTACCACTGATTTCAAAGCACTCAATCAAGTTTTTCCCTCTTTCTTTACCTTGCTGATTTCATACTATAGCCCAGCTCACAGCCTTCACTCCTTTAATAAACTCGTCGTGGGCAGAGAATATATCTGCTTATTGTTGTATTGTACTTTCTCAGTGTGCTGCACACAGTAAATGTTCAATAAATACAATTGAATGCATGAATGATAATAATGCAGGGTGTTGCTGATGGAAATCCAGACCTCTCCTGATTTAACTCTGCCTTTTCTTCTATCCTGCAACGATGGTTCTCCATTCTCATTGACTCCCAAACAGTTGACATGGTCTGTGTGAGGCTTTTATTTCCCTTTCTAAATCCCTAGTCTGTCCATCTGTCATCTCTTGCTCCAGATGACTTTGCCATTTAGTTCATGAATTCCCTAAAGTTGATCCCAAACTTCCCCACTCACGCACGTGTCTGCTGTGTGACCTTGAGCAAGTTACTTCGCTTCTCTATGCCTCAGTGACCTCATCTGTAAAATGGAAATTGAGATTGTGAACCCCAATTGGGACAGGGACCATGCTCAACCCGATTTGCTTGTATCCACCTGAACACTTAGAAAAGTGCCTGGCACATAATAAGCACTTAACAGATCCACAGTTATTATTATTACTATTACCTTCTGTCTCCCTTTCAACTCTTTCTAGATCGTAGGCCTGTTGTGGGCAGGGATAGTCTTTCTTTATCACTGTACTGTTCTTTCCAATGCTTAGTACAGTGCTCTGCACATAGTAAGTACTGAATAAATATGATTGAATGAATGAATGAATGAACTCTCTCATCCTTCCCAGGAGTCATTTATGAAGGGAGCTTCCACTTCCTTTTGTAATCTATCCCCTCCACCTGGGTGTCCAACCTCATCCCCTTGTACCTTATCAAAATAGTTGGTACCTTTCTTCATCCCTCCCTGAAGCCCATATTCAGCTGTTCACTCTCCAACAGCTCCTTGCCTACTGCTTTGAAATACTCCCACATATTGATTAGACTGTAAGCCCGTCATTGGGCAGGGACTGTCTCTATCTGTTGCCGATTTGTACATTCCAAGCACTTAGTACAGTGCTCTGCACATAGTAAGTGCTCAATAAATACTATTGAATGAATCCCCTATCCTAAAAGACCCCCTTCCATGATCCAAGGGCTCCCTCCAGTTATCACCCTAACTCTATCCTACCATTCCTTTCCAAATTCCTAAAACAAATTGTTAATACCTGTAGTCTCCTCTCTCCTCCAGCTCCACAACGATAAATTAAAATATGTTTGGAGTTTGGCATTCAATTCCTCACCCTCATTTTTCCTCAGATATAACTATCACATATGTGTATGCAATGTTCTGTAGCAACCAGTCTCCAACTGAATATCTCTCCAAAAAATTGCCAAATATTTGGTATTCACAGCAGAGCTGTTCAATCACAGCTGTAATTCCTGTTGGAAAGATGAAAAGTGAAGTGGAAGCATTAATCAAGTTTAATTCATGATAAATATAGTTCACAGGATTTCAACATTTTTTTCCCCTCTTACTTAGATAGTCATAGACAGTTTCCCACTTCCCCCTACTTGGTTATGGCCATTCTTGCAGTTGTGTCTATTTGTGTCATGTGTGCTTGTGAAGGGGCAGGTTGGCCTAGTAGTAGTAGTTAGAATGTTTAAGTGCTTACTTTATGCTTACTATCCCAAGCAGTGGGTGAGAGCATACAGGTGAAAATTAGACAAGGTCCATGCCCCTGTGGAGACTCACAATTTAAGAGTTTAAGTGAGAAGAAGAGCTTTGAAATAGATGCATCAGCAGTGAGTCCCAGACTGAGTCTCCCCTCTTTCCCTCTGCTCCTCCTCCCCTCCCATCCCCCCTTTCCCCCCCGCTCTTGCCCCATCCCCTCCCCTCAGCACTGTGCTCATTTGTATATATTATTTATTACCCTATTTGTTTTGTTAATGAGGTATATATCTCTGGATTCTATCTTGATGATGTTTTGTTTTGTTCTGTTTTGCTTTGCTGTATGTCTCCCCCATTTAGACTGTGAGCCCGTTTTTGGACAAGGACTGTCTTAATCTGTTGCCCCAATTGTACATTCCAAGTGCTTAGTACAGTGCTGTGCACATAGTAAGCACTCAATAAATACTATTGAATGAATGAATGAGTGATGAAATCAATCAATCAATGGTATTTATTGAGCGCTTATTATGTGCAGAACATTTGACTAAGCATTTGACTAAGTGTACAATGCAACAGTTAGGAGACACATTCCCTGCCTACTTAGAATTTAAAGTCTGGAGTGGGCAACAGACACTAAAATAAAATTATTGATATGCACAGAAGAGCTGTGAGCTTATAGGTGGGGTGAATAGAAAGTATACAGAGCCAAGTGTAAGGGTGACACAAGGAAGAGGGTGTAGGGGAAATGAGGATTTAGTCAGGCATGGACTCTTGGAGGAAATTCATTCGTTCATTCAATAGTATTTATTGAGCGCTTACTATGTGCAGAGCACTGTACTAAGCACTTGGAATGTACAAATCAGTAACAGATAGAGACAGTCCCTGCCCTCTGACAGGCTTACAATCTAATCGGGGGAGACGGACAGACAAAAACAGTGGCAATAAATAAAATGAAGGGGAAGAACATCTCATTAAAACAATAGCAGATAAATAGAATCAAGGTGATGTACATCTCATTACAAAATAAATAGGGTAATGAAGATATATACAGTTGAGCGGACGAGTACAGTGCTGAAGGGATGGGATGGGAGAGGGGGAGGAGCTGTGGAGAGGTGAAGGGGGGGGTAGAGGGAGCAGAGGGGAAAAGGGGGGAGCTCAGTCTGGGAAGGCCTCTTGGAGGAGGTGAGCTTTAAGTAAGGTTTTGAAGAGGGGAAGAGAATGAGTTTGGCGGAGGTGAGGAGGGAGGGCATTCCAGCAAATGTGATTTGAACAATGGTTTGAAGGTGGGGAGAGTAAGAGGAATATTTGGGCATTCTTGAAAGCAATGGGAAAAGGAATAACAAAACATAGCACAAATACATAAAATAAGTTCCAAGTCTCAGAGGGGATAGAGAAATCCAAGAGCATGTGGGAGCAGCTTTTATTCCCAGCCAGTCGGGCGTAGAGCATGCTGGGACCAGGGATTCTTGGTGGTGGGAGGATAGGTTGTTATAATGGTGCTTTTCTTGGCCTAAGGGGAAGATATGGATCTGCGAGCTTGGAGACCCAGATTTTAATCTCAGCTTTGCCATAGACCTGCTATGTGACCTTGGACAAGTCATTTAATCTCTCTGGGCTTTGGTTTTCTTAGCTGAAAAATGGCGATATCTACCTACACTCTCTACCACTTAGACTGTGAGCCTCATGTGGGACAGTGACTGGTTCCAATCTGATTTTGTAATATTTAACACAGTAATTAGCAGAGTATTTTTGTTCATAGTAAAGCTTTAATAAATATCATCACTAGGATTAGGAACTGACATTTTAGTAATACTAATAATTCTTACATTTGTTAAACACATACAGAGTGGAGCACCATACCTTGGGAAAGGTACCAGGATGATAATTCAGACACAGTCCCTGGCCCTTAATGACACAGAAGGGAGAAGGAGAAGAGGAAATGAGGGCTTAATCAGAGAAGGCCTCTTGAAAAACCTATGTTTTCGACAAGGCTTTGAAGGTGGGGAGAATGATTGTCAGATATGAAGAGGGAGAGTGCTCCAGGCCAGGGGCAGGATGTGGGTGAGAGGGCAGTGTGCGAGATAGATGAGATTGAAGTACAGTAAGTAGGTTGGTATTAGAGATGAGAAGTGTAGAGGTGAGAAGTGTGTGGGCTTGGTTTTAATAGGAGAGTAGTGAGGTGAGGTAGGAGGGGGCAAGGTGATAGACCGCTTTAAAGCCAATGGTAAGGAGTTTCTGTTTGATGCAGAGGTGGATGGGCAACCACTGGTGGGTCTTGAGGAGTGGGAAAACGTGGACTGAATGCTTCCGTAGAAAAACAATCCAGGCAGCAGACTGGAATGGAACAGAGATAGGAGACAGGGAGGTCAGCAAGGAGGCTGATATAAGTGCTTGGATTAACGTTGTAGCAGTTTTGACGGAGAAGAAAGAGCAGATTTTACTGATACTATGAAGGTTGAGCTGACCAGATTTAGTGACTGATTGAATATGTGGGTTGAATGAGAGAAAGTAGTCAAGGATAATGTCAATATTATGGGCTTTTGAGACAGAGGGTGCTGGTGCTGTCTATAGGGATGGGAACATTGTGGGGAGGACAGGGTTTTGAGTGGAAAGATAAGGAGCTCTATTTTGGACATGTGAAATTTGAGACGAAAGCTGGATATCCAAGTAGAGTTGTCCTGAAGAAAGGAGAAAACGTTTCATTTTATCTTCCTCCCCCCTTCTAGACTGTGAGCCCATTGTTGTGTAGGGATTGTCTCTTTTTGTTGCCAAAGTGTACAGTCCAAGTGCTTAGTACTGTGCTCTGCACACAGTAAGTGCTCCATAAATACAACTGAATGAATGAATGAATGAATGAATGAATGAATGAAATGAGAGACTACAGATGGGGAGAGAGATCAGGGCTGGAGGTCTCTAGGTCCTGTCCCCTAAAGCCCCAGATCTTAGCGTTATCCTAGAGTCATTCTTCTCATTCTTCCTGCATATTGAGGGTGTTGCCAAATCCTCTCAGTTCTACCTTCAACAATCCTCTCAGTTCTACCTTCAACAACTCTAGACTCCCCTCCTTTACTCTCCATCCAAATTGTTTCCGTGTTGATCCAGGTACTTGCTACAGTCTGCCTTGACTACTTCATCAGCCTCTCCACTGACTTCCCTGCTTCCTGTCTCTCCCTGTTTCCAGGCCATTCTTCATTCTACAGCCTGGACAATTTTTGCAAAAATAAAGTTCATTTTCTATCTTCTCACTCCTCAAAAATCTCCAAGCGTTGTCCACTCATCTCCATATCAAACAGAAATTCCTTAGCATTGACTTTAAAGCACTCAATCAGCTCACCTCCTTCTACTTTAGTTGATCCCTCAAACACAGCCCAACTCACACACTTCTCTCCTCTGATACCTCCCTACTCACTGTATCTAGATCTCGTCTTTCTTACCTCGGATCCCTTGCCCACATCCTCCCTTGGCCTGGATCTCCCTCCCCCTTCATACCTGACAAATCACTACTTTCCCCATTTTCAAAGTCCTCTAAAATCTTATCTCCTCCCAGAGGTCTTCCTTGAAGTTCTCCCCTCTGCATCACCTATGCATTCAGATCTGTGTCTCTTATGCAATTGATAAACAATAGCACTCACGAATTTATCCTTACACTCTACCATTTCCCTTTTCTGTAATTCAATTTAATTTCTGAAACCCCATCTAGACTGTAAACTCACAGGCAGGGATTTTGTCTACCTACTCTATTGTATTGTACTCTCTCCCAAAGCTTAAAAAAATGTTCTGCACATAGTAAGTGCTCAGTAATTATTATTGATTAACTGATTAACCTGAATTTTATAGGGTGATTCTATGTTCTTGAATCCCAGAATGAAGATTCCTCAACAGTATTTTGTTCATTTATAAATATCTCCAACAAAGATACAGCTGTACATTGTTTTTAATTTCTTTCAATTGCCATTAAAAAAGCACTCTTTTATTCTGCCTCTCAGTAGGATTTTCTAAGTTATTTTATCGTTCATAAAAAGTTGGATATAAATTTATTTTAATTGCCATTTTAATGCCCAAGTATTTAAACATTAATCTGTAAGCAATAACTCATTCCTTATTCCTCCCTTTCATAGTGTGAAATACCTTGTTTGAGCACGTTTCCTATCACTGCTATTTTATTTTTGGATTTAATGAATTAGATCGTAATCAGAATAAACTTTAAATGCTTGGGTTCAAGCTCAGGAGGGTGTGATGGGTGACATCAAAGATTACCTAGCAAAGTGTAGGAAAATATTTTTTCACAAGCTTAAGAATGCAGGAAGCCAACTAAGCCTTATAGAGCTAAACCAGGTAATATCTCGAAACCGGTCCTTGGCAAATCAACACACTGTTTACTGTAAATTCTGTTTCTTTCAAGTACGGTGTTGAATCCACAAAGCACTGATGCTGGGACATGCTGCAAGTCACTGCACCTAAACAGAGATGCATAACTGGTAAAAGAAAAAGCGTAAAACGATTATACTCACCATCTTCTATGATAAATGATCTCTCCGCATTTGCCAGTTGAGTGGGGTGGAAAACCATTATACTGACTGAGTGAGATCTTTTATTTAGGGGAAAAAGAGCCATAATACTGTTTGAGATTTTTTTTTTTTTAATCTAAGGTGCGGAGGAATTAAAAATGAATCAAAACAAAGCTTGTGAGCACTTAGTCATCAAGAAACCACTCCTGGAGATCAGCTAACCTGGAGATGAACTGACCTTCTGTGCTCCCCCCGTCTTTTTCTTTCCCTGTTGGGTCATCTGTTAGAACAACTTTGGGGTGTGGTGTCTGTGTCTAAGCTCTTCCTTTCATCTTCATTTAATCAGGTTGCTTGGAGAGCATCACTGAGCCACAGAGGCTATTTCCTTTAGAAAGTGAGCAATCAGAGGCAATCAGCTTTCAGGCCTGCTAAAAAACTTCCTTTGTTCCAGGCTGTCTGAGGCAGAAGTCTGCACCTCCGCCCCACACCAACCACCACAAACCGCAAACAGACATTTTCTGAACCTTTACTGAGTGTGATGCACTTGGGAAGAACAGAAGCACGAGACAAGTTCTCGGCCTTCAAGGAGCTTACGCTCATCAGATGGCAGGCATAGAAATATTGACAAGCAAGGAAGTCCTAAAACATAAAACAGAATGTCCAGGTGTATATCTGTATATCCACCGGTGCCAAGGGGACATAAATAATATGTAAGTGCAAGAAGAGGATTTAGGTTGCTAGTAATTAAGGAAGGCTTGTTGGAGGAGGAGAGATTTTAGGTGAACTTGAAAGAGGGAAGGGTTGAAGCCTGCTGGGTATGGGTGGGAAAGGAGTTCCAGACCTGGACCCAGCATGAGCAAGGGATTGAAGGTGGTCGGGAATAGAGCAGGATATAGCCATGGATTGGGTTTGCGGAATGGAGTATCTGTTACCGATTTGTATATTCCTAACACTTAGTATAGTGCTCTGCACATAGTAAGCGCTCAATAAATATGCATGAATGAATGAATGAGTAGGGGAATAGCAGCACCTGAGACGAGCCAATTAAGAGGCAGACCAGGTGGGGGGCTTCGAAGATAGAGTCTGTGACTGCATACCCCAGCAGCATAACATCGTGGAAAGAGCACCTGGGAGCCAGAAGGTCATAGTTTCTAATCCTGACTCCGCCACTCGTCGGCTGTGTGACATTGGGCAGTCACTTGTTGTCGAATTGTACTCACTAAGTGCTTAGTAAGTGCTTACTGCACACAGTAAGTGGTCAATAAATATGACTGAATGAATGAACTTCTCTACTTTCTACCTTACATCACTCATAAAATTATTTAATAATAATAATGATATTTAGGTGCTTTCTGTGTTCAAGCACTATACTAACATTGGGGTAGATAGAAGATCATCAGAGCCCACGTTGGACCCACGATGGACCCACAGTCTAGATAGGAGGGAGAACAGGGATTGAATCCCCATTTTACAGATGAGGTGACTGAGGCACAGGGAAGTTAGTGACTTGCCCAAGGTCACAGAGCAGCCAAGTGGTGAAGCTGGGATTAGAACTCTGTTCCTCTGTCTCCCAGGGCTGTGTTCTTTCCTTTAGACTATACTGCTGAAATTTGTACTTTCTAGGGAGGTAATTTTATCCCATGCCTCAGATAGAGGAAGTTTTCCTTTCAGATCACTCAGGGAAAACTTTTAAGTTATTCATTCATTCAGTCATATTTATTGAGCACTTAAAGTGTGCAGAGCACTGTACTAAGAACTTGGAAAGTACAATTCAGCAACAAAGAGAGACAATCCCTGCCCACAATTGGGCTTTTGCCAGGTGGACAAGTGTCACGTTAATCTTTGGGTCAGTATGTCTTGTCACAATAAGCGTTGTGTTCTTGATCCCACAGCCTGGAGCCTAGCCCTCTTTGTCTATTTCTACTCCGATGTTCATTTTGATTTTTGCATTTTTGTCTCTTTTGCAGCTCCTAGTCCCCACTAAAGTTGGTAACCATCTGAAGTAAAAATCCCTTTCTTTTAATTCGATTGCCTTGTGGAACATTTCCAAAGCCTCACAGTTTCTAGTTCCCAGACCCAGCTTCACAGAAATCAATTTTGCTGTCTCTTAATCTCCCACTTCCTGCTCTAGCTATCTCTTTGCTTTAACTCATCTTCTTAAAGCCACCGCTTTTTGTTTCTAGAAACTCTGCCTGGTGTTCAATATTTCATTCTTCCCTGAGTTGTCTCGTCTCTCTCCCAAGTCAGATCGATCAGATCAAGTGTTTACCAAGTGGTTCTCTTCCAGCAAAAACTTCCTAAGGAAAGAGAGACAAGGAGGCCAAAGAGAAAACAGTGTCAGGCAAACCTTAAAGCAGACAACACAACAAGGAACAACGTTTCTGGGAGAGCCCAGTGTGCCTCTGACTTCCACATTGGCCACAGATGAGCTTGTATTTGAACTTCACCGTCACTTATGTCTGCTGCAAATACAACTTCCACGTACAGCCACATATAGAAACCTAGTACATATGTGTGATTGTTCTTATCTCAATCAATGATATTTAGCACTGTACTAAGTACTTGGGTTAATACAAAGCAGCAGATTTGATAGGCATGTTCCCTGCCCACATCATGCAGCCCATTTTCCTAAGTGGTTGATCGAGTACTAGAGAGGTAGAATTCTAATAATTATAGTACTTGTTAAGTGCTTACTAAGTGCCAGACACTGTACTAAGCACTGGAAGGGGGGGTGATGCAAGCAAATGGGGTTGAACACAGTCCCTGTGGGGCTCACAGGATCAATCCCCATTTTACAGATGAGGAAACTGAAGCAGAGGTAAGTGAAGTGACTTGTCCAGGGCCACACAGCAGACAAGTGGCAGAGCCGGGATTAGAATCCATGAATTTCTGACCCCCAAACCCGGGCTCTATCCACTACGCCATGTTTGATCCTTGCCCTCAACTATTTCACAATCTAGCAGGGGAGGCCATTAAGGAATAATTGATCAGTAAGAGGAAGAAGAGCCCAAATAGTTTCTAACTTTTCTCTTAGCAGTTCAGACATTTCTCCTCCACTACAAAACCCACCCATTGACAAAAATGAGGCTGACATTGATGTCTCTTTAAGCTTTCCTTTTTTTCCCTAAGGCATCTGGAGATGCCTGCAATCAGCATATAGTTAGGGTGATTTTTCGGAGGTTAATCACGCTGCCTCTGCCGGTTAAATCTGCCAAACATTCAAACTCTTGGACCTTACTCAGTACACTATTCAGATTTGTTTTCCTAGATTATTCAAAATGCTTCATTATGCACTTAAAATAGCAACAGAGAGATCCCCCTGGAAGAATGTCAGTGAAGGGAATAATGAGATTGGCCTATGCCATGTTGACTTTTATACAGTATTTCTTGGAATTGAGGTCTGAGCCATACAAGGGTGAAAATTGTCATATGTGTTTCTGCTTTGAACAAATATTACCCCATTAACATGGGGAAGAACTGGGGCCCAATGGAAAGAGTACAGGCCTGGGAGACAGAGGACGTGGGTCCTAATCCTGGCTCCGGCACTTGGCTGTGCGACCTTGGGCGAGTCAGTTAATTTCTCTGTGCCTCAGTTATCTCATCTGGAAAATGAGGATTAAGACTGAGAGCGCTATGTTGGACAGTTAGCCGTCCGACCTAATCATCTTATACCTACCCCAGAACTTGACACATAGTAAGTACTTTAAAAATTTGATGAAGATATTTCAAAACATTTTTATTTGCTATTGTTTTAATGAGATGTTCATCCCCTTGATCCTATTTATTGCTATTGTTCTTGTCCGTCTCCCCCGATTAGAATGTGAGCCCATCAAAGGGCAGGGACTGTCTCTGTTACTGATCTGTACATTCCAAGTGCTTAGTACAGTGCTCTGCACACAGTAAGCGCTCAATAAATACTATTGAATGAATGAAAAAGCATTGTGAGGCGCTTAATACAGTGTTCCATGCCCAGTAAGTGCTCAATAAGTATCATTAAGGGGCACATTTTCAATGATGATGGTTCAGAGCCAATGTGTTCATCTTTGTTTTCATTCCTTATTCAAGGTAGATTATTCAATCTTTACGTCCGCAGCTCCTCATTTTGGTGGACTTCCATACTAAGCTCTCAGTGTTTGATTTAACTTTCATTTCACATTTAATTTTCAGGGGTATCCTATAATGGTTAATCAGGAGGTCGAGCTTTTTCAAGAATATTTTTAATCACACTCTTGGAAGACTTGTCTTATGACAAAGTAATTGATGGCTTGATTTTATCACGCTGAGAGGTCTGAGAATATTTCATGGTATTGATTAAGGACTCAGCATTTCTGCACAACACAGATTGCTTGCGTTGCTGGCCCCCTGCCAACGTTATGGAGCGAGCGGCTAGAGATAACCTAACGAACTTATTTTTTAAAATTAAGTCATCTATTGATTTTTATTTTTATTAAATTTACTGTAGAGGAAAAAAAAAACTTTCCCATATTATTCCCCCTGGGAGACGTCCTGGCTTACAGTTTTACAGCTTGTTACTTGAAGTTTTTTTCCTCTTAACTGATTTATAGACACATTGTAGCATCAGCAGTGGGCCTCTATCACAGGCCCTACAACGTGACTAAAGTTTAAATAACAATCGGGGGCTGAAATCATAGCAGAGTTGCTGCTAAAAGCATCCTCAGTGGTGAATGCTTTCTCAGGCAAGATCCTTATGAGTGAATAAGTTATTTGTTATTTTAATATTTGTCAAGTGCTTACTAAGTAATAGGTACTGTATTAAGCGCTGGGTTACACAGATACAAGGCAATGGGGTTGGACACACAGTTCATTCATTCATTCAATAGTATTTATTGAGCACTTACTATGTGCAGAGCACTGTACTAAGCGCTTGGAATGTACAAGTTGGCAACAGATAGAGACAGTCCCTGCCCTTTGACGGGCTTACGGTCTAATCGGGGGAGACGGGCAGACAAGAACAATGGCAATAAATAGTTCCTTTCCCACGTAAGGCTCACAATCTTAATCCTCATTTTGCAGAGGGAGTAACTGAGGCAGGGACAAATTCAGTGATTTTCCTAAAGTCACCCAGCATAAGCAGCGTGTCTTAGTGGAAAGAGTGCGGACTTGGGAGTGAGAGGATGTGGGTTCTAATTCTGGCTCCACCACTTGTCAGCTGTGTGACTTTGGGCAAGTCACTTCACTTCTCTGTGCCTCAAGGATCTCATCTGGAGAATGGGGATTAAAACTTTGAGCCCCATGTGGATCAACCTGATTACCCTGTATCTACCCAGCACTTAGTACAGTGCTTGGCACATAGTAAGCGCTTAACAAATATCAAATTCTTCTTCTTATTATAAAAGTGACAGAGCTGGAATCAGAACCCAGGTCCCACTAACTTCCAGGCCTGTGACTCATTCATTCATTCAATAGTATTTATTGAGCGCTTACTATGTGCAGAGCACTGTACTAAGCTCTTGGAATATACAAATCGGTAACAGAGACAGTCCCTGCCCTTTGACGGGCTCACAGTCTAATCGGGGGAGATGGACAAACAAGAACAATAGCAATAAATAGAATCAAGGGGATGAACATCTCATTAAAACAATAGCAAATAAATAGAATCAAGGCGATGCACATTTCATTTTGCTGCCACAAAGCGCTTACACTCTAGTGGGACAGACAGAAGTAAAAGTCTTTACCCATAGATTCATGAAAACAAGCAATCAAATAAACACTTATAACATAAATGCTAGAGTTATAGCATTGCTTGGGGATGCTGGAGATTAATTGGACAAAGTATAGTGGAGGAGTTGGGCTTTCAGGAGGGTTCGGTCAGGAGTGAGCGTAACTGCTCAGCTAAGGATGCACGTGTGAGCGGGGATGGGGGTGGGTGAGTTAAGAATGAGGTACACGTAGCTTATCTTATTAATAATAATAATAATAATTGTGGTATTTGTTATGCGCTTACTATGTGCCAGGCACTGTATTAAGCACTGGGTTGGGTATAAGCAAAATGGGTTAGACATAGTCCCAACAGTCTTAATCCCCGTTTTACAGATGAGGTATCTGAGGCACGGGGAAGTTAAATGAATTGCCTAAGGTCAAACAACAGCTACATTGCAGATCCGATTAGAACTCAGGTCCTTCTGACCCCTAGTTCCAGGCTCTAGAGACAGATGGTTGAAGAAGGCAGATATGGAAGGAGGGGTAACTTGGTAGAGAACCATGAAGCCAACTATGTGCAATTTTTGCTTTTATATGGAGGAAAACTGGGAGCCAATGGAGGTTTTTCTATCTCAGTCAGTCAGTAATACACCTCCGATCTCCCTGTCCCAGAAGCGCACAACAGAAAACCGACCCATTCTGTCAGGTCTTCCTGCCCAGCACCTCCCAGATTTGCTACTTCATCTCCATGCAAGCAACTGCCCTTCTGGTACGGGTTCTGATTATAGCCCGGCTAGATGATTGGATCAATATCCCAGCTGGTCACCTGCACCTTCCCTTTCCACCTCCACTTGATACTGCACCATGATGCACAGATCATCTTCTTGACTAGTTGCTCACCACATAGATTCTGTTGGGAACTTTCTCCACCTTCTCATTGCACAGATCCTGCCTCCTCATCTTAGAACAGTGCTTGGCACATAGTAAGCGCTTAACAAATACTATTATTATAATCTTGTCTCCTCCAGATGTCCTTCTCCCCACCCATTTCTCCCACCATTTTTTAACTGTATTTGTTAAGCACTCACTATGTGCCAGGCTCTGTAGTTACAAATTAATCAGGTTGGACACAGTCCATGTCCCACATGGGGCTCACAAAATTAATCCCCATTTTACAGATGAGATAACTGAGTCACAGAAAAGTTTGGTGACTTACCCAAGGTCACACGGCTGAGTCCTCTGACTCCTAGACCCAGGCTCTTTCCACTAGGCCAGCTGCTTCTCATTATCACTATTATAATTTCAGCCCTTCAACATTATTTAAATCTTTGAGTAGTTGACCTCTCTTCTCAAATATCTAATTTGAAACTCTTTTGCTTTCCGCTTCCTGTAATTTATATCAGGGCCTTTCTGCCCCACTAGATTGCAGGTTCTTTGAGGGCAGGTATCGTGTGAGTAGACGATGTCAGTTCTAGGGTTTTTTAAAGTCTTTTGTGCACAGTAGGTGCTCAATAAATACAATTGAATACTCTCCCAAGCCCTAGTACAGTGCTCTGCACTCAACAAGTGCTCACTTAATGCCATTGACTGATTAGTCTATCAGTCAGTTAAGGTATTTACCGAGTGCCATTGAGTGTCTACTAAGTGCTTGGAAAAATGCAACCTAAGCAAACACATTTCCTGACCACAAGGAGCTAATAATTTAACGAATGCCGTAAACTCCTTGAGGGCAGGGAATGAGTCTTCCAACTCTGTTTCGTTACACTCTCCCAAGTGCTTACTATAATGCTCTACACACAGTAGGTGCTCAATAAATACCAGTGATTGATTAAGTGATTTGGGCTTAGGATAGCCATAGCTAATGTCTCCGTGGCTACCTAGAGCAAAACTCATTTTTTTGTTTGTTTTTCCTATGGTGTTTAAATTCTTACTGCGTGCCAGGTACCGTTCTAGGCACTGGGGGTAGACACAAAGTAGTCAGGTTGGACATAGACCTTGTCCCACATGGGGCTCACAGTCTTACTCCCCATTTTACAGATGAGGAAACTGAGGCGCAAGTAGTTGAGTGACTTGCCCAAGGTCACAAGCAGACAAGTGGTAGAGCTGGGATTAGAACATTTGGCTCCCAGGCCCATGATCTGTTTAACCATTAGGCAGGGCTTTTTTTTAAAAAAATGGCATTAGTTATGTGCTTACTAGGTGCCAGACATTGTACTCAGCATTTTCCAATGGATCTGGGGGTTGAGGTCTTTGTTCCAGTGGGTGGGCTCTAGTTTTGCTGCCCAAGTCTTTGCAGGGCTTCAGTTGTTTTTATTCAGTCATATTTATTGAGCCCTTACTACATGCAAAGCACTGTCCTAAGAGCTTGGGAGAGTTCAATATAACAGTAAACTGACAAATACCCTTAGAGAAGCAGCATGATTTAGTGGAAAGACCATGGTATTGGGAATCAGAGGTAATGGATTTTAATCCCAGCTCCGCCACTTGTCAGCTACATGACTTTGGTCAAGTCACTTAACTTATCTGTGCCTCAGTTACCTCATCTGTAAAATGGGGATTAAGACTATGAGCCCCACATGGGACAACCTGATGACCTTGCACCTTAGAACAGTGCTTGGCACATAGTAAGGGCTTAACAAATACCTTCATCATTATCAACCCTGCCACAACAAACTCACAGTCACACAGTGACACACAGTCTCACAGGGTGAGAATGACATTAATATAGTTAAATTACAGATATGTAGATAATTCAATTCAATTCAATAGTATTTATTGAGTGCTTACTATGTGCAGAGCACTGTACTAAGCGCTTGGGATGAACAGGTCGGCAACAGATAGAGACAGTCCCTGCCGTTTGACGGGCTTACAGTCTAATCGGGGGAGACCGACAGACAAGAACAATGGCAATAAATAGAGTCAAGATAAGTGGTGTGGGCCTGGGAGGGGGGATGAATAAAGGGAGATAGGGAGACAGAGAGCGGAGTGGGAGAAGAGGAAAGGAGGACTTATTCAGGGAAGGCCTCTTGGAGGAGAAGTGCCTTCAATATGGCTTTGAAGGAAGGGAGGGACTAATTGTCAAATATGAGGAGGGAAGGTGTTCCATCCAGAGGTAGGATGTGGGCTAGGGGTCTTCATGGTCAAGGACCTTCGGGGGCTTCTTTCTTGGAGGTCCTTATGGTTGCCGTCATTGTGGTTGCCAGTGTGAGTTTGAGCAAATGAATTGTTTCTTGACTTATTTTAATCAAACCTGAAAACTCTCTGGACAGGATTTGCCGGTTTGCCTAGCAGTGAATATATAGGTGACAAGTTCTGAGTGCTGGTCTCCACCTTCCTTATATATAGGTGTTGAGCTCACCCTGGACACTGGGAAAGCTGCATTATGGAGTTAAGGGGAAGGATATGCTGCTGTCTCTATGAGGCTCTGTCTCAGAAAGGACTTGCTGCAATAAATTAAGTTTGGGTTTGCCTAGATGAGCAACTCTGTGACACACAGTTTTTCTTCACAGTTAAAATTCCTCTCACAAATGAGCAAGAGGAAGACAAACTCACTGCTAAATCAAGAGAAAAGAAATAGAGCAGACAAGGGATATTGGTATAGGTGGAGTAATTAGGAGAAGAGCACATGCCTTCAATGAACCTCCATTATTCTTTTTATCTCCTTTTCTATGTTCCATGGCACCCATAGTGGAGAGATGAAAAATTCAGTTCTACTTCCTCTTTACAAGTATTTTGTCCCCTTGGCAGCATTATAGTCTGAGGTTTACCATCACAGGAATTTTCATCTTCTTCAAGACTCAGTGCAGAACCCTCAATATAAATGCTGTCGTATTCACCCACTTCCTGGCTCTTCCCTTTGAAATGAAAGGGAAAAAAAAAATTCTAGTTCACCTTTGCCTAGACAAATTGAAAAATGTACAAAGGTAGAATTGGAAGTTAAAGAGGGCCAGCTTGAAATGCAAGCTTGTCTTTTCTCAACAAAGATTTTGCACTAGCACAAGAGTGCAGCACCCGTCGTAGGAAATTACTTAAGGCACCTTTTCAAATTTAAGGTGAATCAATTGAAATGAGTTTTGGTCTTAAGATATCTCTGCTGAAATAAAGGCTTTACTCTCTATCTCTGTCCCTCCCTTTCTCTCTCTCTCTCTCTCTCTCTCTCCCTCTTCCTGCCTCCCTCCCTCAGAACAGATAAAGCTACCTTCCCTTTTCCATTTTATTATTATGCCTTCCAGCCTTCCATTTAAAAATCTTTAGCATCACAATTACCCTTTTTGGCTTTTGCAAAATGTCACAGGGCCTATTTAGCCAATAGATTGTCTGACAGGAGGTTACCACTTCTCTTTTAAATATTGCATGAATCATTTAAATGTCAAACACTGTGAGTGCTAAGGTTGGAAGGAAAATGATCCCTCTTTTGACACCTTTTATTCCTTATCTATTTAGAATTTAAAAGTTGAACCAATACTTCACAGTGTTAATGTCGGTCATGTCATTGGGGTTCAAAGAATACTACTCGGTTTTGACCTGCCTTTCAAGAACTTAACGGACAGAAACATATTAACCGGCGGGTTATTCCCTTGAAGAAGGTGGCAAAATAATTAAATTATAGTGTCGAGAAACTGAGGTCCTAAGTGTCCCTCTAATCAGTCTCATCACTCAATAACTTAGAAGTGAACCCTGACAATGACCACCCCACAGACCATCTTCCTTCCACCATTCCTCTCCAAATTCCTTGAGCAAGTTGTGTTCCACCGCTATCTCCACTTTCCCTCCTCCACTTCTCTCGTTGACCCCGCCTCCACTGCCATCCACCCCATGCACTCTACAAAAGCTGTCCCCTCAGAGATCACCAAAGATCTCTTTTTTGCACAATCCAACGGTCTTTACTCCATCGAGGCCTCCTCCACTCTCAGCTGCCTTGGGCGCTGTCGACCACCCCCTACTCCTGGAAACATTATCCAACCTTGACTTCACTGCCACCTTCCTCTCCTGGTCTCCTCCTTTCTCTCTGGTGGCTGATTCTCAAGTTTCTTTTGTGGGTTCCTTCTCTGACTAGAATGACTTTTGGGATTCAGATAGCTATTTTTCTGCCCACATAGAATGTGATGATGCCTGTTAAGACAGTGGTATGGATTACTGGGCTTGGCTAGCAATATTATAAAATGGATTATCAGACTGTTCCTCAGCTCTTGGCATAACTATGAGAGGACCAATGTGAAATCTTTCTTCTTTGGGTAGAACCAACTTAATGTTTTACAGGTTTCATGAAATTGTGTAGGAAGCACATATTCTCAACACATTCTGACCTGTAACACCCTCCCTCCTCATAACAGACAGATAATTGCTCTCCCCCACTTCGAAGCCTCAGTGACGGCACATGTCCTCCAAGAAACATTCCTTGACTAAGCCCTCCTTTCCTCTTCTCCCAATCCCTTCTGCACCACTCTTACTTGCTCTTTCATTCACTCTCTCTCCCATCTGCACAGAATATATGTACACACAATTACTCTTCCCCCCTTCAAACCCCTAGTGAAGGCATGCCTTCTCCAAGAGGCCTTCCCTGACTAAACCCCCATTTCCTCATCTCCCCCTCCCTTCTGCATCACCTCGACTCACTCCCTTTGCTCTTCCTCCTCCACCCACAGCACTTATGTATATATGTACACACAATTATATGTATATCTATAATCACATTTATAGTAATGCCTGTTTACTTGTTTTGATGTCTGTCTCTTCCACTCTAGACTGTAACCCCATTGTGGGCAGAGATTGTCTCTCTTTATCGCTGTATTGTACTTTCATTCATTCATTCAATCGTATTTATTGAGCACTTACTGTGTGCAGAGCACTGTACTAAATGCTTGGAAAGTACAATGTCAAGCGATTAGTACAGTGCTCATAGATATGATTTAATGAATTGAATAAGTGAATGAATATATGAATATATCTGTAATTTATCTATTTAATTATTTATATTAATGTCTCTCTCTTCCTCTAGACTGTGAGCTTGTTGTGGTCAGGAATGTGTCTTTTTGTTGCTTCAGCAAACTCTCCCAAGTGCTTAGTACAGTGCTTTGCACACACCAGGCGCTCAATAAATACACTTGAATGAACGAATGAAGAAGCAAACAAACGGGTTATCCTCCACCTACCTTTGTGACTAAGAGGTTCCATTTAGGTGACTCCTAATCTAAAACCCTCCCCTTTGTAAATCCATAATGCTCTTCACAATCAATCATCTGTGCAATGTCTCCTTAGTAATCAAGCTTTCCATTTACCTTGTGAGAGTGAGGGTGAAATTTAGGCTTAAGAATGAGATTTAAGTCTAGGTTATGTATGACCCATAGAGTCCTTTGCAAGGGGACTTGGAGAAATCTCACATAACGGGACATGAGTTTGGTCCAAGTGGCCTCAGGCAAGAGGTGACCTCCAGGACCTTTCGGAGTGAAGGCCAGAAGGCAGTATATTTTAAACTGACATAAATCTTTTCTGGGTCTTCAACGTTAGTCATCCTGTGAAAGGGCAGGGATTCATTTTCATTTTTTACACTGGATATATACTTTTAAAAAGTATATTTATTCATTTATTTTTACACTGAATATATGCTTTAAGTATCATCACACATCTGAGAGTTTGTAATGCAAATATAGAATAGGAGAATAGAAATAAATCTCTTGCAACCTGGGATAGTGCCCTAAAGCTGAAAATAAACCAAAACGTCTGACAATGTTCATGCCTATATTGATTTTGAAGATAAAATCCTTCAGGGCAAATACCAAAGTCTTTCTCTGACTGCAGATCTAAAAATACAGTGTAAACACAAAATCTAACTACTCCCATGTTCCTTTATGTGCTACAATTTTATTTCAATTCCTGTCTAAAAATTAAAAATATCTTTCCTTTTTCCCCAACTGACTTTGGATTGTAAATAGTCACTTGTTCTACTCTGAAATGATTTTCACTGAAAATTATTTTTGTCTTACATTAGTCTTACATGAGGTTATCTGCAGATCTGAAAACTCATTCATTCACTAGCATTTATTGAGGATTTACTTCGTGCAGAGCACTGTACTGATCTGCTTGAAAGAGTACAATACAATAAACAGACACATTCCTGCCCACAATGAGCTTATAGTCTAGGGAGGGGGAGGAGAGACATTATTATAAGTTAATAAATGACAGATGTGTACATAAGTGCTGTGGGGCTTGGAGAGGGGAAGAAGAAAGGGAGCAAGTCTGGGCGACACAGAAGGGAGTGGGAGAAGGCTGGGGGGCTTAGTCAGGGGAGGACTCTTGGACAGCGGCCAGTTAGCTCAGTTGGTTAGAGCGTGGTGCTATAATAATAATGGGTTGCGTGTTTGAACCCACTATAGGCCAGTGTTCTGAGAAGCAGCATGACATAGTGGATAGAGCATGGGCCTGGGAGTCAGAAGGTCTTAGGTTCTAATCCCGACACTGCCATTTGTCTGCTCTGGGATCTTAGGCATGTCACTTCACTTCTCTGTACTTCAGTTACCTCATGGAGACTGAGACTGAGCCCCACATGGGACAGGGACTGTTTCCAACTCAATTTGCTTGTATCCACCCCAGTGTTTAGAAGAGTGCCTGGCACTTATGTTTTATTATATTTATTGTTAGATATACCTTTAATAAGACTCTGGGGCTGGGGGGGATGGGTGCCAAATAATTGCCTGTCAGATATAAGGAGGGAGGCTGTTTTGGACCAGCAGCGGGATATGGGCGAGTAGTCGGTAGCAACATAGATGAGTTAGAGGTATGGCGAGAGGTTAGCATTAGAGGAGCAAAGTGTGTGGGCTGGGTTCTAGTAGGAGAGTAGCAAGGTGACGTAGGAGAGGCTGAAGTGGTCGGGTGCTTATGTGCCAGACATTGCACTAAACAGTTGGGTAGATAGAGGATAATTCGATTGGACACATTCCCTTTCGCCCAGAGCTCACAGTCTCAATCCTCATTTTGCTGATGAGGTAACTGAAGCACAGAGAAGTTAAATGACTTCCTTTAGGTCACTCAGCAGACAAATGATGGAGGCAAGATTAGAGTCCTCTGACTCCCAGGTCCGTGCTCTTTCCACTGGACCACACAGCTTCCCTTTCTGTTCGATGCAGATATCCAAGCAACACCTGGAGTCATTTTCAGACTTAGTCATTTAACTTTCATTGGGATAGTAGCTTGGAGTCAAATGGTCAGTTCCAAAATTACTCCTCCTTTCTTTCCAACTAATTAGCAATTTGGGACTTGATTTGAAGAATGAACCTAGGGGAGAGCAACTTCCTGTCTCTCCCCACTTCAGTCTATACTTCACCCTATTATCCAGATTATCTTTCTACAGAAACACTCTGGGCATGTCACCCCACTCCTCAAAAATCCCCAGTGGTTGCCGATCAACCTCCATAACAAGCAAAAACTCCTCACTATTGGGTTCAAAGCTCTCCGTCACCTTGTCCCCACTTACCTCACCTCCCTTCGTTCCCACTACATCCCAGCCCCCACACTCTGCTCCACCAGCACCTACCTTCTTACTGTGCTTTGTTCTCATCTCTCTCCAGAAGGCCTTCCCAGACTAAGCCCCCACTTTTTCCTCTGCTCCCCATCCACTCCCCATCGCCCTGACTCCCTCCCTTTGCCCCTTTGCTCTAACCCCCTTCCCGCCCCACAGCACTTGTGTGTATATGTGCATATTTATAATTGTAATTCTATTTATTTTTTATTAATGATGTGTATATATCTTAATGATGTGTATAAATCTATAATTTTATTTATTTATAATTATGCTACTGATGGCTGTTTGCTTGTTTTGATGTCTGTTTCCCCTCTTGTAGGCTGTAAGCCCATTGTGGGTATGGATTGTCTCTGTTGCTGAACTATACTTCCGAAGTACTTAGTACAGTGGGTTGTACACAGTAAGCACTCAATAAATATGATTGAAAGACTGAATGAATGAATTTGCAACTTGGGAGGCCAGCAAATGATCCTAAGCAGCTCAGAAAACAATCGACTTCCAGGTTTGTCTAGCTTGTAAACTCATCTTCTAGACAGTAAACTCATGGAGCTCTTTCGCGGGCTCCTCCTCCCCCTCCCATCCCCTAACTGTAGGGATTCCTCAAGGGTCAGTTGGTTCTTGGCCCTCTTCTGTTCTCCATCTATGCTCACTCCCTTGGTGAACTCATTTGCTCCTACGGCTTCAACTATCATTCCTACGCAGATGACACCCAAATCTACATCTCCTCCCCAGTTCTGTCTCCCTCCTTCCAAGCTCGTATTATCTCGTCCTGCCTTCAGGACATCTCCACCTGGATATCTGCCCGCCACCTAAAACTAAACCTGTCTAAGACTGAGCTCCTTATCCTCCCTCCTAAGTCCTGTCCTCTCCCTGACTTCCCCATCACTGTGGACAGTACTACCATCCTCCTGTCTCACAGGCCTGCAAACTCAATGTCATCCTTGACTCTGCTCTTTCATTTGCCCCACACGTCCAATCTATCACCAAAACCTGCTGTTCTCACCTTCACAATATCACCAAGATCCGCCCTTTCCTCTCCATCCAAACTGTTACCTTCCTGGTACAATCTCTCATAATATCCCAACTGGATTATTGCATCAGCCTCCTTTCTGATCTCCCATCCTTCTGTCTCTCCCCTCTCCAGTCTATTCTTCATTCCGCTGCCCGGATCATCTTCCTGCAGAAACGCTCTGGGCAATATCACTCCCATCCTCAAAAACTTCCAGTGGTTGCCTATCAACCTTCACAGAAACAAAAACTCCTCACTCTTGGCTTCAAAACTCTCCATCACCTTGCCCCCTCCTACCTCACCTCTCTTCTCTCCTTCTATGGTCCACCCCGTACACTCTGCTCCTCTGCTGCTGCTAATCTCCTTACTGGGCCACATTCATGCCTGTCCCGCCATTGACCTCTGGCCCACGTCCTACCTCTGACCTGGAATGCCCTCCCTCCTCACATAATAATAATAATGTTGGTATTTGTTAAGCGCTTACTCTGTGCCGAGCACTGTTCTAAGCGCTGGGGGAGACACAGGGGAATCAGGTGTCCCACGTGGGGTTCACAGTCTTCATCCCCATTTTACAGATGAGGGAACTGAGGCATAGAGAAGTGAAGTGACTCGCCCACAGTCACACAGCTGACAAGTGGCAGAGCCGGGAGTCGAACCCATGATCTCTGACTCCCAAGCCCGTGCTCTTTCCACTCAGCCACGCTGCTTCTCACATCCGCCAAACTAACTCTCTTCCTTTCTTCAAAGCCCTACTGAGAGCTCACCTCCTCCAGGCGGCCTTCGCAGACTGAGCCCTCCCTTTCCCTCTGCCTCTCCTCCCTTCCCCATTCCCCCTACTCCCTCCCTCTGCTCTTTCCCCTTTCCCTCCCCACAGCACTTGTGCATTTTTGTATATAATATTTATTACTCTATTAATTTTGTTAATGATGAGTATATATCTATGATTCTGTTTATCTTGATATTTGCACCAGACTACTTGTTTTGTTTTGTTGTCTGTCTTCCCCGATTAGACCCTAAGCCCGTCAAACGGCAGGGACTGTCTCTATCTGTTGCCGACTTGTTCATTCCAAGCGCTTAGTACAGTGCTCTGCACATAGTAAGCGCTCAATAAATACTACTGAATGAATGAATGAATTGTTGGGCAGGGATTGTCTCTACCTTTGCCAAATTGTACATTCCAAGCACTTAGTACAGTGCTCTGCTCACAGTAAGAGCTCAATAAATACAAGTGAATGAATGAATGAATAAATATTATAATTATTATTACTATTACTCTCCCAAGTGCTTAGTGCAGTGTTTCCTATATGCTAAGTAGCAGATTGACAGAATCTGTTGTACCTGGGACAGCAAGGGGCACACCTCAAGGAGTGCTTGTAAAGCAGAAGTGAGCTGTGTCTGGGGGACCAATAACCACATAGAAGGGATGACGTCCAGTTCATCCCATGAATCATGCTAAAAATCAAAGGGCATGGCAAGATTGCCAATAAGATCCTGGAGAGAAAAGGTCATGCTTTTTAATTCCAGTGTGCTCACCCCAGAGCTGATTTCAGTGCTCTGTACACAGTAGGAAGTCAGTAAAGAGCACTGGTATAACACATATTTGATAAACACGGAAACTGAACAAAAATGGGAGATTGGCGGGAACAGTCAGTTGATTAATAGCACTTATTAAGCACCTATTATGTGTAGAGCCCCATACTAAGTTTTTGAGAAAGACCAATCTAAGGGTAGAAGCATGAATCTTGCCCTCCAGATCTTACAATCCAACAGAGAAGCCAGAATGGACATTTGGGCATGTGAAATAGCAAGTACCTTAATAATCAATCTATCACGGGTATTTATTGAGCACTTTCTGGGTGTGGAGCATCTTACCAAGCACAAGGGAGAGTATAATACAACAGAGAGTAAGTAAAGACGATCCCTGCCCATAAGGATCGTACAATGCTCCACACACTGTAAGCTCTCAATAAAATATGATCGACTGACTGGCTGATCCTGGCAGGGGGTGACTCAATAGCTTCTAGTTTGGGGGGTAATCCACCAGTCACTAAAGTTTCTTGTCTGCAGTAAATGGGTGAGCGCTCACAAGTCACAAGTTACTGATGGGTGAAGACTGACATGGTTAGCTTCTTAGGAAGTGGCCATCCTGCTGCTTTTGCAGGGGTCTGGGTCCTGGCGTGCAGGAGGGCAAAGGGGGCGGGGGATTGTCCCAAGGTGACCCTGGGGTACCGACCATCTCAAGGTTAAATGCTATCTCGTGACCTCCTGGGCCAGCAGGCGGAATTTGGAAGTGAGGGTGGAATACCACCCCCACAACCCAAACTGCCAGATTGACAGCCCAAGCTGGGAATACAGAAGGTGTCCTTGCCCCCGTGCCAATCAAATTAGGAATGGAGGAGGGGGGAGCTCCTGGATAAACTGAGGCCGGAAGCCGGAATGACCTAAGGGCACAGGTGATAAATACCTGCCGCCTCTAACCTTTTGGGCAGGGGAACGGGACTTGCAGCAGCCGGCTGCAGGTCGCCTCTGTCCAGAGCGTGAGAAGGCCTCTCTGCCTGCACCGAGTGAGGAGCCGTGGGATGGGTGAGTGTCCTGTCCTGCTGAGCGCTTGTGGGGTTGGAAGCCAGATGCTTCACTATGGGTATGAAATGTTTAAATTGATTTGAAGTCTAAGTGGGTGCCTCCCCAGGGGGCGTGAACAGGGTGGGAACTAGCTGCCTCACCCAGTGTGAGTAGCACATAAGTGGATTTGAGGTCTAAGTGGGTGCCTCCCCAGGGGGACATGAATATGGTGGGAGGTAGCCGCCTCACCCAGTGGCAGTAGCACATAAGTGGATTTGAGGTCTAAGTGGGTGCCTCCCCAGTGGGACGTGAACAGGATGGGAGCTAGCAGCCTCATCGAGTGCGAGTAACACATAAGTGGGTAACGCATAACTGGGTTTAAAGCATAAGTGTATGTAACTCATTAGTGTTTAACGCATAAGTGTATTTAATGCAAAGGTGGATTCCTCCTGGGTGGGGTGGGCACATGGTGGGAGGCAGCCGCCTCACCACGTTGTGAGCAAATCATAAGTGGGCTCTGGTGTCCGGCCACATGCTAGTTATATACCAGTGAATTCCTCCCCTTAGGGAAGCTTTAACACCATATTTCTCCCAACAGGGAAGGCAGATTTCTCATGTCTAAATAACTAATTAATTCAATTCACCCCACAGAATAAATTCTATACAAAACTCAGGTTTTCCATCCCCGGCATCTCTCTCTCACTGCACCGATTCCGAAAGAACCTGTCCCCGGCGATGGGTGACAGGGATTGGTGATTCCTTCCTCCAGACCTAAATCCTGGGTAATGAAGGGAAGGGGGGATATGAGAACGAATATGAGAATGCCATAGAAGGCAGAATCAACACCTTTCTGAATGCTGGATAGAGAAGCAGTGTGGTCTAGTGGATAGATCCAGAGCCTGGATAACAGAAGAACTTGGGTTTGAATTCCGACTCCGCCACATGACGTGACCTTGGGCTAATGGCTTCTCTGTGCCTCAGTAACCTCATCTGTAAAATGAGGATTAAGACTGTGAAGCTCCATGTAGGACAGGGACTGTGTCAAACCCGATTTGCTTGTATCCATCCCAGCGCTTAGTATAATATCTGGCACATAGTAAGCGCTTAACAAATACCATTATTATTATTATTATTATTATTATTATGTGCTGAATATGAGCCAAAACATTGTGCTGGGTGCTGGGGTAGACATAAGGTAATTAGATCAGACTGACAATCTGAAAAGGACTTATCTGAGCAATAGATTGAGTATCATTGACATTTTCCCAGATGGGGCAGTTGAGGCTCAGAGAGGTTGTGACTTGCATAAGGTCACGCAGCAGGCCAGGATTAGAGTTGGGACTAGAACCTGTCACTTAATAATAATAATAATAATTGTTCTGACCCACTGGCCAGGCCCCTTCCCCTTACTCACACTGCTTCTCCCCTAACTCTGTAACCTGCTTCCCTAAACCAGATGAAAATGAAATTGATCGGGCATAATTTTTCAGGGCTGTGGCAGGGACAGTTCCATGTACCTTTTAAATGCCGCATTACCTAACAAATGAGTAACATGTTCTCAACGCTTTAATTAGTAAACATTCGGTAAAGACGAAAGTGCAGAATTGACACTCGGGGTTACTCTAATGATTCATTTATATGCTGCCATAATGTCAGACTTGCCCTCTTCCCCTCGATTGAAGAACCAAGCATTGCCTGAAATCTGAAGACTGCTGACATTTGTACGAATTCTCTCTTCTGGGCTGAGATGTCCACTCTCATACAAATGAATGAACCTCCTAGTTCAGAAATACAAAGTGAGGAGAATCGCTTTTAAATTGGATTTTGGGATGTATGAATGATGCTGACTTAGGTGAATCGAACTGCTACTCTTAAAGGTCAGGAAGCCTGAACTTTCAATAGTCAGAGTGCTCTTTCCTCTCTCAGCTGAAAGTGTAGCGTGTGCTCAAATCAATCAGTGTATTTATTGAGTGCTTGTTGGGTACACAGTACTAGAGTAGTAAAAGCGCTTGGGACAATACAGTAGAGTTGGTGGAAAGTTCCCTGCCCCCAAGGATCTCCCAGATTAGAAGGGGAGACAGACATTAAATTAAATTACAGATAAGTACATAAGTGTTCTGGAACTGAAGTTGGGGTGAATATCAAGTACTTTAAGGGTACAGATCCAAGTGCATTCATTCGTTTGTTCAATTGTATTTATTGAGCACTTACTGTGTACAGAGCACTGTACTAAGCATTTGGGAAGTACAATTCAGCCCTGCCCACATACTGGCTGGGTGAACTATCTGGTACTTTAATATCCATTCAGTAGATTTTAATTAGGACACATAGGTTTCAATGTCGTTTTTTGGAATTACGTTTTGAATGAAGATTTTCCTTATGAGTTTATAAGAGAGCTGTTTAAAGTGAATTGATTATTGCCGTGCCATTTAGATTCTATATTGAATAGCCAATAAAGAGGATTTTTTTTAATTGAGAAAATTGATCATTAAACTGATCCATGAAATTTCAGATCTGAAGCAGATGATAACTTTAAATCCTTAGTTAAGGATGAATAAAGCCATTGATGATCTGAAGTGTACCGACGAGTTAACTAATTGCAAAGAGATAATAAATGATTTAATTATTTCCCATCTGTTAGAAATTCAATTAGATGAGGTTCAGTTTGCAGAACCCAAACCTCCTGTTATTCCTCTACTTCAGAGGGCCTATCTATATTCATGCCACTGCAGGGGCAACTATATAGAAAGGATGGAAAAGCTTTCCAAAGCAGTCAGTTTCTTCTCCGTTTTAATCAATCACTGCTCTAATTCTATGGTGGAAGAGGCAGCACATCTGTCTACTACATTTTGCATGGTGTATTTTCAGGCAAAATATATAATGAGACTTTAGTCCAGGTACTGCTTTAACTCTTTATCCTTAACTACCTGCCTTTAAATTTAAAATATTAAAAGAAATAGAAAGTCATTGTTTGGCATTTGATGTCTGTTATAATGGTGTTGCTGGATTTAGAATTCCAATTAGAATTTAATAATAATGTTGGTATTTGTTAAGCGCTTACTATATGCCGAGCACTGTTCTAAGCGCTGGGGTAGACATAGGGGAATCAGATTGTCCCACGTGGGGCAACTGAGGCACAGAGAAGTTAAGTGACTTGCCCACAGTCACACAGCTGACAAGTGGCAGAGCTGGGATTCGAACTCATGAGCCCTGACTCCAAAGCCCATGCTCTTTCCACTGAGCCATGTAGAATTTCAACCAGGAGTAGCATTGAGCAGGAGAGAGTTGACCCTCGAAACCAAAAAAATCCACTTTTATTCATTCGTGTGTATTTATGTTTTGAATCAAAACATATCCTCCTTCCTGCATGCAAAACACTGTACTAAGTGTTTGGGAGACTACAGTAAAACTAAGCACTTGGGAGAGTACAGTATAACAACAGACATGTTTCCTGCCCACAGTGAGCTCACAGTCTAGAGGAGGAGACGGATATAAATACAATAAATAGATTATGGATATATACACGTGCTGTGGAGATGGGAGGGAGGATGAATGAAGGGAGCAGGTCAGGGAGATGCAGGAGGGAGTGAGAGGAGAGGAGGGCTTAGTCAGGGAAGACTTCTTGGAGGAGATAAGCCTTATTGAAGGGCAATTACCCGTCTGATATGAGGAGGGAGGGCATTCCAGACCAGAGGTAGGATGTGGGCGAGAGGTCAGCGGCGAGATAGATGAGATGGAAGTCTTTTCCCTTTTCAGCATCACTTCAAAATATCTTTCCAATCTGTTCTGAAATGCATGCCATGCATTAGACTTCTATTTAGTGATATTAGCTTGTTTATAAATGTTTCACAAAGGGCTAAGATAATCTTGGCTTTTCCAAGCATCAGCTGAATTGGGCTTTGAGCCTTAAAGCCTACATTATACATGTTCTATTAGAATATTCAGTCCATTTATTTTTAATTAAATTTTTATTGAGATTATAAAACTGGGATAAAGATTAAAAGCAGACTGTAATTTACCTAGGTGGGAGCATTAAAAAATTGACTTACACATTTACTTTGAATTAGAGGAAATATCAACAAATGATTGCAGTTTCCAAATGAATTCCCCTAACCTTCGGTCCATGTGCTCAGCCGTCCTTCGGCAGCTTGTCCATATGTGGTTCTTTGTAATTGCTGAAGTGGAGGAGCTTCCACCTGAATGCTCTAAAAACTGAAGGCTTCTCACCAGCTCATCATCCAGCAGATTAGCTGGTACATTATGGCAAAACCCAAGAGAAAAATGCCAAGAGTTGAGCAACAGGTACAATTATTTTCTAAGCACGGTGAAAAGAAACACCATATACACAATATAGAGACGCATGGGTCTGGGAGTCGGAGGACCTGGGTTCTAATCCCCACTCTGCCATTGTTTGCTGCATGACTTGGGGCAAGTCACTTAATTTTTCTGGGCCTCAGTTTCCTCACTGTAAAATGCGGACTCAATACCTTTTCTCCCTCCTGCTTAAGACTATGATTCCCTCACAGCCGACAGGGTTTGGGTTCGACCTAGCTAACTGTACGCCAGTGCTTAGAGCAGTATTTGACATACAGAGCTTTACAAGTACCCTAAAACAAAGAAAACACAATACTTGTCAACCAAAGCGAAGAGGCAGAGAACACCATGGCACCTGCAGGGCAGGTTGTTTGTGGATATTCTAATATTTGCCTTCCTTTGATGTTCCTAGGAGTTCTCAGCCCTAAATCCTACACAGAAAAAGACCCCAGAGTCACTTTAGGACTTCCAGGACTATAGTCAGTCACTGCTGGGTCTTCCAATTCTTTAAACACAGGTTCAGGGACCTTTTCAGTTTACTGCTCTGCTAGTCCCTGTCACCCCCTCCATCCACTCGCCCTTTTGCTGTCATCACTCTTCGACTGAAGCCCAGTCGCTCCTTGAAGGTGAGGGGGACAAATGAAACTAGCCTATCTATGCCAGCTGCTCCCTAGGTCCATGGGTCTCTCTGGGACCCAGAGCTTCTCCTCCAGCCCTCACTGCCAGGCAGCCTACAAGAACTGAGATCACAGGAATGTTTTAATAGCTTCTTAATTCAGTGACAGTAAAAATAAGTCCAAACAGCCCTATTGACTTCTACATCAAACAAATACTCTTCAGCATTGACTTTAAAGCACTCAGTCACCTTGCCCCCTCCTACTTCTCCTCACTACTCTCCTACTACAACCCATCTCACACACTAAGCTCCTCTAATGATGACCTTCTCACTGTGCCTCGATCTTCTCTATCTCACCACTGGCCCCTCATCCACATCCTGCCTCTGTCCTGGAACATCCTCCCTCCTCAAATCCTACAGACCCCCAGCCCTTCCAAGAGGCCTTCCCGAAGCCCCCATTTTCCTGTTCCCCACTCTCTTTCATGTCTTCCTGACTTGCTCCCTTTGTTCAGCCCCCTTCCCAGCCTCCCAACACTTGCATACATATCTGTAATTTATTAATATTAATGTCTCTCTCCCTGCCTCTAGACTGGAAACTCATTGTGGGCAGGGAATGTGTCTGTTTATTGTTCTATTTGACTCTCCCAAATGCTTGGTACAGGGGTCTGCACACAGTAAGCACTTAATACCTATGATTGAATGAATAAATGAAGGCAGTAAGATTTAATTTCCATTTCTACACTTTTGGGTGCTGAGGATTGCCCAAGGTCACCCAGCAGGCAAGTGGCACAGCTGGGTTTAGAACTCATTTCCTCCAACTCCCAGGCCCGTGCTCTAGCTACACTGCTTCTCTGGATAGTTGTGGGTTTTCCATCACTCAGGAAATATAGGTCATTCATTTGTAGATAATGTCTTCTGATTGAGGGCCACACAAGGCCTATATACCTGAGGGGAAGACCTGAGTTATTGAAGGATAAGTTGAAATATCATGGAGAAGACTGTTCCTTCTTTGGATAAAAAACGGCCATTTACATGTTATCAATTGCATCTGGGGTACATCCCTGCTGGAAGGAAACAAGAGGAGAGAGATGTAAATGCTTTACAAAGCATCAGTGGATAAAAAAATGGAAAAAAATATTTCTAGTTTGAATTCATAGGCATACCTACGAATTATTCTCCAGACATCTTAACTCACTGCCAGATTCACAGCTGCAGCACAGACTGATTCTTTTGGGGCCCCAAATTTATCACATAACTAACTCAGAAAACCAACTTCAAAGGTTGGAACATGAGTCAGCTGTTAAGAAGATTAGGTTTTGTAAGCACATTGAAGTACAGAACCATGCTTTAATTTGGCCTCCTCAGTTTCCAGTGTTTGCTGACTGAGAATAACTGCAGTATTTGTTAAGCATTTCCTAAGTACCAAACAGTGTAGTAGAAGGAAAAGAAAGAGCAGTTATTTAATCCCGATTTTGGAGAGATGAGACAACTGAAGCAAAGATAAATTAAATGGTTTGCCCAAGGCCACACAGCAGGTAAGTAAGTAGAGTCAGGATTAGAATCTAGGTCTTCTGACATCCAGGCCCATAGTCTTTCCATTAGGCCATACTGCTTCCCTAGAGGGTGAGCCTTGGTCCATTTGAACAAGGAATGTCACCGCTAATTTTGTTGTATTGTATTCTCCCAAATATTTAGTACAGTGTTCTGCACTTAACAAGGGCTTTCTATATACAACTGATTGATTAAGTGATATGTGGGGCTGTCTAGTCAAGGATGGGGGTTCAAGTGAAGAAATTCTGCACCTGTCTTTCCTTTTCTCCACCTACCTCTCCTCCCTCTGAAATATTCTGCTCCACTTTATTCCCTTTGCCTTCTGTCACACTGGGACTACCTGAGATAGGGGGTGCTTCCTAGAAGCTTGGGTGTGTAAGGATTCTCCCCAGGAAGAGCAGGGACACGACAGCACTGTGTTGTTGCCTAATCAATGGGATCGTCAAAATAAAGCGACTCCGCACTCGATCATATGTATGTCCTTAAATGACGAGGGAAAGTATACACAAAGAAATATGTAGGTGCTAGAGGGGACTAATACAAGCATTGTGTGACCCAACAGAATAGCCGTCTACCATCTAAGCAGTGGTGCGGAAGAAAATGGATCAGCCTTGACCCAAAAGCAACCAGAAATGGAGTGACTAGTGTGAAGATCAGGACTCCAAATGGGATTAATGAAAACTGCACCAGGCACTGGGAATAACAAATATCATGAAGGAGCAAGAAATAATTAGTCATTCATTCATTCAATTATACTTATTGAGTGCTTACTGTGTGCAGAGCACTGTACTAAGCATTTGTAAAGTATAGTTTGGCAACAAATAGAGAGAATCCCTACCCAACAACAGGCTCACAGTCTAGAAGGGGAAGAAAGATAACAAAACAGAACAAGTAGACAGGCATCAATATCATCAAAATAATGGTATTTGTTGAGAGCTTACTATGTGCCAAGCTCTGTTCTAAGCACTGGGGTAGATACAAGGTAATCAGATTGTCCCATGTGGGGCTCTCAGTCTTAATCCCCATTTCCCAGATGAGGTAACTGAGTCACAGAGAAATGAAGTGATTTGTCCAGAGTCACACAGCTGACAAGTGGCAGAGCTGGGATTAGAACCCACAATCTCTGCCTCCCAAATCCGGGCTCTTTCCATTAAGACACGCTGCTTCTCTAATCACCTGATGTGGAAGGAATGGTCTTTCATGCCTGACTCTAATCAGTCAATGTTGTCTATGGCACACAGTTAAAATATCAGTATCTGTACTATTACCATCTATCCCAAAGAAAAATTATTCAGCTATAAACTACTTTGGATACACTTATCGATAGCATTTACTGAGTGCTTACTGTGGGCACATTCCTAAAAAGGGAACCAAGTTTTATTATGATTAAAGAATGTTCCTGTGTTGTTTTCTTTTTTTTAGTAGATTTGTATTAGACTTCCCAACCCATTGATACAAATTCTGATCAATCGTTCATTGGAAACATAAACCTCCTTATGACACCATAACCTGTTACCAAGGAAATCACTGTCATTTTACAGATTCATCCTTCTGCCTATACTGAACAGACTTTGTTAATTAGGCATGGATTTCAAGGAAGCAATCCCTTGTTAATCCACCAAAAAGCCTCTCCAGAATTACCTAAAAATAGGCATAGAAATATAGAAAAGAGCATACAGAATGCCATGGGGTCATGGGTTCTAATCCTGGCTCCACCATTTATCAGCTATGTGACTTTGGGCAAGTCACTTAATTTCTCTGGGCCTCATTTACCTCATCTGTAAAATGGGGATTAAGAGTGTGAGCCCCACGTGGGACAACCTGATCACCTGTATCCTCCCCAGTGCTTGCAACAGTGCTTTGCACATAGTAAGCGCTTAACTACAAATGCCATTATTATTGTTATTATATTTGGTATTTGGTATGATTTATGTTAAGGAAGTCCCTAACGGCAAGCTGCTTCTTTGAACTAACTTGATAAAATAGAAGATCAGAAAGAGACAATTCTTAAATGAAGCCCAGGGTCTATAGCCAAGGTTCATTGATTGCCACAGTTTGCTTGACATTTCTGGTGACTGTGGAAGTTCAAAATCTCTGCAGGGAGAACCTAGATTGTAAACCCCCTGTAGGACAGTGACCATGTCTTATCTGTTATGTCTGAATTTAGCACAGTGCTTCACCCAGCACAAGCACTTAATAAACCCCATCATTCACAGCCTTAATCAACAGCATTTATTGAACTCCTCTTGGGTGCTAGGCATTACATTCAGCACTTGGGAAAGTAAATAGTAGCAAGGTTCAAGTCTTCCACCCCTAAAAGAGCTTATAGGTTACTGGGGGAGGGAGACAAAAGGTATTACAGACAGT
The DNA here is from genome assembly GCF_004115215.2 of Ornithorhynchus anatinus. NCBI lineage: Eukaryota > Metazoa > Chordata > Mammalia > Monotremata > Ornithorhynchidae > Ornithorhynchus > Ornithorhynchus anatinus. The sequence continues at coordinate 156,233,537 of NC_041729.1, read as the reverse complement.
GGGATCTGGAGTAAGAACAAAAGATAAGCAGGAAGCAGTACAAACATATGAGGATTAAATAGCTGAGGAAATATTTGAGCATATAGAGAGAGCTTGTACAATTTATAGGACTCTGCTCAACCAATTATTTGTTCAGCTAATATACATATCTATCCATATGTAGATTCAGTTCTGGGTCACCTTCTATTCTTCATCTACACTCACTCCCTTGGAAAACTCATTGTCTCCCCTGGCTTCAGCTACCATCCCTATGCAGCATGGTTTAGTGGAAAGTGCTGGGGCTCGGGAGTCAGAGGTTGTGGCTTCTAAGCCCGGCTCTGCCACTTGTCAGCTGTGTGACTTTGGGCAAGTCACTTAACTTCTCGGTGCCTCAGTTACCTCATCTGTAAAATGGGGATTAAGACTGAGAGCCTCACGTGGGACAAACTGATTACCGTGTATCTACCCCAGCGCTTAGAACAGTGCTCGGCACATAGTAAGCGCTTACCAAATACCAACATTATTATTATTCTCTGTGCCTCAGTTACCTCATCTGTAAAATGGGGATTAAGACTGTGAGTCCCACAAGGCATAACCTGATTACCTTGTTTCTACCCCAGTGGTTAGAACAGTGCTTGGCGCATAGTCAGCGCTTAACAAATACCATCATTATTATTATGATTATTACCCAAATCTACAACTCCTCCCCTGACCTCTCTCTCTCCCTCCAGGCTCGCAGGTCCTCCTGCCTTCAAGACATCTCTACTTGGATGTCCTCCCATCACCTCAAACTTAACATGTCCAAAACAGAGCTCCTTATCTTCCCACCCAAACCCTGTCCTCGCCCTGACTATCCTGTCACCATAGATGGCCCTTAAAGTTGACATTATCTTTGACTCTCTCTCTCATTCAACCCACATATTCAATCTGTCACCACATCCTGCCAGTCCCACCTTTGCAACATCACTAAAATCTGCTCTTTCTTCTCCATTCAAACTACTAACCCGTAAATACAATCACTCATTTTAACCCACCTAGGTATTACATCAGCCTCCTTGCTGACCTCAACACCTCCTGTCTCTGCCCACTCCAGTCGATACTTCACTCCGCTGCCCGGATCACCTTTCTACAGAAACATTCAGGACATGTCACCCTCCCTACCCCCCGGAAAACTCTCCAGTGGTTGCCCATCCACCTCCGTATCAAACAAAATCTCCTCACCATTGGCTTTAAAGTATTCCATCACCTTGCCCCCTCCTACTCTCCTGTCTTCTCCCTTTCTATAACCAGCCCTCACATTCCGTTCCTCTAGTACTAACCTTCTCACTGTTACCCACTCTCTTCTGTCTCGCCACCGACCCCTGACCCTCGACCTGCCTCTGGCCTGGATCACCCTCCCTCCTCAAATCTGACAGACAATTATTCTTCCCCCCTTTCAAAGCCTTATAGAAGATTTAGCTCCTCCAAGAGGCCTTCCCAGACTAAACCCCACTTTTCCTCATTTCCCACTTCCTTCTGTGTCTCCCTGACTTGCTCCTTTTCCTCCCCTCCCCCAGCCTTACAGCCCTTATGTGTATATCTGTCATTGTATTTATTTATATTGTTGTCCATCTCCCCTCCTCTAGACTGCGAGCTGGTTGTGGACAGAGAATGTCACCACCTATTGTTGTACTGTACTTTCCGAAGCATTTAGTACAGTACTCTGCACACAATCAGCACTTACTAAATTTGATTGAATGAATGAATGGATATAGAAAATATAAATGCCAATATGGATGCATACGTAAATGTTGAAAATATGGTTAAATTGCACAAGTGCCCAAGAAGTAGATCTGTTGAAGCTGGGAAATGGGGAAGCAGCGTGGCTCAATGGAAAGAGCACGGCTTGGGATTCAGAGGGTGTGGGTTCTAATCCCAGCTCCGCCACTTGTCTCTTGTGTGACCTCGGGCAAGCCACTTAACTTCCCTGTGCCTCAGTTACTTCATCTTTAAAATGGGAATTAAGACTGTGAGCCTCATGTGGGACGACCTGATTATCTTGTATCTGCCCCAGCTCTTAGAACAGTGCTCAGCACATAGTAAGCGCTTAAGAAATACCATAATTATTATAATTGTTATATCATGGATTAATTGGGGAAGGCTTCCAGGAGTGGAGGGATTTCAGGAGGGCATTAAAAGATGGGGAGAATTGGGATCTGGCAGATGTGAGTGGATTAAAAAACCTCATTTATCAAGGAAGACCTCTATATAAAAATAGACAACGTATCTCCAAAAGTATGATCTAGATGGATACTTGTGCCTTAGTTTCTTCACCTGTAAAATGGGAGTTAAATGTCCCTCTCCCTCTTTCCTACTTAGATTGAGAGCCCAGTGAGGGACAGAGACTGATTCCAATCTCCCCAGTGCTTAGAAAAATGCTTGGCACATAGTAAGCACTTAACAAATACCATCATTATATTATCATCTTTAACTATTACTGTGAATTTAGATCATAATTTCAGGATTTAATAAGGATTTTAATTTCTAGACTGGTAGTGAAGAATATTAGACTGAGGGAAAGAGTAATCATTTGTGCTTATTTTAATAACACAACACTTATGTACATATCTTTAAATTACATATTATAAATGATTTACATTAATGTCTTTCTCCCCCTCTAGACTGTAAACTCATTAGGGGCTGGAAAGTGCCTGCTAATCCTGATATATTGTACTCTCCCAAGTGGCTTGCATAGTACTCTGAACATAGTAAGCTCTCACTGATTGATTGATTAATAGATGTGCTAGCATATTATTCCAAAATGGCTGGAGCAATGTTCTTGAGGTTTCAGGTGCATTTGCCAGCAGGCACTGACACTTTGCACTCTACACAGGTGGGAATTATTCTGGGCTAACTTATTAATGCTAATGATGGTATGTATTAAGTGCTTACTGTGTGTCAAGCGCTGTAGTAAGAGCTGAGGTAGGTATCAGCCAATTAGGTTGGACAGAGTTCCTGTCTCACGCAGGGTTCACAGATCGTAAATTTGTATGGACAGGGAAAGTGTCCACTAATTTTATTGCATTGTACTCTATCAAGAGCTGAGTACAGTGCTCTGAGCATACACTCAGTACGCACCAATGATTGATTGAGTGAATAAGTGAGTGGGAGAGAGAACAGGTATTGAATCCCCATTTTATGGATGAGGAAACTGAGGCGCAGATGTCAAGTGATACCTAGCAGGCAAGAGGAAGAGTCAGGAGTAGAACTCCAAATCTTTGACTCTCAGACCCACACTCTTTCCCCCAAGCCACTCTGCTTCCTTCTTGTTTCAGAGTGGGTAATGTATCTTCCATATGTTTCAGTGGTGAAGAAAACCTAGAATGCAAACTTCTAACCATCAGCTCCCTATTGATAATTCAAGAAATACCCTTTACTAATATAAAAGTGCAAAAGTGGAGGATAGGAATATATAGTGTCTCATTTTCTTTCTTGAAAAACAAAATTAAGTTCTCCATTCTCCAGGATTCCCATATAATGCAGCGTGTAAATAACAATAATGTGATGGGTAAAGCATTTGGTGGTGGTTTCAATTTAATAAACATGAGCGGTCATTGTTTTCTGGGCATCTCTAGTGTAGAATCAAATTTTGAAGGACATTGTTAAAAGACGCAAATTCTCCATAATCCAACTCCCACGATTTTTCTCTATTTTGGGAGTATTGGACCTTTCAAGTTTGACACTGGTCTTTCGCCTATGCCAAGCTATATCTCAAATTCCATCTTTAAATGAGTTTCAAGATTCCCTGTGAGGGTCAATCGAACATTTTGATATTTATGGTATTTATGATGTGATATTTTTGGTATTTATTGAGTGTTTACTGTTTGCAGAGCACTATACTAAGAGAACATCAGAACAGAGAGTTGGTAGACAAGTTCCCTGCCCACAGTGAGCTTACAAGTTTAGAGAGGAAAGTGCGTCATCATGGTCTCCCATAGGAAAAAAAATCCTGCATCTCTCCTCCTCCAACAAGTCTTCCCTAACTAATGATCATCATTACCCTGATCCTTATTAATCCTTCAGCCTCTTCTTGCATGTGATTATTTACAGCCATCCCTCAGTACTTACATACGTATACATAATCTATTTATGCTGTCAGTGCTTTGAGGATAGGAATCATGTCTACTAACTCTCTTGTACTTCCCCAAGTGCTTAGTAAAGTGCTCTGCACACAGCAAGCACTCAATAAATACCACTGATAGATTGATTGATAGGTATATTCAGTTAGTCTATGTCTATTTTCCCCACCGGAGCATAGTACAGCACCTGGCACATGGTACTGGAGGGACGGTGAAATTGCATCCTTTATCGAATGGTCGGATGTCGGGATCTGTCCGTCTTCTTATCATGGTTAGAAAAATCACACTTGAAACCAACTCATGTTTCGGAGATGTGACGTTAAATTTGTAAAGGAAAAACAAAAGGAAGCTTGGGGCATGGGTAACTGAAGAGGTATTCAGAGACTTTTTTCATCTTTGAAACTATGCAGCAAGTTCACTTGGAAGGGCAAAAAGACATAAAATCATTATAATCTTATTCAACTCTATGACTGCTCTTCAATCAAACTTGAAGAGCCTCGGGTGATATGACTTGGGCTAGTTGTTTCATTTATCAAAAATAGATAATGTAAGCCCTAAACAAACCCATCTGCTTGCTAGTTTTTTTTGACCTCTTATTGAACATTTGTCAGTTGTCACTTTGACTTTCAGCCCTACATTAAGAAGCCTGAAAAATCGTATTGCTTTGTTGAGGAGTCACCTCTATTGACAGTACTCATTTAGCAGTTCACCGTGTCTTTAACGAGTTCCTTGTGGGCAAGAAACATGTACGTGCTCTAATTTCCAAGGACCTCACTTTGTGCATTTCATTGAGTGGACATTCAAGAATTGATGTTACTAATACCACAGCTAATATTAATATGTTTCTGTAGTCATTTAATCTACAATACCCTGGCAACCGCTCCCACCCCCCAAAAAAAGCCCCTAGAGGCTAGATACCTGTTCATTTTAACTTGTTTCCTGAACAGTAAACTCTCTATAACTTATGTGTTTGCTGACCTGTCTGCATTAATGCCAGGAATTTGTAGAAAAATTGTAATAGTCGTAATAGTATTTAGTGCTTCCTGAATGCCTAACACTGTACTAAGTACAGAGAAATAATACACCCATAGGAATTTGACATGATTCTCAGTCCTCAAGGGGTTCACAATCTGTAATATCTCTAATTATCAATCAGTCAATTAATGGATGTTATTTAGTGAGTGCTTACCTTGGTCAGAGAACTCCATTAAGCTTTTCAGAGAGTACAGTGGAATGGGAAGCAGCGTGGCTCAGTGGAAAGAGCCTGGGCTTTGGAGTCAGAGGTCATGAGTTCGACTCCCGGCTCTGCCACTTGTCAGCTGTGTGACTGTGGGCGAGTCACTTAACTTTTCTGTGCCTCAGTTACCTCATCTGCAAAATGGGGATTAAGACTGTGAGCCCCACGTGGGACAACCTGATTCCCCTGTGTCTACCTCAGCGCTGAGAACAGTGCTCGGCACCTAGTAAGTGCTTAACAAATACCAACATTATTATTATTATCATTATTATGAAGAGCCGAGATTTACCTCATTTTTTTTAACAGTATTTGTAAACCCTTACTACCTTCCAGGCATTGTACTGACCACTGGATTAGATAAAAGATGATCAGATTGGACACATTCCCTGTCCCATATAGGGCTCATTGTCTAAATCTCGATATTACAGATGCTGTACGTGAAGCACAGAGAAGTTAAGTGACTCACCCAAGGTCACAAAACACACAGTTGGTGGAGCCTGGATCAGAACTTTGGTCCTCTGATTTCCAGATTCGTGTTCTTTCTACTATGTTACCACTATGTCAAATTAAATAAAATATTTACTTTAATATTTGTCTCTCCAGCTACAATCTAAATTCTAGCTGGGGAGACAAGTATTAAAATAAATTCATTCATTCAATCGTATTTATTGAGGGCTTACTATGTGCAGAGCACTGTACTAAGCGCTTTGAATTTACAATTCAGCAACAGATAGAGATAATCCCTGCCCAACAACGGGTTCACAGTCTAAATGGTAACAGGTAGGGGAAGTAACTAAGCATAGCGATATGGAATAATAATAATAATAATGATTATGGTATTTGCTAAGCACTTACTATGTGCCAACTACTATTCTAAGCACTAGGGTAAATACAAGGTAATCAGGTTGTCCCACGTAGGGTTCACAGTCTCAGTTCCCATTTTACGAATGAGGTAACTGAGGGACAGAGAAGTTAAGTGACTTGCCCTAGGTCACACAGCAGAAAAGTGGCGAACCCACGTCTTCTGACTCCCAAGTCTCTGCTCTTTCCATTAAGCCATGCTGCTTCTCTACATAAATGTTTTTTAGGGATTAGGGGGAGGGTAATGGTTTGTGGGTTCCACTTTCAAGTTCAAAGGTGATGTTGAGTGAGGGAAAATAGTTTGCGGCATTACGAGATTAGTCTGGGAAGGCTTCCTGGAAGAGATATCCTTATAGTAGGGCTGTAAAAAATTAGTTACAATTCTATACAATTATGAGAGCTGTTTTATAGGACAGTAACAATGATTAGCAATCCTACGTTCAGGTGAGGGGCCAGATAGGGCTCAAAGACGATAAATGACTCTCTTTCGTAAGTAAGAAACCAGTGTCCATGATGTTCATATTTCTGTTTGCCCCAGTCCACATGTTGACATTTTGGAAGAAATCTACTGGACCTATGATTCAAGCACCATATTGTCCAGATGTTTTCAAAATACTCAACTTTACACTGCTTGTCAAATTCCCACCTCTGTATTCATTCTCAGTACTTAATACAGCATTAGGCACACAGTAAACACTAATTGAATACTATTACTGCTTTTACTATTATATCTGTAGTTTATGTATTTATTTATGTATATTAATGTCTGTCTGCCCCCCTAGACTGTGAGCTTGCTGTGTTCAGGGAATGTGTCTGTTTGTCGTTTTACTGTAACTCCAAGTTTAGTAACCTTAGTACAGCGCTTTGGACATAGTAAGTGCTCAAAAGATACAATTGAAAGAATGGACAATGAATGAATTACGATATTTCTACAAAACCCAGGCCATATATTGACATTTTGGAAGATATCTACTGGACATATGATTCGAGCTGTAGATTGTCCAGAAGTTTTTCCAGATACTCAACTTCACGTTTCAAGATAGATTTACAATTTATCAGATTGTGAAGCACCTTCAGGGCAAGGTTCATCTAACTGTGCTTTTGCCAAGGATCAATCCATGAGTAAGAGTATAATCCATTCTGTTGCTCAACTAATCAGTGATATTTATTGAGCGCTTACTCTTCCCAGAGCATTGTAATAATAATAAAAACTGTGGGATTTGTTGAGTGCTATGTGCTGAGTATTGTACTAAGAGCTGGGGTAGACACAAGATAGTCAGGTCCCACTTGGCTCTCACAGGTACAAATAACAGGTAAGTAAGAGGGATAACAAGTATCGAATCCTCATTTTGCATATGGGGGAACTGAAGCACAGGGAAGTTGAATGACTTGCCAAGGTCACACAGCAGAGACGTAGTCTTTTCACTCCCAGGTCTGTACTCTTCCCACCAGGCCTTGCCGTTTCTCTTAGTAAGAGCTGACGGTAGTTAGAGGGTGAAATATTTCTCCATTCAGATGCCTGACCTGGGGCAGGAGGTGGAGAAGAGAGGGTGCAATTGAGAAACAGAAGTTTTTCTACCTCTGGGATAATAGATGAAGATGGAGTCTGACATCACTGCTATTGCATTCCATAGGTTTCCTCCAATAGAGCCAGGCCCTTGTGCAACTTGGAGGAGTGGGGATCTGCCCAAGGGGATGGAGCTGTGTCACAAGCCCCAGCGATTCCTTGTATCTTTCATTCATTCATTCAATAGTATTTATTGAGTGCTTACTATGTGCAGAGCACTGTACTAAGCGCTTGGAATGTACAAATCGGCAACAGATAGAGACAGTCACTGCCCTTTGACAGGCTTACGGTCTAATCGGGGGAGACGGACAGACAAGAACAATGGCAATAAATAGAGTTAAGGGGAAGAACATCTCATAAAAACAATGGCAAATAAATAGAATCAGGGTGATGTACATCTCATTAAACAAAATAAATAGGGTGATGAAGATATATACAGTTGAGTGGACGAGTACAGTGCTGAGGGGGTGGGAAGGGAGATGGGGAGGAGGAGAGGGAAATGGAGAAGAAGAGGGTTTTAACCCTGTTGGAACTCTCACCTTCTTTTGTCCCAGATTCACCCCAAAATAGGTCCTGGAATATTGGCACACTTTCACCCACATCTGTAAGATCAAATCTTTTTAGGGTGCTGGAGCAGCTCTAGTTTTCCAGCTCTTTTCTTGGCAGTAGGATTTGTTTTAAGGCTGTAACTTTAATCCAGCTCCTCAGAGAAGCATGGCCTAAAGGAAAGACTATGAGATATGGGAATCAGGAGACTTGGGTTTTCATCACAGCTCTGCTACAGTCCTGCGTGACCTTGGGCAAGTCGCTTAACTTCTCCCTGCCTCAGTTTCCACCTCTGGAAAATTGTGATAAAATACCTGTTCTTCCTCCCATTTAGAAAGTGAACAACAAGTGGGTCAGGGGCTGGGTCTGAGCTGATTATACTGAGTCTAACCCAGTGCTTAGCAATAAGCAGTTCACAGAAGCATAATTAGTACTGTCTTGATTTTATAGCAAACCTTGGCTTTCGCCTCAGAAACGGTTCCTTAAAGTGAACACCATAAGAGAACTTCAAACCTTTCTGTTTTCTGAAAGCAGCTCTTTCAAATTTTCCATAGTTAAAACTGACTGATAATTGTGATTTTTTTGAAAGTGCTTACTATGTGCCAGCCACAATACTAAGCACTGCGGTGGACCCAAGCAAAATGATTGGTCACAGTTCCTGTCCCCTGTGGGACTCACAGTCTCAATCCCCATTTTACAGATGAGGTAACTGAGGCACAGAGAATTTAAGTGACTTGTCCAAGGTCACATAGCAGAGAAGTGGCAGAGCAAGAATTAGAACCATTTTTCTGACTCCCAGGCCCATGTTCTGTCTGCTAGGCCACACTGCTTGTCTTCCTACCTCTCCTCCCTTCTCTCTTTCTACTGCCCACCCCGCACGCTCCGCTCCTCCGCCGCCCACCTCCTCACCGTCCCTCGGTCTCGCCCGTCCCGCCGTCGACCCCCGGGTCGCGTCCTCCCGCGGTCCCGGAACGCCCTCCCTCCTCACCTCCGCCAAACTGATTCTCTTCCCCTCTTCAAAACCCTACTTAAAACTCACCTCCTCCAAGAGGCCTTCCCAGACTGAGCTCCTCTTCTCCCTCTACTCCCTCTACCACCCCCCCCCTTCACCTCTCTGCAGCTTAACCCTCTTTTCCCCCCATTTCCCTCCGCTCCTCCCCCTCTCCCTTCCCATCCCCTCAGCACTGCTCTCGTCCGCTCAACTGTATATATTTTCATTACCCTATTTATTTTGTTACTGAAATGTACATCGCCTCGATTCTATTTAGTCGCCATTGTTTTTACTAGATGTTCTTCCCCTCGACTCTATTTATCGCCATCGTTCTCGTCTGTCCGTCTCCCCCGATTAGACCGTAAGCCCGTCAAACGGCAGGGACCGTCTCTATCTGTCGCCGACTTGTTCATTCCAAGCGCTTAGTACAGTGCTCTGCACATAGTAAGCGCTCAATAAATACTATTGAATGAATGAATGAATGAATTATTGACCATTTACTGTGTGCAGAGCATCCTACTAAGTACTGGGGAAAATGTAGTAAGTAGAGTGGGTAGATATGATCCTTGCCCACAAGGAGCATACATTCTGTGGGGGAGACAGACATGAAAATAAATTACAGATGGGGGAAATAATAGAATGTTAGGATATGTTAGAGGAGCAGCATGGCCTAGTGGCAAGAGCACAGGCTTGGGAGTCAGAGGTCATGGGTTCTAATCCCGGCTCCGCCACTTGTCTACTTTGTGACCTTGGGCAAATCACTTCACTTCACTGGGCCTCAGTTATCGCATCTGTAAAATGGGGATTGAGACTGTGAGCCCCACAGAGGACAAGCTGATTACCTTGTGTTTACCCCAGTGCTTAGAACAGTGGTTGGCATATATTAAGCGCTTAACGAATACCATAATTATTATATGTACACAGGGGCTAAAGACAAAACAGCTTCTGTCCGGCACTGTGGTTCACGAGAATGCCAACCAGAGGGTCTAGATATGGTTGTCATTTCCTTCTCTGCCACATCATCCACTCCACAGGGTTATTTGTGGTGGCATGTTACATTCATTTGGCAAGACCACTCAGATCACTCTCTCCCTAAATAAGAATTATCACCTTTGCTACTGTACATGTATGGTTTCTATGGCTAAAGCCCATCACCAAATAGGTGGTTAACTCCTCTTCTACTGCAGCAGGACTTTTGGTCAATTTGCAGCGCTTTTATGGCATTTGTTAAGCACTTATTTTGTGTCAAACAATGTTCTAAGCTCTGTGGTAGGTACAAATCAATTAGGACCAACACAGTCTCCGTCCCACATGGGGCTCGCAGTCTGAAGAGGAGGGGGAATAGGTATTTAATCCCCATTTTACAGTGAGAAAACTGAGGCATTCATTCATTCATTCGTTAATTCATTAATTCGTTCTTATTGAGTGCTTACTGTTTGCAGAGCACTTACTAAGTGCTTGGAAAGTATAAATGAGCAATAAAGAGAGACATTCCCTGCTCACACGGGGCTAACAGTCTAGAAGTGGGGAGACAGACATCAAAAACAAGTAAATGGGAATCTATATAAATAAATGGAATTATAGATATAGACAAATCAAAACAAGTAAACAATAAATAGAATTACAGATATGTACACATAGAAGTGAAGCGACTTGCCCAGTGTCAAGCCTGGGATTAGAACCCAGGTACTCTGATTTCCAGGTCTGTACACTTTCCACTAGGCCACGTTGCTTTTCGGTGTTTTCTGAAGGATTCTTCACTCTTTACACACAATTCCAACCTTATCTTGGGGAGTTTCTTCCCTTGAAGCAGTCCCCGAATTGGGGTATCTCAACGCTAACACTTTCCTTTCTCAACTAGTTGTCCATGAACTCTCCTAAACAGAGTACCTTAATGCTTATCAACCTCCAAATCATGCAAAAACTCTTCATTATTGGTTTCAAATCCCTCCCTCCTTCCCCTTGCCCCCTCCTACCTCACCTTCTTTCTCTCCTTCTCCAGCTCAGCCCGCACACTCCACTCCTCTGCCGCTAACCTCCTCACTGTGCCTCGTTCCCCTGGTCCCACCGTCGACCCCTGGCCCATGTCCTACCACTAACCTGGCCTCCCTTCTCACATCCGCCAAACTAACACACTTCACCACCTTCAAAGCCCCACTGAAGGCTCACCTCCTCCAGGAGGGCTTCCCAAACATATCCCCCCTTTTCCTCTGCTCCTCTTCCCCTTACCATTGCCCCGACTCGCTCCCTCTGCTCTACCCTCCTCCTTGTCCCACTGCACTTGTGTATACATATACATATTTATTATTCTATTTATTTATTAAGGTCTATATATCTATAATCCTTTTTATCTATTTTGATGCTACTGATGCCTGTCTACTTGTTTTGTTTTGTTGTCTGTCTCCCCACTTCTAGACTATGAGCCCGTCGTTGGGCAGGGAGCATCTCTATTTGTTGCTGAATTGTACTTTCCAAGCACTTAGTACAGTGCTTTGCACACAGTAAGTGCTCATTAAATACAATTGAATGAATAAATGAATTAGTTCCCTGTCTCGTGGAACTCCATAAACCACCAAACAAGTACAAAGAGTGAAACGGTTAAAAGTTAAACTACAGAAGAACTAACACCCGAAAGATTATGAAAAACATGTCACCGCATCCACTCTAAAACACAAGTTTGTTGATTTTTCCAGGGACATGTAAGGGCTTGAGCTTCTTTCCCTTTTCTGCCTCATGTCTTGGAGTCAGCAAATAAATCCCACTAAATAGGAAATTGTCAAGGAAGCAGCGTGGAAAGAGTAAAGTCAAGGGTGTCAGAAGACTTGACTTCTAACTGCGGCTCTACTACTTGTCTGCAGTGTGACCTTGGGCAAGGAACTATACACCTCTGTGCTTCAGTTTCCCCGTCTAACAAATGGGAATCAAATACCTATTCTCCTCCCCGCCGAAGACTGTGAGCCACATGTGGGACAGGGACTGTGTCCAGCCTGATTAACTTGAATCTTCCCAGCACTTCCCATAAAGCCTAGCACATGGTAAGCGCTTAATAAATGCCATCATTACTATTATTAGAAAACCATTCCCTTTTGGTACTGACTGTTTTAGAGACCATTTAACTACATAGTACTAGAAGAATGGCTTTCCCTTTGAAGAATTTGCTCAGCTGCTGTGCTTAGGTTACATGGTACAATGATCTAGACACTGTGACAAGCACTGGGCTCAATCCAGGGTAACCAGATGAGCTACTTGTCCTGTCAAACACAGGACTTCCAAACCGAAGAGGAAAAAAGAGCTGGTACTTTATCCCTTTAATTCATTTTAGCGACTGCCTACCCCACTAGACTGAAAACTCCTCGAGAGCAAGGATGGTGTCTACTAAATCTACTGAACTCTCCAAAGCGTTTAGTGCAATGATCTGAATAGAATTAGTTTCAATAAATATGAATGATCGATCGATTAAAACTAGAGCCCAGAGAGATTGAGTAACCTATCCAAGGTCACACAGCAGTCCAGGGACAGAGTTGGAACTAGAATCTGGGTCTCCTGACTCTTGCCCTGGGTTCCTTCTGCTAATCCATGTCTCAAGCACTTAGTATAGTGCTCTGCACATAATAAGCTCTCAATAAATACTAATGAATGAATGAACTCATTTTCTGAAGTGTCTATAGTTACGAACTTATATGTCATAGATCACATAATATTCTATATACCATAATCCTACATAACCTATTATATATCACATAATGCAGATTATATATGTAAGCATGATATACACTTATGCAAACAGTGTTTTTTTTCATTAATGAGAATTTTTAAGCATTCATTATGCATCAAGTACTATTCTAAGCAGTGGGGCGGATGTATAACGTATGTTTCCAGTATAAGCTTATATTGATTGTTATTATAAATAAGAAATTGACTCAGAATAACCATAGATAAATACAACCGGTTCTCCTCTAACATGAGTCTCTTCTGGTAGAATACAATCTATGAATTGTCCCAGGTAGATTTGCTGTAGTACAAACAGTTACTCACATGTGTGTGGATCCATCGAGGCACGATACTACCCTGATTTCTAGACTCTACCTCGACTGTACTATCCTGAATAATACCATACTTAGTGGCTCTGCAATTTTACAGAATAGCAATTAAATTAAATTAATCAAATGACAATTTCCTCTAAAAAATAACGAATGACAAAGATTTACAGCATCCTCATAGTTGTGGATGCAATAAACATGTGTGATTCTTCTTAAGTGCTCACTGTTTGCTAAGCCCTGTACTAAGTGATGGGTTAGATACAAAATAATCAGGTTGGAGGCAGTCCCTGTCACACATGTGGGTATCAGAAAGTTCCAATCATCTACTTCCGAACTCAATGATTTTCACTAAACCTAAAGCAGTTTTCCCCTGACCCAAGGTACTTGAGAACTCAACTACTGCATTATCACAGACTGAGGTACAGATCTAAAAGTAAAAGATACTGACAGATGATTGTAAGCATTTAGGACAAGATCTTTTTTCAAGTGCAAAAAATAAAAAATAAAAAAATTCCCTAAACCTCCTCCAAGTCTCTTTGTCTAGGAGTTGTAAATTAGAAATATAGAGAGGGAAAGTGTTTTTGTTCTTGTTTTCTTCAAAATATTGCATTATTCTACAAGTTCTTAATTTAGGTCCTGTTCACTAATAGAATAAAGGCATATTTCTTCCTGAATTGAAGACTAAATTACAAATGAATATGGACATTAGCAAATGGGAACATCGCTATTATTTTATTAGAATGGGATTCAACTTCCTTCTTTGAAATTTCTGGTATAGCCACGACTCTTAAGGAAAAGGGCATTGAGGTCATTTGAGTAAATATCGGGCCACCATTCCTGATTCTGATGTTGCCATTTGCTGGTTATCGTCTTGGGACGAGGGCCTTCCTGAAGGGGATTCACAAAAGAAATGCGTCTTTATGGACATCCTTCTGCTATTTGGTGAATCCCTCAAAGACTGGTGGCCATGAGGCAGGAGAAGAGGGGACAGCTCAACTATTGGCCAAGGTATTTAAGGATCACTTTCATCTGTACTAGTGAAGAAGAGGCAGAGCAGGGGAAGCAAGCAGGGTCAGGGCCAACCTCTTGAGTAGGAGAGCTCTGGCCCTCCTCTTCCCCAAGAACACACCGAACTGGAGCAGCTGACGCAGAAAACCCCAGGCAGTCAGTCAATTGTATTTATTGAGCATTTACTGTTTGTAGACCACTGTACTAAGCAGTTAAAAACATAAAATATAACAAATGAGGTTTGAATCCAAATTGGGTTAGATGCCCCTTCCCACTCCCCCTCAAATTCCTGACTGGACCCAATTAAATTGCAAGGTTTTCACTAGACACATTTTTAAATAAACCCGTGGAAAGAGCACGGGTTTGGGAGTCAGAGGTCGTGGGTTCTAATCCTGGCTCCTGCATTTGTCATCTGGGTGACTTTGGGTAAGTCACTTAGCTTCTCTGTGCCTCAGTTACCTCATCAGTAAAATGGGAATTAAGACTGTAAGCCCCACATGGGACAACCTGATTACCTTGTATATTCCCCAGTGCTTAGAACAGTGTTTGGCACATAGTAAGAACTTAACAAATGCCATTATTATTATTATTATTTTTTCTCTCCACCCCCAGCCCTGCCCCCTGCCCACACAGCAGACAAATGGCGGAGTTGGAATTAGCACACGGGTCCTTCTGACTTCTGACTCCCAGACCTGGGCTGTACGCATTAGGTCTAATTATCTATATCTCTTCATGAAGGGCTAAGTAAATGTCATAACAATGATACTCGAATAAAATAATTCCCCAAAATGAGGTCTTGAATGCATACGGCTCAGCAGCCATAAGGCAAATTTCCCAGGAACATGGGTGGAGTATCAGGTTAGACATAGTAATCGGATCCTCAAGAGACAGATTGGCAAATGGGTAGATTTGTTCACCACTAAGAGTCTGATCAGAAGCGACCTAGAAGCGTGAAGCAGTGCTTTTGACTAGCGGAAGGCAATCATTCATTCATTCAGTCGTGTTGACTGAGTGCTTACTGTGTGCAGACCACTGTACTAAGTGTTTGGGAAAGTACAGTATAACAATAAACAGACATATTCCTACCTCACCTCGCTTCTCTGCTTCTACAATCCAGCCCTCATACTTCACTCCTCTAGCGCTAACCTTCTCACTGTGCCTACATCTCTCCTGTCTTGCCTTCTACCCCGGCCCACGTCCTGCCTCTGTCCTGCAATGCCCCCCCTCCTCACATGGGACAGACATTCTCCCCCACTTCAAAACCTTTAAAGGTACTTCTCCTCCAAGAGGTTTTCCCAGACTAAGCCCCCCTTTTTATCACCTCCCACTCCCTTCTACATCTCCCTGACTCGCTCTCTTTGCTCTCCCCTGCCCCGGGCCCACAGCACTTATGTATATATCTGTCATTTTTTATTTATATTGATGTCTATCTCCTCTCCTCTAGACTGTGAGTTCATTGTGGACAGGGAATGTGACTGTTCATTCTCATATTGTACTTTCCCAAGTGATTAGTACATTGCCCTGCACCCGGTAAGTACTCTGTAGATTGACTGATTGATCAGTCTCACCCTCTCAGCCTGGCAAGGAGAGTGAAGTTGTAAATAGGGACATGAATGCCAGCGTCTAGTAGAGGGCAGTTCATAAAGACTATAAAAAATCTTGCGACTACAAGGAAAAACCAAAGGGCAAGAGAGTAAAAGTCGGGAGGAAACAGTGGGTGGAAGAGAGAAAAAGAGGAGTCAGGTAGGATGGTTATCTCAGGATGTAATTAATTGGAGAATCATTACTGAATCAGTCAGTGGCCAACAATTTTGCATAACCTACTTATGAGAGTGTTCAGACCCTTTTTGGTGTTAGAATGGAGGTTGAGGGACTGCAAGGGTAGTAGGAAATTCATTCTTGTCACATGATGCCTGGGAATTAAATTTTGACATTACCCTGAATCCTCTGGGAATGAGAGCCATTTTTCCAAGCCAGATGGAAAAATGAGAGATTTTGCTTGTGATCTCTCTGCTGTGACAAACCATTCTCCTGTCACCACGCAGGTTGTCCTGCATCATGAAGTGACTCATGAGTAGCAGTGTGGCCTAGTGGAAATAGTGCAGGCCTGAGAACCGGAAGGCTAGAGTACGATTTCCACATCTGCCACTGGCTTGCTTTGTGACCGTGGGCAACCCAACGTCTCAGAGCTTCAATTTCTCATCTGTAAAATGGGGATATCGTTCTTCTCACCTATTAGATTGTGAGCCCTGGGCAAGACAGGAGCTATATTTTCTTATGGTATTTGTTAAGCCGTTACTATGTTCCAGGCACTGTATACTAAGCGCTGGGATAGATACAAGGTAATCACGTTGGACATAGTTCATGTTCCACATGGGGTTCGCAATCTTAATCCCCATTTTACAGATGAGGTAACTGAGACCTAGAGCAGTGAAGTGATTTGCCCAAGGTCACACAGCAGACAAAAGGGGGAGTAGGAATTAGAACCCAGGTCCTTCTGACTTCTGACTCCCAGACCTGGGCTGTACCCATTAGGTCTAATTATCTGTATCTCTTCAGGAAGGACTATGTAAATGTCATAATAATGATACTCAAACAAAATAATTACCAAAAATGAAGTCTTGAATGCATGCAGCTCAGCAGCCATAAGGCAAATTTCCCAGGAATGTGGGTGGAGTATGTAAGAGGTATGGAATAGCCAGATAGTCCAAGCAGCTGCTGTATGGAGAACTAAAATGGAGCATATGAAATATGGTATACGGCTTTAAAGCCAATGGTGAGGAGTTTTTCTTTGATACAGAGGCGGATGGACAACCCACTGGAGTTTTTTGAGGAGCAGGATGACATGATTAGACTGTGAGCCCGTTGTTGGGCAGGGACTGTCTCTATCTGTTGCCTAATTGTACATTCCAAGCACTTAGTACAGTGCTCTGCACATAGTAAGCACTCAATAAATACTATTGAATGAAAGTAAACATTGGATAATAATAATAATAATAATAATAATAATAATAATAATAATGCACTTGCTATGTTCCAGGTACTGTACTAAGAGCTAGGGTGGATGCCAGCAAATCAGGTTGGACTCAGTCCCTATCCCACATGGGGCTTACAGACTCAATCCCATTTTACAAACAAGGTAACTGAGGCCCAGAGAAGTGAAGTGACTTGCGCAAGATCACACAGCAGACAAGTGGCGGAGCGGGGATTAGAACCCATAACTTTCTGACTCCCTAGCCCGTGTTCTATCCCTGAGACCATGTGGTTTCTTGGTAAATAAGGCACAATCTCCATCATAGCATAATAGCAATGAGTTAACAATAATGATTAAAGCAGTCCATCACCTTGCTCCCACCTACCTCACCTCGCTACTCTCTTTCTATAATGCAGCCTGCATACTTTGCTCCTCTGGTGTTAACCTCCTCACTGTGCTTAGTTCTTGCCGTCGAGCCCTGGCCCACATCTTACCTCTGGACTGGAATGCCCTCCCTCCTCAAACCTGCCAGACAATTACTCTCGCCGACTTTAAAGTCTTACTGAAGGTACATCTCCTCCAAGAGGCCTTCTCTGACTAAGCCCCACTTTTCCTCATCTCCCCTTCCCTTCTGAGTCACCCCGACTTGCTCCCTTTGCACTTCCCCCCCGTCTCCCAGCCCCACAGCACTTATATGTCATTTTATTCATTTGTATAGATGTCTGTCTCCCCACTTCTAGACTGTGAGCTTGTTGTCGGCGGGGATTGTCACTCTTTACTGTTATATTGTTCCTTCCCAAGCACCTAATATAGTGTTCTGCACACAGTAAGCACTTAATAAATATGATTGAATGAATGAATGAATAGCTGTGGTATTCAGTAAGTGCATAATGTGTTCCAGGCACTGTACTAAGCACTGGAGTTGTTACAAGCAAATCGGGTTGGAAACAGTCCACACTGGGCTCCCAATCTCAAACTCCATTTTACAGATGAGGTAACCGAGGCCCAGAAAAGTAAAGTGACTTGCCTATAGTCACACAGCAGGTACGTAGCCACGGAGAGACTATACTAGCCCAGCACATAATCCGCCAGGAGAAGATGAACTCTCTTTGCACGGAAGCTCGAACAAAATTGGGTTGCCAGTGGTACCTTCAAAAATAGGAAAAAGTAAATGCATCCATTCATTCATTCATTCGTATTTATTGAGCGCTTACTCTTTGCAGAGCACTGTACTAAGAGTGCACACAATATGGAGTGGATTGTCAGTTTGCTCAACATCTTTTCAGCCATGTTCACGCTAATAGCATCTCTCATTCATCTTCAAACATTAAGGATAGCTACAACTATTAATTGCATTTTATGTATTACTGCTTCAGCATCTTTTCTGCTCTTCTTGCTCCCAGCCTTTCCTCGATTCACCCTGTCTTATCAATCCATCACTGGTATTGATTGAGTTCTTACAGTGTGTGAAGCATTATAGTAATTGATTGGGAGAGTATAATTTGGCAAGTAGATACGACACCTGTCCACAAGAAGCTACCGTCAATCCACTGTATTTATTGAGCACTTACTGTGTGCAGAACACTGTACTAAGTGCTTCGGAGAGTAAAATACAACAGCATTGGTAGACAGGTTCCTTTCCCACAATGAGCTTATGGTCCTACTCTCATTTGCCTAAATTTTCTTACTAGAATAACATTCAGAGGTCATCGTACCGTGTGTCAAAAACCTCTGACTACCTTATCTATTTCTGTCAAAATGATATAGAAACTTCAGATGATTATCCTTAAGGGTCTCAGTCACCTGAAGTCCACTTTCCCACCAGCTGTCTTCTCCTCCACCCCATCTCACAGTCTTCCAAATCACCTTCTCATTATGTTTCACTCTCAAGTACCTATTATGGTATCTGATAAAAACATATGATGATGATGATCTCAGTTGATATTCTTCTCAGATCCCAGTATCCCAACTGGATTAGTGTTTCTGCCTCCTCTCTGATCTCCCATCCTCCTGTCTCTCCCCGCTCCAGTCTATTCTGCATTCCGCTGCCCGTATCATCTTTCTACAGAAATGCTCTGGGCATGTCAGTCCCCTCCTCAAAAGCCTCCCGTGGTTGCCTATCAACCTTCGCACGCAACAAAGACTCCGCACTCTTGGCTTCAAAGCTCCTCATCACCTTGCCCCTGCCTACCTCATCTCCCTTCTCTCTTTCTACTGCCCACCCCATACACTCCTCTCCTCTGCCACTTATCTCCTTATGGTCCCTCATTCCCGCCTGTCCCACCATCTACCCGTGGACCATGTCCTACCAGTGACCTGGAATGCCCTCCCTCCTCACATCTGCCAAACTAACTCTCTTCTCCTCTTCTAAACCCTACTGAGAGCTCACCTCCTCCAGAAGGCCTTCCCAGACTGAGCCTTCCCTTTCCCTCTGCTCCTCCTCCCCTCCCCATTGCCCCTATTTCCTCCTTCTGCTCTACCTCCTTCCCCTTCCCACAGCACTTGTGTATATTTGTATATATTATTTATTGCTCTATTTATTTTGTTAATGATGTGTATATATCTATGATTCTATGTATCTTGATGAGATTGACACTAGACTACTTGTTTTGTTTTGTTGTCTGTCTCCTCCATTTAGACTCTGAGCCTGTTGTTGGGCAGGAATTGTCTCTATCTGTTGTCAAATTGTACATTCCAAGCACTTAGCACAGTGGTCTGCACAAAATAAGTGCTCAATAAATACGATTGAATGGATGAATGAATCCCCAAATCCTTGAGAACATGGCCAAAAAGCTTGGCTTTCCCCAAGGAGGGAGTCTCACCCTGGGAGAGAAGAATCTTGGATTTTCATCTAAAACAATCCTCTTGTATACTTTTCAATAATTCTCCCATCAATATTTAAATCCTAGAAATCACTTCTTTTTTATACACTTAAATGATTCGCTATATCTCAGAATTGTTTTTTTGCAAACTGAACTTGTCTTATGCTGTCGAGTCGTCTCGGACTTGTAGCGACGCCGTGGACACATCTCTCAGAACGCCCCACCTCCATCTGCAATCGTTCTGGTAGTGGATCCAGAGAATTTTCTTGGTCAAAATCTGGAAGTGGTTTACCACTGTCTCGTTCCATGCAGTAAATTTGAGTCTCCACCCTCAACTCCCCACCCTCAATTCCCCACTCGTGCCTCTGCTTCCCAGCTCAGTTGAGTTTGGACTTCATTCATCTTTTACTCCTTGGGGTCATCCACATTATCCGATCTATTTATTTAGGCCCTCATGTGCTTTTCAGGGCAGAGGGAAGTCACTCTACTTCCAACATTTTGCCTTACCTTCTCCCACCGTCTCTGCAACCTGGGTACCTGGGAAGGCAGTCTGGTCCATCTGTCCATCTCTTATTCATTCACTAATTCAACTGTATTTATTGAGTGCTTACTCTGTGCTGCTCTACCACTTGCCTGCTGCGTGACCCTGGGGAAGTTACTTCACATCTCTGTGCCTCATTTAACTCATCTGTGAAATGAGGATTAAGACTGTGAGCTCAATTTGGGACAGGGACTGTGTCCAACCTGGTTTGTTTGTATTCCCCCCAGTGTTTACTGCAGTGCCTGGCTCATAGTAAGTGCTTAACAAATACCATTACTATTATCATTATTATTATTGGGAGAGTACAATGAAACAACAAACAGAAACATTCTATTTATTTACATTAATGTCTGTTTACTTGTTTTGATTTGTATATATATATATATATATATCTGTAATTCTAATAATACTAATAATAATAATGTTGGTATTTGTTAAGCACTTACTATGTGCCGAGCACTGTTCTAAGCGCTGGGGTAGACACAGGGGAATCAGGTTGTCCCATGTGGGACTCACAGTCTTAATCCCCATTTTACAGATGAGGTAACTGAGGCACCGAGAAGTTAAGTGACTTGCCCAAAGTGACACAGCTGACAAGGGGCAGAGCCGGAATTCGAACCCATGACCTCTGACTCCAAAGCCTGTGCTCTTTCCACTGAGCCACGCTGCTTCTATTTCTGTTTATTTATATTAAGGATAGTGATTTCTGATTACTTGTTTTGATGTCTCTCTCCCCACGTCTAGACTGTAAGCCCGTTGTGGGCAGGGATTTTCTCCCTTTGTTGCTGAATTGTACTTTCCCAGTGCTTAGTACAGTTCTCTGCACACAGTTAGCACTCACAAAATATGATTGAATGAACGAATGCATGAAACATTTCCTGCCCACAATGATCTCTCTTGCCATTGTTACTGTCCTGGCTCAAAATCTTGCATATTTATGCGTGTTCTCCCTTCTTTATCCCACCTGACCAAGGCAGACCTCTATCTCCGTTGTTAAGCATGAAGTAAAACATGAATAAGCAGGCAATTTTACTACAACTGTCATGACCCAAGATGGCTAAACTCTGTCTTTCAAATTCCAGTTCACCCAGAAAACACACGATCATATGATCTATCCTACATTTTAAATAACAGTGTGATGGAGAATGATGGTGATGAGCCGAAAAGCAAATATAAATTGGAACGGGATAAATAATGGAGAAGTGAGGAAATTTAGATGTCCCTACTTCTGTGGGTGTTGTAGTATAGTGGTGCTTTATCTTATAAATCTTCCTAATGAGCTTTTCTGTTTGGTTGATAGATTTCCTAACTCTTAAAATTCTTACCACCAAGTTCAGTGCTCAAGGTTGTCAAAGAAGAAAAAAGGAGGTCTCACTTGTTCTGAAAAATTCCATAAGGATAGAGAATAAAAATCCTACTTGCTCTTTTACGGGGATACGGAGGACAGGGAAAGAAATGTACTTTTACCAGGTCGAGGAAAAATTCATTTAGCCCAAACTATGAAATACAGTTGTGAACCACCAACTTAGTTAAATTGGTGGCTTGAGGGCATGACTTCACTGGCTGCTGCTTTTATTCTTTGCATTCGTCAAGAAAAATAGACTGGAAATCAACTTCTGGAAATGCATTATTTGAAAGTGCTATAATGCCATCTACAGGATGTTGAATCCATGACGGTGAATGACCAACCCACAACATCTTTTTCTGATCCCCTTCCTTTTCAAAATGCCTCATTACACCTTCAGAACACTGGATTAAGTAATGAAAATCCCAAGTGTTATTGCTTAACTAATTTCAGGAATAAGAGCACTAAATTACCTTGAGGGATCTTTTCTTGCCTTCATAGAATCAAAACAATTCATAGTTTAGAAATAAAACCTTACGTTTTACCTAATGTACTGGGCTTAGCTCTCGAGGTGCATGTACATGGCAAATAATAAATGTTAGCTAGAGTCTGAATATTTACTGACCTTGACCCTCACTTCAAAAATGCTCTTTAAAATCAGAAGTGAGCTGTATTCAACGGCCTGCATGTTAATCCATATCACAGTCACCTTTAGAAAAAAAAAATAATAATCAAGCCTATTTAGTACTGAAAGAGTATTGAAAGCCTACATTACACACTGCTGCCTTTATAGTAAGAGACCAAAGGTTTCATGTGAAAATTACATGGTTTTCAAGGAGTCAGGAATCAGCTGAGATTCCTTGCCTTTTCTTTTTCGTGAATTTCCGAATAGATGAAATATCTTGCTGAGCAGTTCAAAAACATGCTGGGAAATACCTGTGCCAGGTAAATATTTCCAATATTTACTTAGTCCTTACTTCCTGAGACAGTGGCATTTTTATATATGATCATGGTCCCCTATTAACATAGAAAAAGCTAGGTAACTAAGGGGTAACCGACAAGTTGGTTGTGATTCTAATGTCTAAAGTCAGATAGCTTCTTTCGGGATGTGTGTGTGATTTTCTACTCCGGACAACTGCATGCAAAAGCATTCTAGATCTGTTCACTGGGGGTAAATACTATAGCATGATAAAATGGACAAACGATAATCAATAGAAAGGCTAAAAAGAGGGATTTGTCAATCAGACACCACAACTCTG
This sequence comes from Ornithorhynchus anatinus, assembly GCF_004115215.2. NCBI lineage: Eukaryota > Metazoa > Chordata > Mammalia > Monotremata > Ornithorhynchidae > Ornithorhynchus > Ornithorhynchus anatinus. The sequence goes on along the minus strand of NC_041729.1, from coordinate 156,210,249 downwards.
GTCTCTGGATGCCTGTGAAAACCCAAACTAAAATTACTACTCATTTTCACTTGAAGCAGCGGACTATGAAATGTTTGCAAAATAGACATGAGTAGAAGAAAAATAAAGCTTGCACATTCTTCTAAAATAATCTCTCACTGATCTTATCGATTGGGCATATGATATTGTATATGGCTTTCTTGTTTTTATCATCATCTTCATTACCGGTATTTTAATTATTTTTTACTGCTTGATTTATATTGTCAAGTGTACACTGTCCGTTCTGTACTGATTCTGTTGCTCCATCTGTAAGTGCCCGTTGAATGAAACAGCATGGCGTAGTGAACAGAGCATGGGCCTAGGAGTCAGAAGGTCATGGGTTCTAATCCCACCTCTACCACTTGTCTGCTAAGTCATTTTGGGCAAGTCACTTCACTTCTCTGGGCCTCAGTTTCCTCATCTGTAAAACAGAGATTGAAACTGTGAACCCCACTTGGGACAGGGACTGTATCCAACCAAATTTACTTGTATCAATCCCAGCGCTTAGTACAGTGCTTGGCACCTAGTAAACACTTAGCAAATACCACAATCATTATTATTATTATTAGTCAACCTTCAGCCCAAGGTCATTGGGAATATTCATCTTTAGAACACAATTTGGGAGTTCACCACTCCACTTCTCTCAGGCCCCCTCTCCTCGGATAATCATTTAATCAGATGTGTAAACTCAAATTTTGATTATGAAATTCTGAACATATTTCACCTTCTTAAACATACGTACCTCGGTCCACTCACCATTTTTGGTTGAGGGATTTGTTTCTGATACAGCATATAAAAGGTCAATCAGGAAACGCTACTGATGATTTTGACATAATGAAGAGAAAGTTAAACTTTTGAAACCAACTCCAGAATATTGCTAGAGGGTAAAATGAGCATCTGGGTTTTGAATGAAAAAGATCTAAGCATTCATCCTAAGGTTTTAGAAAAAAAATTCAGACTCTCTCCTTGGCATTATTTCTCACTTCCTTTTCATTTGACAGCCTGCCTTGTTTTTTGGGATGGGGGGAAGTAACTTCATGTTCACGAAAGAGATAGTGGAGAATGGGAATATCTGAAAGAGGGTAAGAAGAGCTGACATAAAGAGATGTGTGGAGATTCAATTCATAGCAACTGATAAAGATTATTCCGTAGGTGGCTCAAAACTGAAGTCAGCAAAGCCCAGAGGGAGGACTTGGCCTGGAAGGAGAAGGGGAAAACAAGCGAGGGATTATTCTATCCATTTTATTGTATTGTCAACCTAATAGCCTTTTCCACGGTATCTCATGCTTCTGAAAAGTTAGGAGCAAAATGAATCCTGAATGTTGTGCCAAGTTATCTCATTTAAAGAGGATCAGTGCTTGTTGTAACTGGTTCAATAACAGCTGTATTTTTTTTTTCAGTTCATCCATAGACAGAGCTGCAAAGGGTGGTATACACTTGCAAAGCCCACCAGTGACCTTCATCGTTTTTTGGCCTCACAGAAAATGCTTAACATAAGCCAGGATGAATTATTTAGGCTTCTTTCAGGGTTTGCAAGAACCCTAAAGATGCTGCAATAATAGTACTATAGTATTCTAATGCGCCCTCGGCTATCTAATGTCAAGTATTGCGACCCAGGCTCAACATACCTCTCTGATGCTTCCAAGACTGGTTACCTGTCTTGCAGATTGTCAAAGATATCCTTTGGATATCAGCACAAGCTGGTTAGTGCTCTTACTGATGGTCACTCTCTTCTCCTCTGCAGCAGCCTGGAAGCAACTGTATTATTGAAGAACTTACTATGTGCCAAGCATTGGGGTTGGTAAGATTAAGAGAAATAGCGTGACCTAATGGATGGAGCACAGACCTGGGAGTCAGAAGGACCTGGATTCTAATCCCAGCCACTTCTCTGCCGTGTGACCTTGGACAAGTCACTTCTCTGTGCCTCATTTATCTCATCTGTAAAATGAGGGTTAAGACTGTGAGCCACATGTGGGCCAGGGATGATGTCCAACACAATTTTATTGTTTTTATAGTAGCGCTTAGTACAGTGGCTGGCCCTTAGTAAGTGCCTAAGAAGTACCATTATTATTATTACTATTATTATCATAATTACAACCATGTCAGACCCAGTTCATGTCCTTTATGACACTCACAATCTAAAAGGGAAGGAGAAGCAGTATTTCATCCTCATATTAAAGATGAGTAAACCAAGGCACAGAGAGATCAAAAAAACTTGTCCTGGGTCACCCAAGAGGTGGGACTGGAGCCCAGATCTCCTGACTTCCAACCTCCTAAGCTGTCACTGTTTCCTTCCTAGCTGGGAAGAACTTGTTTAGGCTTTCTGGATGTCTGGCATCCACTCAGGGGGATTCACAGGGGCCTGGATTAGCCTGACAGCTCAAATATTAGAGCAGATTAGCACAGAGCTCTCAATAAATGCCATTATTAGCTTGATTGACTGATTGATTGAGGGACTGCTCTTTCTTCAATCGATCAAGCAATCATATTTATTGAGCACTTACTGTGCAGGGCACTGTACTACGCACTTGGGAGCATACAGCATAACAGTATAACAGACACATTCCCTGTCCAAAACAAACTTCCAGTCTCTCTGGAACTTGGACTCCTCCACCAGACCACCGGGACAAAATACAGTCTCCTGTGGTAGCTTGGGACTCGATTCTGCCTCATCTCACCCCACACTCCAGAAAAAAGTTTTTTTTTTTAAGTTTAATTCTTATTTTTGCAAATTTGCAAATGCCAATTGGATAATCCAGTACAATGCTCTGCATACAGTAAGCGCTTAATAAATACCATTGAATGATTTGAACGAATGGTCTTATTGCATTGGAGGTCTAATGGATAGAACATGGCCTGCAAGTCAGGACTCCCAGGAGGACCTGAGTTCTAATCCCAGCTCCTCCATTTGTCTGCTGTGTGATCTCGGGCAAGCCATTTAACTTCTCTGTGCCTCAGTTGCCTCATCTGCAAAATGGGGATTAATACTGTGAGCCCCATATGGGACAGGGACTGTGTCCAATCTGAATAACTTGTATCTACCCCAGTGCCTAATACAGTACTTGGCACGTAGTAAGCTCGTAACAAGCATTATAATTCCTTGAATTAGTATTGGAGGAGAATGATCTTGTGTTCTACTCTCTCAAGCTCATATTAGCAATGATGATGGTATTTGTTAAGCACTTACTATATGCCAAGTACTGTTCTAAGCGCTGGGGTAGAACAAAGCTAATCAGGTAGAACACTGTCCCTGTACTTATGGGGCTGACAGTGTTCATCCCCATTTTACAGATGAGGTAACTAAAGCACAGAGAAATGAAGTGACTTGCCCAAGCTCACACAGCAAAGTGACAGAGCCAGAATTAGAACCCAGGTCCTTCTGACTTCCAGGCCTGTGCTCTATCCATTAGGCCATGCTTCCCTAAATAGCAGTGGGAGCCTCTCAAGGCTCGGGTCTGGGTCCCCTTCCATTCTCCATTTACACCCGCTCTCTTGGTGAACTCATTTGTTCCCAAGGTTTTGTTGAAGAAAACTTCAAGGACTCTGCTTTGTGTTTCAGTGAGTATGTTAGAGACAAGTTTATTTATACTAAGGCTGGTAGGGAGCTGAGCTTGACAAACAGAGTTTCCTCTACTAGTTAAGGCCAACTCAACTCCACGCAATAAAGAATTTCTTTATATACAATTGATACAGCATCTGTGCTTCATATGTGATCAAAGAGCACAATACAAGGTATATACTCTAAGTCAAGCAGCACTAAATTTTTACTCTGTTAGCTGGCCAGGGGTTCTGACCTCGCTAAGGATGAATGGCTCCATCCTGTCTCGAGACCTTGGCAGATGTTTAGACAGGATGAAACAAAGGAACTGGCGGGAGTTGGCGGGGGTGGGGGCGGATATGTGATGTGCCCGCTTTGAGCAAATGGCGTCTTGGCCAGACAAAATGGAGTCCAAGCCTAAAGGCCCATCACATTCTATCCCTTGGTACTCTACCACTCTTAGGGACTCTAGTCACTGGAGTTACTCCCACCATCTCTATGTGGCTGATTCCCAAATTTACACCTCCAATCTTGTTTGTTTTTCTTCTCTACTGCTTCTCTTCTTCTGAGAAGCAGCGTGGCTCAGTGGAAAGAGCATGGGCTTTGGAGTCAGGGCTCATGAGTTCGAATCCCAGCTCTGCCACTTGTCAGCTGTGTGACTGTGGGCAAGTCACTTAACTTCTCTGTGCCTCAGTTCCCTCATCTGTAAAATGGGTATTAAGACTGTGAGCCCCACGTGGGACAACCTGATTCCCCTATGTTTACCCCCGCGCTTAGAACAGTGCTCGGCACATAGTAAGCGCTTAACAAATACCAACATTATTATTATTCTCTACAATCTTGTATTTCCTCCGGCATTCGGGGCATCTCTACTTGGATGTCCTGCCAACACCTATCTTGTCCAAAACAGAATTCCTCATCTTCTCACCCAAACCCTGTCCTCTCCCTGACTTTCCAATCGCCTTAAGACAATACCTCCATCCTCCCTGTCTCACAAGCCTGTAACTTTGCCATCATTCTCTACTCTTCTCTCTCATTCAACCCACACATTCATTGTCATGAAATCCTGCCAGTTCTACCTTCACGACATCCTTAAAATCCACCCCTTCCTCTCTATCCAGACTGGTTCCATGCTGATCCAAATACTTATCCTTTCCCACCGTGACCACTGCAATCAGCCTCCTTGCTGACCACTCTGCCTCCTGTTTCTCCCCTTTCTGTAATTTATTTTAATGTATGTCTCCCTCTGTAGATTGTAAGCTTCTTGTGGGCAAGGATTTTGTCTCCCAACTCTATTATGCTATACTTTTCCATAGTCCTTATTAGAGTTCTCTACATACAGTGAGTGCTCAATAAATACCATCGATTGCAGAGCACTGTACTAAGCAGTGAACAGGAACATTCAGATGGGGAATAAACATGGTCCATGTCTCTGAAGGATCACAATAGCAATAATAATAATAATGGTGGTATTCGTTAAGTGCTTACTATTGCCAGGAATTGCACCGAGTGCTGTCGGGGAATACAAGCAAATCGGGTTGGACACAGTCGCTGTCCCACCTGGGGCTCACAGACTTAATCCCCATTTTACAGATGAGGGAACTGAGGCACAGAGAAGTGAAAGGACTTGCCCAAGGTCATAGAGCAGATGAGAGGTGGAGGCAGGATGAGAACCCATGACCTTTGACTCCCAGGCCCATGCCCTGTCCACTAGGCCAAGCTGCTTCTCTACAGTCCTTCATGTACAGCAGGCATTCAGATACCACTGATGATGGTGCTCTTCATCCTCCAAGCATGTCTGAGGGCTAGCTTTTTGAAAGAAATGATCATCTGATGTCATGAGAATATTTTGACGTGATGGAATTTGCTGTGGGGGCGGTGGAAGTGTTGAATATTTTTGAATCCCCTCAACATGGCAGAATAACAGGGAGCATCTTTTATATTCGAAGAGCTCAAATTCCAAGGCGGAAGTTTATGGGTGCATATCGCACAGGTGTTATAACCAAAAGAGGAAGGAAAGAAGCATATAAAGTGCATTATTTTATAATGTGCCCATATAATGCATGTATTTATGAGTTTTGCCTTTAGAACACCCATGTCATATGAAATATTGTATTTCACACTTAGTACAGTGTCTGGCACATAGTAATCCCTTTTAAAATACCACATTTATCATTAATATCATTATTATTATCATTAAATTGGGTCCAAATTCTTTGGCCTTTCTTTTAGAGAAACGGGTCAGTGGTATTTTGAGGGATTTATGGAGTGTGAATGTTTCACTCTGAATCAGGAGTGTTGAATGTGGGATTCATTCATTCATTCACATGTAGTATTTGAGCATCTACTTACTGTACTACGGGCTTGGGAGAGGGCAATATAACAACAAATAGATGCATTCTTGCCCACAACTAGCTCACAGTCTAGAGGGGGTTGAGTGACTTGGGTAGACTCTGTAGGTTGACAAGGAGACCTCTACAAACTAGAGCAGTATTTAACAGTTCAGAAGAGTTTCAGCACAGACAGGGGAATGGATTAGATGACCTCTAAGTGAGTCCTTCCTTGTCCATGACCATATGAAATATCAAATACAATTTCACCCAGGGAACCTATTAGGCAAGACTATCTAGTTGTCCTTCAGGGGTCAGAGATGATGTTTCTAGGAGTGAGATTTTCTCAGTATGAGCAAGATAAACTAATAAACAGAAGGGTGACTGACAACATTTTCTACAAAGTGCGTGCAACGACCGTCCCTTTCTGGACTGCGGCGATGGCTACTTGATGCCAACCAACTCACTTTCCTCCACTCTCATCTCTCTTGCTATCAACCTCTTACTCGCACCCTATACCCTGCGTTAAACTTTCACTGCTTTCCATTCAGCAGTTCACTGCCCTTCCCCTCTTCACTGCCTGGCTAAACTCATCTCTTCCAGAGGTTTTCCCTGATTAGGATCTCATCCCCACCCTCCACTTTATTTCCTCCCCTTCTGCCACTCCAGCACTTCCAAACTCCTAAATACTAGATACTAAACTCCCTTACCCTTAATAATGATAATAATTAATAATTATGGTTTTTGTTAAGCACTTAATATGTGTCAGGCGCTTTACTAAGCGCTGGGGTCGAGTTGAACACAGTCCCTGTCCCACATGGGCACTCACAGTCTCAATCCCCATTTTATAAAGAAGGTAAATGAGGCCCAGAAAAGTGAAGTGCTTGCCCAAGGCCACAGAGCAGACAAGTGGTGGAACCAGGATTAGAACCCATGACCTTATGACACCCAGGCCTATGATCTGTTCAGATATATATATATATATATATATATATACATGCTTATATATATATATATTATATATAAACTGTTACTGCCTCCGGTGTCTCAAGTGGAAAGAACCTGGGCTAGGGAGTCAAGGGTCATGGCTTCTAATGTTGGTTCCACCACTTGTCAGTTGTGTCACCTTGGGCAAGTCTCTTCACTTCTCTGTGGTGCCTCAGTTACCTCATTTGTAAAATGGGGATAAAGACTGTGAACCCTATGTGAGACAACCTGATTACACTTAACAAATACCAACATTATTATTTCTCTCTGACCTCCCTTCCTCCTCTCTCGCCCCGCTCCAGTCTATTCTTCACTCTGCTGCCCGGCTCATCTTCCTGCAGAAACGATCTGGGCATATCACTCCCCTTCTTAAACAACTCCAGTGGTTGCCTATCAACCTCCGCTCCAAACAAAAACTCCTCACTCTAGGCTTCAAGGCTCTCCATCACCTTGCCCCTTCCTACCTCTCCTCCCTTCTCTCTTTCTACCGCCCACCCTGCACGCTCCGCTCCTCTGCCGCCCACCTCCTCACTGTCCCTCGGTCTCGCCCATCCCGCCGTCGACCCCCGGGTCACGTCCTCCCGCGGTCCCGGAACGCCCTCCCTCCTCACCTCCGCCAAACTGATTCTCTTTCCCTCTTCAAAACCCTACTTAAAACTCACCTCCTCCAAGAGGCGTTCCCAGACTGAGCTCCTCTTCTCCCTCTACTCCCTCTGCCATCCCCCCTTTACCTCTCCGCAGCTAAACCCTCATTTTCCCCTTTTCCCTCTGCTCCTCCACCTCTCCCTTCCCATCCCCATAGCACTGTACTCGCCCGCTCAACTGTCTATATTTTCGTTACCCTATTTATTTTGTTAATGAATTGTACATCGCCTCGATTCTATTTAGTTGCCATTGTTTTTACGAGATGTTCTTCCCCTTGACTCTGTTTATTGCCATTGTTCTCGTCTGACCGTCTCCCCCGATTAGACCGTAAGCCCATCAAACGGCAGGGACTGTCTCTATCTGTTGCCGACTTGTTCATCCCAAGCGCTTAGTACAGTGCTCTGCACATAGTAAGCGCTCAATAAATACTATTGAATGAATGAATGAATTACACCTGATTACCTTGACTCTAACCCCGCGCTTAGAACAGTGCTTGGCACATACTAAGCACTTAACAAACACCACCATTATTAATTTTAGCATCTCTCTCCCCTGTTAGATCATAAACTCTTCAGAAAAGTCCACTAATTTTACTGCATTCTCCCAACTGCCTGGTGAAATATTCTGTATGACGTTGTGTTCCATAAATACAATTGATGATTTATTCCTGATGTCTTTTTCTTCCTGTTTGAGAGATGATCATCTCAAGGTCTCTACTTAAAGAAAGTCATTCCATTTCTAATAGCTGTCTGAAAGAAAGCAGAGTGACCTAGTGGAAAGAGCCAGCATGTGTGACTTTGGGCAAGTCACCTCACTTCTCTATGCCTCAGTTACCTCATCTGTAAAATGGGAAATGTACACAAGTGAAGCAGGGATGGGAGTAGGGTGAACATCAAGAGGGATACAGATCCACATGCTTATGCGGCGGAGAAAGGAAGGTGATTAGGGGAAATGAGGCTTAATTGGGAAAGACTTCTTGCAGGAGATGTGATTTTAGGTGGTGAGGAGATTGATGGCCTGTTGGTTATGAAGATGGAGGGTATTCCAGACCAGAGGGAGGAATTGAGCATGGGGTTCACAGGGAGACACGTAGGCCCCCAATAATGGCTTTGCTTCCATTTATTAACTATATAAAATCTTTCTTCTTCCCATCTGGCTTTTGGCTTCTCTACTTAGCCTCACTGGGCAACAGCTATTTGGGTATCCCCTTCTAATCCAGAGATTGTGTGATTCACAGATAATGGTTGGGTATACTAACTCCAAGGTCTCGTGTATACTTTCTCCAATCAATCAGTGGTATTTGTTTAGTGTTTCCTATGTGCAGAGCACTGTATTAAGCACTTGGGAGTGTACAATACACCAAAACTAAAGGAAACGTTCTCTGCCCATAATGAGTTTACAGTCTTTTTACAGATGAGGTAACTAAGGCCCAGAGAAATGAAGTGAGTTGTCCAAGGTCACACAGCAGACAAGTGGCGGAGATGGAATTAGAACCCAGGTCCTTCTAACTTCCAGGCCCAAGCTCTATCCACTAAGCCATGCTGCTGCTTCTCTCCTCTTTCCCTTCCCTCTTTGATTCCTTTCCCAGTGGTGCCCCCATATTCAAAATTAAAATTACAAATTGGTACCCAGGACAATACCATAGAAACACATCTTGCCCCTAGGGCCTTGAAGCTTCATTGCAAATGAAGTTGGGTCCTCTCAATCGGTCACAGTATTAATCGTTTCCTTCCTATTTGAGACCACTGTTCTATGCACTTGGGAGAGTACAATACTACAGAAATTAGCTTATGGGCTAGAGAGGTAGAAAGACATTAATATAAACAAATAAGTAATTTACATTATATAATTTAAAGATATGCACTTAAGTGCTGTGAGTTTGAGGGGTGGGTGAATGACAAATGTTCAAAGGTCACAGATCCAAGTGCATAAAGGATGCAGTAGACCATGAACTCGTTGTGGGCAGGGAAATGTGTCTGTTGTTACATTGTACTCTCCCTAACACTTAGTACAGTGTCTTGCACACAGTAAGCGCTCAATAAATACAATTGAATGAATGAATGAACGAGAGTAAGTTGAGGAAAGAGGCCTTATTCGGGGATGCTCAATCCTAGCACCATGAAGGGTCAGTTGGTTGGAATCCAACTTCAGAATGTCAAAAACAGTGGAACTTTATCTGCAACTGATTCCATATGACTTTTCACAATAAACTGAGAAAGAAGCAGAAAAATAATTAGTCACTAGGAATGACACTTTTATTCAAACCAGAAGAAAATTCCAAGGAAATTTGTATCCCACTTCAAAACGCAAATAATTTTTCCAAGTTGCCTCTCTTATTAAAAGGCTCACGCTTCTGCAGGAAACACTGCTGTCCATGGAGCCAAGACTTTAAATATACAAGCCCCTTCATACCTAATGAAATCAAATTACAAAAGAGGAGAGAAATTTCTAAACAATTCCCCTTAGTGAATTGCCTATTAATACGCTAGGCAGTATGTAAAAGCTTCCATGCATATTATTTGCTGTGTATTTGTCACAGTATTTACAAATAATTTTAAAAGTGTCCCCGATCCTTTAAATCAAAGCTAGAGAAAAACAGAAGCAAAGGTCAAGGTTTAGATATCAAAAGCGAATAAAAACACATCGCTTTGGGTAAAATGCTGTGAAATCAGCTGTCAAAGTCCACTTTCTTCTATATGTTACACTGCAAGAGCGTGAAGGGAACCAAAGTGGCTGCTGATGGTTGTCTTAGATTCCAATACACCTAATCATTTTCACAATACTGCATTTTTTCATCACTGCAGGAGTCGACCGGTTTTTTTGACAATTCTGGGAAATGCTTTCAGATGGTCCCTTTGGAGAATTATTAATGTCTCACTGAGCACCACAGTAAATGCAATCAGTTTGTTTTCCACAGACACAGGTGCTGGCTTTTTTGATGCTTGGTGACTTTTTCTTTGAAGACAGCATTGTGGTTAATGGTCTTGGTGAATGCAAATTGCATCCATCAGTTAATCAGTAGTATTTACTGAGCACTCTGCAAGGAGCCTAATACTAAGCACCGGGAAAAGAACAACAGAATTAACAGACTGCCCTCAAGAAATTTACAATGTAGGCAGCAGAGATGGTCATTAAAATAAATTAGAGGATGGGGAAGTTTAAAAATGTATAGGTCAGTATTGTTGGCAGGAAGGAGTGGGGTATATACCGAGTGCTAAGGTGGTGCAGGAATAGGGAAATAGTTTGGAGAAAGGAGATTTGGTCAAGAAAGGCATCCTGAAGGAAATGTGATTTTAATCGGGTTTTGAAGATGGGAAGATTGCTGGCCTGTCTGTTGTAAGAGGGAAGAAGTTCCAGGTAAGAGGGAGAGCATAAGCGAGAGGCTGACGGCAAGAGAAACGAGAGGGTGGGTCAATGAGCAGGTTGGCAGTAGAGGCACTGGAGTGTGCATACAAATTATAATGAAAAATAGTTTCAGTTCAAAGACTAAATATGCTCTTCTGGTTTTCATAATTGTACCTGAATTTTTCCCAGGGAGGTGCCAAGTCTTTTCCTCATAGAATATTAAACTCACATCTTGGCTAGATGGGCAGAAGTAGAAAAAAATTGGCCTTCCCCATCAGCCAATCAATTAGAAGTAATTATTGAGCCAGTGTTTACTGAGTGAGGAACATCATATTGAGCACTTGGGAGAGTACAATGCGATAGACTTGGCAGACATGACCACTGTTTACAGTTAACCACTTGGGATGAAGTCTGAGAGTGCCTGCAGTTGGCAAATCATGCCTGGTAAAAGCAAAAGTATTATGGAAAGATGAGTATATGGGGAATCCGCGGTTTCAATCCCAAAGGATAGCTTTACCATTCTTAATTGTTCTTCACCCTGAGTCTCTCTAAGACCAGATGCTCAGAGAGGTAAGCAAAGTGCAGTGACCAGAGTAAGCCCATCCTTTTTTTTTTCTTTGCTTATTTTGTTTTTACTATGGTATTTGTTAAGCGCTTACTATGTGCCAGGCACTGTACTAAGTGCTGGAGTAGATATGAGCTAATCAGTTTGGACACAGTCCCCATCCCACGTGGGGCTCACCGTCTTTATCCCCCATTTACAGTTGTGAAAACTGAGGCACAGAGAAGTCGAGTGGCTTGCCCAAGGTCACACAGCAAAGTGGTGGAGTCAGGATTAAAACCCACGTCCTTCTGACTCCCAGGCCTGTGCTCTATTCTCTAGGCTGCTTTGCCTTAAAGGAGTGGGTGGTAGGCTGAGGTGCAGCCATAGAAATCCACAGTTACTTAAAATAATCTACCTTGGTGGATAAAACGGTAGTAATGTGATTACCCTGGATTCTCAACACCGTAGTTAGCAAAACTGTGATGGGTGAGGAAAGCCCATAGGTGATATCATTAAAGTAGGACCATCCGAGTCCTAATGGAAAAAAAAAATTACTAAGAAATTACCGAACAAACATCAGTTTTCTGGAGAATGAAAATATAATGTAAATCAGATTATACTGTGAACCTGAACCCCCCTTTCCCTCTGCTCCTCCTCCCCTCCCCATTGCCCTGACTCCCTCCATCTGCTCTCACACCCACCCTGCGCCACAGCATTTGTGTATATATGTACATATTTATCATTCTATTTATTTTATTAATAATTTCATACGGCTGGAATTTTTCCCCACTTTGAATTGAATTCAGTTGAACAGGTGTTGGAGTTGCCTATCGGGAACATTGGATGAACCTCATTACTGAGACTTTGGGTTTGACAATCGTCTGAGCTCTTAGTGTGCGCAAAGGACAGTACGAAGGGCTTGGGAGGATGCAGTACAACCAAGTTGGTAGAATCATTCCCTGCCCATGATATTTCCTGATCCTCATGACCCAACAGGTCCCTACCATAGAGGATCAGTGATGTCAATCAAGCAAAATGCCATTTGCTTCTTTCTGATAAGACTGTGGTTTTAACGATGAATGGATGCACTCGAGCATCTTATCTACACTGTAGCATCATTCTCATTGGTTTTCTTTTTCCCACGTTGAAATTCAGTACAGAAGAAGATTTACATCCTTTAGGTCAGTCTTTCTCCCTATATGTAGAAGAGAATAAATTACAGTTTGGGTATTTCCTCGGATTTCCGTGCCTCTTTACATATTTTGTTTCAGCCTCAGCCCGATACGCAAGCCATACGCTAACGCTTGGGAATTTTCTAAATGGCAATAGTTTCCTTAGTTTTTAAAAGTATAATATTAACGACATGGTAAATGGGTATATACATTCATAATTTTGAAATATTATGCTTTTACAATAGCTCACTTGATTGCTTTTCAAACTCTCATCATCCCCTCCTAATTTTCCTTCTTACTGCATCCCCCTTGAAGTCAAGTGCTTATTCCTCACACCCCATAGGTAAATCTCTTAATTCATGGTTACTTCAGCTGCCTATAATTCAATGTCTACCTCACCTGCTAGACTGTAAATTTCTTGATGGCAGAGATTGTGTCAGCTAACTCAATTGTACTCACCCAAGTGCTTAGTTCAATGCTCTCTATTCACTCAATACCACTGGAACTATGGTATTCATTCAATCGTATTTATTGAGCGCTTACTTGGTGCAGAGCACTCTACTAAGCTCTTGGAAAGTGCAATTTGGTAACAAATAGAGATAATCTCTACCTAACAACGGGCCCACAGTCTAGAATGGGGGAGATAGACAAGAAAACAAAGCAAAACAAGTAGACAGACATCAATAGAATCAATATAAATAAATAAAATTATAGATGTATATACATTATTAATAAAATAAATAGAATGATAAATATGTACATATATACACAAATGCTGTGGCGCAGGGAGGGTGCGAGAGCAGATGGAGGGAGTCAGGGCAATGGGGAGAGGAGGAGGAGCAGAGGGAAAGGGAGGTTCAGTCTGGGAAGTACCCAGTACCCAGAGGCTGTCTCAACTGAGAGCTTCTGAAATGTAACTTCATCTGGGGACGGAAAAAAATATTATTATTTAATATATTTGGCAACATTAAGAAAATAGGGCCAGTCAAGAAGTAAGGAAGTCATGTAATTCATGTCAGGAGAGAAGATACCTCTGGATTGGAATTTGACTAGAAAACAGAATTTGACAGCTTTAAAAATAAACATTGAAGGTTCTGTTATAATCATAAATATAAGTCCTGGAATTTCTGCACATAATTCTGGAAAATATTTTATCTTCAGCAGGACAATACTCCTGACTTCTCGGGTGCCTAATGGCAAGCAAAGATATCTGTGACCTAAACATCAAGACAATTTCATGTTGCAGTTGTGTTCCTACCAGAGGGCTTATCTTAATAAATTCCAATCCCACAAAATCTGTAAGATCACATCCCAGGGTGCAATTGTTAACAGCCATGAAGGAAAAATTCTCTTCCTTCCTTTTTATTTCTCTATTACCTTCACTGCAAGCCTGAGGCAGAATGCAGACAATGATAAGTAATTTTTCTTTTGGGGGGTAATATATTCAGTTTAAAAATTGCTGAGATACTATGACTTGAGGTTCTTTATGGGCAAGCATATCCATGCTTAATTGTAATAGAAGTGCAGTTGTATAAGACAAAAGAGAACTTAGAGGAGATATGTATATATCGGTATATTATATAGATCTATCTCTGTAGATAGATCTATATACATATATAGAGAGAAATAGATATGCATACCTAGTTTTTTTTTATTAGGGTGAAATATTTTAAGCAAAACTGATCTTGTTATCTTGATCTATCCCAGCGTTTACTGCAGTGCTTGGAATATTACAAGCACTTGCCAAATGCCACAGTCACTATTATGAAATATTTATAATAGATTTTGTTTCAAACCGAGGCTCTGACCTCCAGGATATATATTATTCTGAAGCAGTAAATTCATAGTCAGAAAATATCCAGAGTATTTGGATATGTATCACCATTCACAGGCATCATGCATTTCCATTAATGGAAAAGAAAACATTATGCTGTTATTTTTCTTATTTGATGTACACACCCCCTTGAATTATCTTTATACCTGAATTATAAATATTGGCTAAGAAACAAAGATAGGTTCAACACGACAGACACCCGCTAACACAACAAGGATTTATCCTTAGATGCAAAAGGGTGGGTCTAATGTGAAAGTTGATAATAAAGATAATAATGATGGTATTTGTTAAGCGCTATGCGTCAAGCACTGTTCTAAGCACTTGGGTGGACAAAAGGTAATCATGTTGTCCCACATGGGGCTCACACTCTTAATCCCCATTTTACAGATGAGGTATCTGAGGAACAGAGAAGTTAAATGACTTTACCCAAGGTCACACAGCAGACAGGTGGCAGAGCAGGGATTAGAATCCATGATCTCTGACTCCCAAACCTTTGCTCTTTCCACTAAGCCATACTGCTTCTCACTCCTTCCAGAGAGTTTAAATAAATTCCAATCCCACAAAATCTGTAAGATCACATCCCAGGGTGCCTCCACCCACAGTGAAATTCACCTCTGAGTGAGCTTATGAATGAAAAGATCGATGGATCGACAACCCACAGCGGAGACCTCACCTCACATACACAAAGTCACTTCTTCCTGTGTTGTCACAGTAGTTGTTGTCTGGGACTGGCGATCTTTTCTTTTCACCAAGGAGGGACAACCATCAAGTCAGTCAACCATATTCATTAACAGCTTACTGTGCCTTGTCTTGTCTTCTGCAGTCATGTCATCTCCTACCCGTAGCGATGCCGTGGACACATCTCTCCCAGAAGGACCCACTTCTAACTGCAATCATTCTGGGAGTGGATCCACAGAGTTTTCTCGGTAAAAATCTGGAAGCAGTTTACATTGCCTCTTTCTAAGCAGTAAACTTGAGTCTCCACCCTCGACTCTCTCCCATGCTGCTGCTGCCCAGCACAGGGGAGTTTTGACTTGTAGCAGATGGCCTTCCGCTCGCTAGCCACTGCCCAAGCTAGGAATGGAATTGATAGGTGTCTGCTTGACTCTCCCTCCAGTAGTCGAGACTGGTAGAGTACTGGAAACTCTCCAGGTGCTACCCTGAGAGGGGGTTTAGTGTGTACAGAACACTATTTTAAGAGCTTGGAAGAGTAATAATAATTATGGTACTTGTTATAAGCATTACTATGCACCAAGAACTATTCTAAGGGCTGAGGTAGATACAAGTCAATCAGGTTGGACACAGTCCCTGTCCCAGATTGAGCTCACATTCTTAATCCCCATTTTTTACAGATGAGGTAACTGAGGCACAGAGACGTTGAGTGACTTGCCCAAGGTCACACAGCAGACAAGTGGTGGTGCCGGAATTAGAACCCATGACCTTCTGACTCCCAGGCCCATGGGTTATCCACTAAACCATGCTGCTCCTACAGTATAACAGAGTTGGGAGACAGATTTTCTACCCAAAAGGAGTGTCTAGAGAGGGAGACAGACATTGATATACATAAATGAATTATGAATATGTACATGAGTGCTGTGGGATCGAGAGTGGCGTGAATAAAGGGGTCAAGTACAAGGGCAATGGAGTGGAAGAAGAGAAAATGAGGGGCTTAGTCGGGGAAGGTCTTTTGAAGGTGACATGATTTTAATAAGGCTTTGAATGTGGGGAGAGTGATTATTTGTCAGATATGAGGAGGGAGGGCGTTCCAGTCCAGAGGCAGGACATGGGAAAGGAGTTGGCGGTGACATAGATGAGACTGAGGTACAATGAGTGGGTTTGGCATTAGAGGAGTGAAGTGTGTGGGATGAGCTGTAGTAGGAAGTCAGAGAGGTAAAATAGAAGGGGGCAAGGTGATCAAATTCTTTAAGGTAAATGATAAAGAGTTGCTATTTGTGGAGGTGGATGGATAACCATTGGAGTATCTTGATGAGTGGAGAAATAACAACTGAATGGTTTTGCAGGAAAATGATCTGGGCAGCAGAGTAAAGTATGGACTGAAGTGTGGAGATTCAGGCATCAGGGAGGTCAGCAAGGAGGTGAAGTAGTAATCAGGACGCTATAGGATAACTGCTTAGATTGAAATGGCAGCAGTTTGAATGAAGAGGAAAGGGCAGATTTTAGTGATGTCGAGAAGGTTGATCTGACAGGATTTGGGGACGTTGGATATGTGGGTGGCATGAGAGAGGTGAGTCGAGGGTAATGACAAAGTTATGGGCTTATGAAACGGGGAGGAGGGTGATGCTGTCTACAGTGATGGGAAAGTCAGTGGGAAGACTAGGTTTGGGAGGGAAGATGAAGAGTTCTGTTTTGGACATGTTTAGTTATTGGGGTTGGTGAGATATTCAAGCAGAGGCGTCCTGAAAGCCGAAGGAGATATGAGACTTCAGAGAAGGAGAAAGATCGGAGTTGGAGTTGGAGATCTGGGAATCATCTACATGGAGATGGTAGTTGAAGCCATGGGACTAAATGAGTTCTCCAAGAGAGGTGGTATATATGCAGAATAGCAGGATACCCAGAAGTGAGCCTTGAGGTACTCCCACAGTTAGGGGGTGGGAAGCAGAGGAGGAGCCCGTGAAGGAGACGGAGAATGAGCAACCAGAGAGATAGAAGGAGAACCAGGAGAGGATAGTGTCAGATAAGCCCAGGTTGGATAATATTTCCAGAAGAAGGGGGTGGTCACAAGTGTCGAAGGCAGCTGAGAGGTCGAGGAGTATCAGGATAGAGTAGAGGCCAGTGGATTTAGCAAGAAGTGATTTTTGAGGGGGCTGCTTTGGTGAAGTGAAGGGAAAGAAAGCCAGATTGGAGTAGATCAAGGAGAGAAGTAGAGGAGAGAAAATGGAGGTAGCTGGTATAGACAATTCGCTCAGGGAGTTTGGAGAGGAATAGTAGGAGAGAGACAGGACAATACCTGGAAAGCGATGTGAAGTCAAAGGAGGTTGTTCTTTGTTTTTTGCTTTTGGGGGGTTTATTTGGATAGAGGTTAGATCCGAATTGTACTTTCCAGGTGCTTCGTACAGTGCTCTGCACACAGTAAGTGCTCAGTAAATACGATTGAATGAATGAGCTTGGGGAAGAAGCCTTTTTTCATGTGATTTGCTACCATGTTACTATGTGTTCAGCGCTGTTCTAAGTGCTAGGTGATACAAGTTATTCAGGCCAGATACAGTCCCAAGCCCTCATTCATTCATTCAGTCAGTCATAGTTATAAAGTGCTTACTGTGTGCAGAGCACTGTATTAAGCACTTGGGAAAGAATGGGAGAAAAAATATTGAGGAAACTTAGGCACAGAGAAATTAAGTGGCCAGCCCAAGGTCACACAGCAGGCAAGAAGTGGAGCCAAGATTAGCACCCAGGTCCCCTGGCTCCCAGCGCCATTAGGCCATATGACTTCCTACTGGAGAGTGAACAACTGAAGATGGTGGTTAGGGAGGGGAGAAGGGAGGGGCAAGTGTCTTGATAAGGTGCAAAGGGATGGAGTTGGAGGCACAGGAGGAGGGGGTGGATTTTAAGAGGAGACAAAAGATCTCCTTTTGAGATACTAGTAGAAAAGCTGGAAAAGTCCAAGAAAGGGCTCGTGGAGGGAGGGACTGGAGAAGAGTGGAGGAGATTTTAGGGAGATCACACCTGGTTGTTACCGTTTTTTCAGTAAAGTACTTGGCCAGGATATTAGGGGCAAGAGATAGTGGGTGGGAGGCCAGGGGTGTTGAGAAGGGAGATAAACATCTGAAACAACTGACAGGCCAGTCGGTGTGGAGAAATAATGTTGCCAGGCAGAGTTTAAGTAGGCAAGGTTGAAACAGGCTGGACAAGGTAGGCCCGATATCTGGATTTCTGTCATCAGCGTTCTGCGGCTCAAGAACAAGAGTGAAGGAAGTGGGCCGAGGAGGTGAGGGTTAGTGGTAAAAGATCAACGAAGGGATAGGGGAGCATGTGAGTTGGATTAAGTAGAGAGGGTGGTGTTGAAGTTGTGTCAATTTGATCATCAAGGAAAAGTAGTTTGGGTATGGAGACTAAATAGGGCATGAAGACTTGAGAAAATTGGTGTGGGTCAAAAGATGGGAGGTCTCTGTCAGGGAACAAGACAGATAATCTCACCTCCACCACTTGCCCGTTATGTGACCATGGATAAGTCACTCAACTTCTCTGTGCCTCAGTTTCCTTATCCGTACCATTGGGGTTCAGTACTCTTCTCTTTTCTCCTTTAAAGCACTCAATCAGCTCACCCCACTCTATCTCACTTCACTAATCTCCTGCTATAGCCCAGCCTGCACATTCCACTCCTCTAGCACCAGTTTATTCACTGTGACCCAATCTTGTCTATCTCACCACCAACCCCTTTCCCACATCAACACACTAGCCTGGAACTCCCTCCCCCTCCATTTATGCGAGACCACCTTTCCCTCCACCTTCAAAGCATTACTAAGGTCACATCTCCTCCAAGAGGCCTTCCCCGATTAAACCTTCTTTTCCATGGCTTTCTCTCCCTTCTGCATCATCTACGCACCTCAATCTGTGACCTTTGGACACTTGATATCCTCCCCACCCCCAATCTCACAGCACTTTCATTCATTCAATAGTATTTATTGAGCGCTTACTATGTGCAGAGCACTGTACTAAGCGTTTGGGATGAACAAGTCGGCAACAGATAGAGACGGTCCCTGCCGTTTGACGGGCTTACGGTCTAATCGGGGGAGACGGACAGACGAGAACGATGGCGATAAATAGAGTCAAGGGGAAGAGCATCTCGTAAAAACAATGGCAACTAAATAGAATCGAAGCGATGTACAATTCATTAACAAAATAAATAGGGTAACGAAAATATATACAGTTGAGCGGACGAGTACGGTGCTGTGGGGATGGGAAGGGAGAGGGGGAGGAGCAGAGGGAAAAGGGGAAAAAGAGGGTTTAGCTGCGGAGAGGTAAAGGGGGGGTGGCAGAGGGAGTAGAGGGAGAAGAGGAGCTCAGTCTGGGAACGCCTCTCGGAGGAGGTGAGTTTTAAGTAGGGTTTTGAAGAGGGAAAGAGAATCAGTTTGGCGGAGGCGAGGAGGGAGGGCGTTCCGGGACCGCGGGAGGACGTGACCCGGGGGTCGACGGCGGGATAGGCGAGACCGAGGGACGGCGAGGAGGTGGGCGGCGGAGGAGCGGAGCGTGCGGGGTGGGCCGTAGAAAGAGAGAAGGGAGGAGAGGTAGGAAGGGGCGAGGTGACGGAGAGCCTCGAAGCCTAGAGTGAGGAGTTTTTGTTTGGAGCGGAGGTCGATAGGCAACCACTGGAGTTGTTTAAGAAGGGGAGTGACATGCCCAGATCGTTTCTGTGGGAAGATGAGCCGGGCAGCGGAGTGAAGAATAGACCGGAGCGGGGCGAGAGGGGAGGAAGGGAGGTCGGAAAGAAGGCCGACACGGTAGTCTAGCCGGGATATAATGAGAGCCCGTAGCAGTAAGGTAGCCGTCTGGGTGGAGAGGAAAGGGCGGATCTTGGCGATATTGTAAAGGTGAAACCGGCAGGTCTCGGTAACGGATAGGATGCGTGGGGTGAACGAGAGAGACGAGTCAAGGATGACACCGAGATCGCAGGCCCGAGAGACGGGAAGGATGGTCGTGCCATCCACGGTGATGGAGAAGTCTGGGAGAGGACCGGGTTTGGGAGGGAAGATGAGGAGCTCGGTCTCGCTCATGTTGAGTTTTAGGTGGCAGGCCGACATCCAGGTGGAGACATCCCGGAGGCGGGAGGAGATGAGAGCCCGAAGGGAGGGGGAGAGTACGGGGCAGAGATGTAGATCTGCGTGTCATCTGCGTAGAGATGGTAGTCAAAGCCGTGAGAGCGGATGAGTTCACCGAGGGAGTGAGTGTAAATGGAGAACGGAAGAGGGCCGAGAACTGACCCTTGAGGAACTCCAACGGTTAAAGGATGGGAGGGGGAGGAGGCTCCAGCGAAGGAGACCGAGAATGACCAGCCAGAGAGTATATATCTTTAAATTATATCATGTAAATTACTTATTCATATTAATGGCTGTCTCCCCACCTGGACTGTAAGCTCATTAAGGGCAGGAAACGTGTCTGCTGATTCTGTTGTGCTGTTCTCTACCAAATGCTTAGTACAGTGCTCTGCACATAGTAAGCACTCAATAAATACAATTGATAGATTTATTAGCCCTAGCGCAATGCTTGGCATATTAGAAAAGCTTAACTAATACCACAATTATTCATTATTATGCTTATTATTACCCTTAATAATAATAATGTTGGTATCTGTTAAGCACTTACTATGTGCCGAGCACTGTTCTAAGTGCTGGGGTAGACACAGGGGAATCAGGTTGTCCCACGGGGGGGCTCACAGTCTTCATCTCCATTTTACAGATGAGGTAACTGAGGCCCAGAGAGGTTATCATGAATATTATCGGAAAACTGTAGCAGGACTCCCAAACCTGGATAGCATTTCCAGAAGAAGGACCTGTCCTTACTTGTCAAATAAATTAGGGAAGATTGGAATAGAGTCTGTTAAATTAGATGAGACAGAGGCTGTTGGTCACCTTGGAGAGTACCGTTTCAGTGGAGTGAATGGGATGAAAACTAGTTTGCAGGGGTTGAGGAACAGAAATAGAGAAGAAAACAGCATGACCTAATGTCCTAGAAGTCAGAGGAAATGGATTCTAATCCCAACTCTGCCATTTACCTCCAGTCTATTCTTCCTTCTGCTGCCCGGATCATCTTCCTGCAGAAGCGCTCTGGGAATGTCACTCCCCTCCTTAAAAACCTCCAGTGGTAGCCTATCAACCTCCGCATGAAACAGAAGCTTCTCGAATTGCCGAATTGTACATTCCAAGCACTTAGTACAGTGCTCTGCACATAGTAAGCGCTCAATAAATACTATTGAATTTACCTGCTGTATGACCATGGGTAAGGTCCTTAACTTCTCTGTGCCTCATTTGCCTCAAGTTTAAAATGGAGATTCAATATCTGTTCTCCCCACTACTTATACTGTGATTCCCATGTGGGACGATGTCTGACAATTAATTTGTATCTCCCCCAGCAGTTACGATGGTGCTTGACACGAAGTAAGCATTTAACAAATACCATATTCATCAAAAATTTGGACTTCCACCTCAATGTCAAAAAGCAAATATATAAAATTCTGCTTTCATAGATGTTTAAACTGATTAAGTTTCACAAAGTTTCAGAACAGGGTGTTAGCCAGCTCTAGCTCATGCTGACTCTTTTCCTCATCTTTTAATAGGAATTGAGAGTGTGAGCCCCATGTGGGACAGGGACTGTTTCTAACCTGATTAACGTATATCTGCCCCAGCATTTAGAACAGTGCTTGGAAATAGTAAGTACTTAAGTAACAAGTACAAGTATTATTATCATTATTGTTATTAATTAGCAATAAATTATAATGAATAATGCAATATAGGTTTTGAAAAAAATATGAGTGAGAAAAGCTAGGCCTGGTAACAACAGGTGTTCATAAGGGGAGAAATAGAGAGCAATTGAGCAGTCTAAATCATTTTAGCTCAGCACATCTTAAAGTTGAGATTTTAAATTTCCTAATTAGCATTTCTTCTCATTGACAGCTATGCCAGCTTTTAATTTATCTCTTTTCCTCAGAGAAAATCATTTCTTTTTGCTCAGCGTCAAGAGAATGACATCCTAGGTAGCATCTGGTGCAGAAAGCCCTAACCTACTTTTCACAATCTATCAATCAGTAGTATTTATTGAGCATTTATTTGCTGTAGAACATGGTACTATGCTCTTGGGAGTGTACAGTAGTTAAGAAATCAACCTACTATATGCAAGATTAATTACATGTTTCATGTATATATGAAAAATCAACATACCATACATGAGGTTTATTATATCTTTTATATACATATAATAAGTTGATTTCTTAACTACTGTACTCGCCCAAGACCTCTATAGCAATGTAGTAATTTGGTATAATTCCGTGTAATCCTAAATATATATAGATATATATATGCATATGTTGATAGATATATCTATATACATATTTAGGACTACACAGAATTACACTTAATTAAGACTTCGCTGTAACTCTGTATATGTGTATATATATGTATATACATGTGTATTTATACTCTGTGTATAAATAAATATATATATATATATATATATATATATATATATGTTTAGGATTACAAGGAATTTAGATTTAGTTCCCAAATGACATCACTTTGCTGAATCTTCCCCTAGTGTAGGCAGGGATTAGTTGAGGGGACATAGCTGCTAATCAAATTTTACACCAGCAAACCTGGTTTGAAGAGGAGATGTAAAAATCCCTCGATTGTCATGCATTTAGGCATCCATTCATAAGAATGCATACTACCGGGCACATATTGGGCAAGATATCTTGCAAAGCCAAAGGCGATTCTTCATGCTGTTGAATTCATGCAACTCCTGCTGCTATTCATAATACATGTCTGAATGTTCAGACAGGGGAAGTCGCTCTCTGTAGAAATGCTCGTCTTCTGTTCAAGTCAAAAGGTCACGAGTTCTCCAATTCCCAGTCAGTGGTAATTTCTCAGTCCACAAAAAATTCACCGGGAAAGATTGGTAGGTTGGTTTTGGCTTTAAATCAGCCTAGGTAATGCACATTACAGAGGGAAAGAAGGGTTAAAAAGAAGATGAGGAGAGAAAGCAAAACAGACTCTCCACAAGGATGAATGCCTTATCCCCATCCACCCTCCGGAAATGAAATGATTCTGACAGGGTTGGAGCCTCTGTTTGGCAAACCTTCTTAAATTAATTACCTTCTTGACATTTTCAAGGAAGGTTTCAGATTGTAAATTTAACCCAGACAAAGCATTCTTTTTAATCTTGTCAATATGCAAACTACTTTGCACGCGGTCTGTGAATTATTTATCTCAGGGATGACCCCAAAGGGTGAAAGGAGAAGCAGGCGGATTTGATCTAAGATGCTGCAACTAGATCTACTACTTTGCCTCAGATCCGTACCTGTTGCAACTGCTTAATTTTTTTCCATGTTTTTTACAAGAGCGTGTATATCTTTTATCTCAAAACCTTGATATCAAGGCAGAAAATGATGATTTGAAGCATATTAGTCTAGATTATTCAAAAATAGGTCATCATGAGTTTTATATGGCTGCCTGAATGTAGTAAGTGAAAGAAAAGCCATCCTCTTCTCCCACATCCTTTCACATTAGAAATGCTAGACAGGTAGCATTTAAACTTACTCTTGCGCCCAAGTGAAAATAGAATCTGCAGAGACTGATCATCAGGGAAATTAACTCTTCCAAGCAGCAATAAACTAGCGAACATAATTTTTCAAATAACATTAGCAGATAAGTTTAAGGCTTAAAGCAGGCCAGAATTTACAATGCCCAGAATCAATAAAATCAACTTATGGTGTGACTCTAGTATCCAGTGGTTCTTATATTAAATGATCTATGAATAAAAATACACAGGCTCGGTTATGCTAAGAAATTTTGAAGTATCATGATTAAGTGTAGAACTCCAATTCTGTTCTTCTCTCACCAGATTACAGTCCTGAATAGGCATTTTTAGGTCATGTATTGATCAAATATAAATTACTCTTTTTCTGGTTTTAATTTTTCACAAGTTGCTTGACCACCTTCTTTTCCCTCTTAAACTATCTCATTGCAACCGATGGGAAAAAAGCTGTTTTCATCTCATATATAGATGTGATTATGATTTTGATTTTTTTCAAGGGTTTGTGAAATAGGTTTTTCCCTAACTGGTCTTCATATCTAAGTGTCATACATTAATATACCATTCCACCAAAATTGGACACTTTATATGTAAACCAAACTAATAAAGATCACCTATAAATCGTAACAACTGTGATATTTGTTAAGCGCTACGTGCCAGGCACTGTATTTAGTGCTGGAGTGGATACAGGCAAATTGGGTTGGACAGAGTCCCAGACCCAAATGAGGTTCACAGTTTTAATCCCCATTTCACAGATGAGGTAACTGAGGCACAGAGAAGTGAAGCGACTTGCCTCGGGTCTCCCAGCAGACAAGTGGCAGAGCTGAGATTAGAACCCAGATCCTTCTGATTCCCAGGCCAGTACTCTATCCATTAGGCTATGCTGCTTCTCTAAATCATAGCTGTGATAAATGCATATTACAAAATAATTATTTTAGTCACTACTGAGGAACAGTATACTCTGCTAACAGTAGCTGGTAAACAACTGAGGTTTGGAATTCAATCTGCCCTCAGATGCACTATTGAGTGACCTGGAGAACAAAGCAAACTAATCTCTTGACATAAAGTGCTCAACCATATTAATTGTAATAACTAGGAACATTTGAGATTACTGCCGTTTATTCTTAGTGTTAAACAAATATTTACTGTGATATTGCAGATCCTTTCCCATAGAAACCTTATCAGTCAAGCAATCATTTAGTGGCATGTTTTGAGCACCTAGCTGAATGCTAAATGCTGAGAAAAAAAGGGGGACTTTACAAAGACACCTGCTCCCTTACCTCTAAAGTTTTAAGATCTAGCCGGAGAAACAGACGGGACTTATTTATAGAGAGTATAAATAATTTGCAGAACTGCATGCTCTAAAGGCAAGAAAGTGAACCTGGGAGTCAGAGGAGCCTGGTGCTAAACTCAGTGACAACATTGCCGGCTATATGTTACCTTGGATAAATCGGCACCTCAGTTTCCTCATCTCTAAAATGGGGATTTCATACTTGTTATTCCCTTGTAGGACAGCGACTGTGTCTGACTTATCTTTGCACACAGTAAGTATTCAGTAAATAATACTGATTGATTATTCAAATGATTGATTTAAAAATGAGGAAACAGGCACAAAGAAGTTGTGACTTCTCTAGGCTATAAGCTATTGAGAGTAGGAAATGTATCTTTCAACTCTGTTGTATTTTATTCACCCAAGCACTTAGATGTTCTGCACGTGGTAAACACGTAGTACCACTGGTTGATTTAAAGATGAGGAAATGGGCCCAAAAAGTTAGCGACTTACCCAAGGTCACGCAGTAGGCAAGTGCTAAAATAAAATACATTCGCTACATACATGCTTTTGTTTCAGTTATGAATTTTACAACTTGCTTTCTAAAATCACAAATTGTTCAAAACTGAAGATGTTTTATAGATATTTAAAAAACCCATAAACCTGTCTACTCAGATTCTTAGAGTAAAAGAGGGAAAGAGGTTTGGGTGGAAAATTGCCTCCCTTCTCCACTTCACAAAGCAGGTGTAATCTGGGCATGAAATATGTAAGGATAAGAAATATATTTTTATTTATCAAACTTTTCCTTTTGTAAAAGGCTTTTATAAAGCATCTGTAGTGGACCAACTCAGCACCCATATCACCTCACTGCTGACCTCCCTGCCTCCATACTCTCCTTTCTCCAGTTCATATCCACTTTACCATCCAGATCATTTTTCTAAAAAATGGTTCCGTGTAAGTCTCCCCACTTCTCTAAGATCGCCAATGGTCCCCATCCATAGAGAAACAGTGTGGCTCAGTGGAAAGAGACTGGACGTAGGAGTCAGAGGTCATGGGTTCTAATCCCTGCTCCACCAACTGTCAGCTGTGTGACTTTGGGCAAGCCACTTAACTTCTCGGTCCCTCAGTTACCTCATCTGTAAAATGGGGATTAAGACTGTGAGCCTCACGTGGGACAACCTGATTACCCTGTATCTACCCCAGTTCTTAGAACAGTGCTCAGCACATAGTAATCGCTTAACAAATCCCAACGTTATTATCATTATTATTATCTCACTCACAATTGGCTCTCTCATGCCTATCCTTGCACCTCTTCACTATAAACCGGCCTGAACATTTTCCTCCTCTAACACCAGCCTACTCACAATACCTCCCTCTCATTCTCATTCCCTTGTTGTCTCTCTCTCACCCTCTCTCTCTCTCTCATCTCCATCGAGCCCTTGCTCAGGCCTCCCCTCCCCATTCACACCTGACAGATCATCACTCTCCCCTTCTTCAAAGTCCTACTAAAATCACATAGTAATAATAATTACGGTTATTTGTTAAGCACTTAGTATGTGCCCTGTGCTGTACTAAGTGCTGGGGTGGATACAAGCCAATTGAATTGGACACAGTTCCTGTCCCACAGAGGGCTCATAGTCTTATTCCAGCGTGATTTAGTGGAAAGAACACAGACTTGGGAGTCAGAGGGCCTGGGTTCTAATGCCGGCTCTGCCACTTATCTGCTGTGTGACCTTGGGCAAGTCACTTAATTTTTCTGGGTCTCAGTGACCTCATCTGTAAAATGGGGATTAAAACTGTGAGCCTCCCCGTGGGACAACTTGACTACCTTCTATCTACCCTGGTGCTTAGAACAATGCTCGGCACATTGTAAGCGCTTAACGAATACCGTAATAAATATTATTCCCCATTTTACAGATGAGGAAACTGAGGCACAGAGAAGTGAAATGACTTGCCTAAGGTCACACAGCCAAGTGATGGAGCTGGAATTAGAACGTGTGACCTTCTGATTCACAGGCCCATGATCTATCCATTATGCCATGCTGCGTCCCCTCCAGAAAGCCTTCCCTGACTAATCTTTCATCTTCTCACCCCGCTCACCCTGTGTTCTGTGCTGGCTATATACTTGAATCCATATCCTCCATCCACCTTTGCATCAGCTGGATAATCTTTACTATATGCTTTAAAGCACTCAGTCACCTTGCCCTCTTTCTACTTACCTCATTTCTTTCCTACTAAAACTGAGCCTGCACACTTCGCTCCACTAATGCCAAACTACTCACTATACCTCGATCTTGTCCATCTTACTGCCGACCCATTACCCACATCCTGCCTCTAGTGT
Source organism: Ornithorhynchus anatinus (assembly GCF_004115215.2). Classification (NCBI taxonomy): domain Eukaryota; kingdom Metazoa; phylum Chordata; class Mammalia; order Monotremata; family Ornithorhynchidae; genus Ornithorhynchus; species Ornithorhynchus anatinus. Next base: position 156,182,964 of record NC_041729.1, on the reverse strand, counting down.
GGAATAATAATAATAATAGTATTTGTTAAGCGCTTACTATGTGCCAAGGACTATTTTAAGTGCTGGGAGAGATGCAAGGTTAACAGGTTGTCCCAGGTGGGGCTCAAAGTCTTAATTCCCATTTAACAGTTGAGGGAAATGAAGTAAAAAGAAGTTAAGTGATTTGCCCAAGGTCACACAACTGACAAGAGGTGGAGTTGGAATCGGAACCCACGGCCTCTGACTCCCAAACCCGTAACATGTCCAAGACTGAGCTCCTTATCTTCCCTCCCAAACCCTGTCCACTCCCTGACTTTCCCGTCACTGTGGACGGCACGACCATCCTTCCTATCTCACAAGCCCGCAACCTCGTTGTCATCCTTGACTCTGTTCTCTTATTCACCCCATACATCCAGTCCCTCACCGAAACCTGCCGGTCTCACCTTTCCAACATCACCAGGATCCTCCCTTTCCTCTCTTTCTGCCATTTCCAAACTGCTACCTTGCTGGTACAGTCTCTCATAATATCCCGACTGCAATACTTCATCAGCCTCCTCTCTGATCTCCCATCCTCCTGTCTCTCCCCTCTCCAGTCTATACTTCATTTCGCTACCTGGATTATTCTTCTACAGAAACGTTCTGGACATTTCACTCCCCTTCTCAAAAATCTCCAGTGGTTGTTTATCAAATTTAGCATGAAGCAAAAACTCCTCACTCTTGGCTTCAAAGCTGTCCATCCCCTTGCCCCCGCCTACCTCACCTCCCTTCTCTCCTTCTACAGCCCAGCCCGTACACTCCGCTCCTCTGCCGCTAAACCCCTCACTGTGCCTTTGTCCCCCCGTTCCGCCGTCGACCTCTGGGTCACGTCCTCCCGCTGTCCTGGAACGCCCGCTCTCCTCACCTCTGCCAAACTAACTCTCTTCGCCTCTTCAAAGCCCTACTGAGAGCTCACCTCCTCCAGGAGGCCTTCCCACACTGAACCTTCCCTTTCCCTCTGCTCCTCCTCCTTTCCCCATTGCCCTGATCTGCTCTCTTTACTCCCCTCCCCTCCCCACAGCACTTGTATATATTTGTGCATATTTATTGCTCTATTTTATTAATGATGTGCATTTATCTATGATTCTATTTATCTATTTTGATGGCCTCTCTACTTGTTTTGTTTCGTTGTCTGTCTCCCCTTTTACACTGTGAGCCCGTTGTCAGGCAGATATTGTCTCTGTTGCTGAAGTTGACTTTCCAAGCACTTAGTACAGTGCTCTGCACACAGTAAGCGCTCCATAAATATGATTGAATGAATGAATGCTCTTTCCATTAAGCCATGCCTACAGACGATCACTCTCCCCACCTTTCAAAGCCTTATTAAATTTGCATCTCCTTCCAGAGGCTTTTCCTGACTAAGCTCTCATTTCCTCTTCTCCTACTCCCTTATGCATTGTCCCTGCACTTAGATTTGCACCTTTTATGAATGAAAATAAAAAATGATTTATTTTTTCCCCTTTATCCACTCCACCCTCAGCCCCACCACACTTATGTACATATCCATAATTTATTTAGGAATATTACTCTCTGTCTTCCCCTCTAGACTGTCTGCTTCTTGTGTGAAGGGAATGTGTCAACCAACACTGTTATACTGTACTCTCCCAAGTGCTTAGTACAGTGCTCTACACTCAGTAAACATTCCGTAAATTCTATTGATCGGTTGATTGAAAATTCAGGAATTGTGTGTTTGTATGTAAGGTATATTTTTTTCTTTGAGAGGGGAGAAAGGGACAATAGTTCGGGAAGAAGGGGGTTAGGGTTAAATCTAACTACTGTTGCCGGAAATTAGCAAGGCACCCCTCTCCTGTGACGACGTGTGCTCTATTAAGCTGACGTCTTCTGTGAATCAATCAGTGGTTTTTATCAAGTGCATTCTGTGTGCAGAACACTATTCTAAGCACTTGGAAGAGTTCAGTATGACTTAGTTGGTATTTGTTAAGCGCTTACTATGTGCCGAGCACTGTTCTAAGCGCTGGGGTAGACATAGGGGAATCAGGTTGTCCCACGTGGGGCTCACAGTCTTAATCCCCATTTTACAGATGAGGGAACTGAGGCACAGAGAAGTTAAGTGACTTGCCCACAGTCACACAGCCGACAAGTGGCAGAGCTGGGATTCGAACTCATGATCCCTGACTCCAAAGCCCGGACTCTTTCCACTGAGTTGACATGTTCCTGTTCCACTTCATCAAAAGGGTAAACTTACGTGCTATACCTTTCCAAAGATTTTCCCTCAGGGTCTTGACAGCAGCTGCACCACAACATCACTTTCCAATCAACTCACAAAGAAATGCTACACCTTGGAAAACTGGACATCCCATTTCTCAAAACGAAGTTTACAGATTTTGACTGTGTGCACCATTGCATAACCAATCCATTGCATGAATGACCAAGTTCTCTCTGACGTTTTCTACCATTTCAGACTTCAAAAATTCCCCCCAAAGTGGCCAGTCATCTGACGTTGGATAAGGGAGTCCAAATCCGCCCCCCCTCCATCCCGCCACTCCCCAAGAGACACCTGAGTGACAGGTTAGGAGTGATGGCAGCCATGCAGGTGGTTGTTTTAACTATCCAGACTTCCTGTTCCTCAGTTTCAGTGATCAACTCTATGACTTTTTAATTGTGTATTTAAAAATAGTATAAGATAATAATAGTAATGATTTTAGTATCTGTTCTAAGCACTGGAATTGACACAGGCAAATCGTGTTGGACACAGTCCCCGTCCCACATGAGATTGACAGTCTTAATCCCCATTTTACAGATGAGGTAACTGAGGCTCAGAGAAGTTAAGCGACTTGCCCAAGGTCACACAGCAGGCACGTGGCAGAGCAGGGGTTAGAACCCAGATGCTTCTGACTCTCAGGTCCATGCTCTGTCCACTAGGCCACGCTGCTTCTCTTATTTCTCTTCTCTTCTTTGTTAAAAGCTTACTATATGCTAAGTACTGTGTTAAGCACTGGGGTAGATTCCAAGATAATCAGGTTGAAGGCAGTCCATGTCCCACATGGGGCTCACAGTCTTAATCCACATTTTACAGGTGAGACAACGGAGACAGAGAAAACTTAACTGATTTGACCAAGGCCACACAGCAGGTAAGTGGCAGAGCCGAGATTAGAAGCCAGGTCCTGTGATTCCCAGGCCTGTGCTCTCTCCACTGGCCCTTGCTTGTATTAATAATAATAATAATGGTATTTGTTAAACGCTTACTATGTGTGCAGCACTGTTCTCAGCGCTGGGGTAGATACAAAGTTATCAGGTTATCCCACGTGGGGCTCACAGTCTTCATCCCCATTTTACAGATGAGGTAACTGAGGCACAGAAAAGTCGAGTGACTTGCCCAAAGTCACACAGCTGATCAGTGGTGGAGCTGGGATTAGAACCCACGACCTCTGACTCCTAAACCCGTGGTCTTTCCACTACGCCAGCTGCTTCTCTATACTCAGTACAGTGCTCTGAACTCAGTAAATGCTCAATAAATGCCACTGAGTGAAAACTTTATGGGCACCCTCGCTTTACGTAACTTAAATGTCCTAAGGAATGTTATTATCTGGGTTAGCAAAGAACATATTTGATATCCTTTCACACCATCAGTAGCTACCCTAGTTTCAATCCCTTCTGAAATCCTCTAAGAAGCCAGTCCTCGGAACTGTTCCCTTCTTCCTGTGAAGGAGGCTTTTAATGTTCCATAAGAGAGGAGGACATCACATTTTATGATGTCTAAATTTCTCCAAGACACCTCATTTCCCTTACAAGGTCATAAAATGTCTGAATCTTGTAAGTAAAATTTTAATGATGCAACAGAAAATCTCCATGAAAGGTAGAGAGCACACAGATGATTTTGTGGCTACTAATTAGCAGAAAATGAGGTGAAGCAAGCTATATTCCCTTCCCATTCGCAACTGAACTATGGAAATCCACTTTTGTGTACTGAAAAATTTAGCAGAAAGGCTCTACAAGCATAAAATTGCTTGAGCTCACATTTGGGGCAAAATTTTCCACAAGGCCATTAAACTGTGAGTTTGTTTATTTACTTAAGCATTAAGTGGGTGAAAGATGGTAGAAAAATCAACGTTTCTTGTAGAGTGGATTAACCTTTTCCATGTTATGGGCTTCCTGCTGCATATAGCAGTTGTAGAGGGTATTAAATGTATTAAAAACCCTGATTAGATTGTAAACTCCTTGTGGTTAAGGAATATTCTTCTTACTTCTTGAGCTTGCCCTGCATCCAGTATTACGTGCTGCTTTCAGTAGGGTCCAAATATAAATTATTATTATTAATTGCATTTATTGAGCTGTTACTGTGCGCAAAGCATTGTACTGAGCGCTTGGGAGAGTACACTATAACATCATACCATGAGGATCATCAGGGCCTAGTGGAAAGATCTCGGACCCGGAGTCGGGGGATCTGGGTTCTAATCCCTGATCCATCACTTGCTATATGTATGAACCTGGCAAGTCAATTCTTTTTGCCTCAACTTCATCATTTGTAAAATGGTGATAAATGTGTGTTCTCCCTCCCTGTTAGACTATGAGCCTCATTCATTCAATAGTATTTATTGAGCGCTTACTATGTGCAGAGCACTGTACTAAGCGCTTGGAATGGACAAATCATAACAGATAGAGACAGTGCCTGCCCTTTGACGGGCTTAATGTGTTACGGGAACTGTGTCTGACCTGATTATCTTGTATCTACCTCAGCACTTAATACAGAGCAAAGCACATATTAAGAGTTTAACAAAGAACATAATTTTAATAAGTACCATTATTATTACTCTATTTGCTGATATTACTATTTCCAACTCCATCGTGCACTCTCTTTCGTCAATTCACCGGCATCTCGTATTTTTCAATTCAACCTTTTTCTAATCAGGATAGATATTATAAAGGAGATGGCAGATAAATGATTATGGTGGCTTTATTTTTGGCTGAAGCATTTTTTCTCCGATAATTAGTTTTGCTGCATCTGTGTTTACTTTAGAACCTGTGGCTAAGGTAATTAGCTGGCAGCTGGCTAGCTATTTGATAATAATGTTCCTGACATTTTGTGTATATCTTTTAAACAAATCATCTTTACTTTGTATTTCCTACATATTTAACCAACAGTAATGGGAAATCATCACAGGATTCACTGTAGCCTAGGAGATGTTTACCTTTATAAATCTGACTGAGTACAATGTGGAGATTTTAGTTTGGAAGTCAGTATGCGTATGTGCCTGATCTGTAATATATGCTATTTAGGGATAATATGTGTCCTGATTTGGTGGTGGATGTCAGTGAGGTTATGATAAGGTGCACAGATTTCCAGTCACTTTAGGAAGAACTACATAGGAAAGGTGGAAAAAAATAAGGCAAGGAAAAGAGGATGGAGAGTGTTTACTGTGTGACCTTGAACAAGTCACTTAACTTCTCTGTACCTCAGTTACTGCATCTTTAAAATGGAGATTATATCCTCCTTCCTCTGACTTAGACTGTGAGCCCCATGTGAGGTCAGGAACTGTGTCCAAACTGGGTATCTTGTTTGCACTCCAGCACTTAGAACAGTGTTTGTTACATAGTAAGCACTTAACAAATACCATAAAAAGGTGAAAGTGGAGAAAATAGAGAGAGATCGAAAGGAAAGGAAGGAACAGGGGATTTTTTTTTAATGGCATTTGTTAAGCATTTGAGAAGCAGCGTGGCTCAGTGGAAAGAGCACGGGCTTGGGAGTCAGAGATTATGGGTTCGAATCCCAGCTCTGCCCCTTGTCAGCTGTGTCACTTTGGGCAAGTCACTTAACTTCTCTGTCCCTCAGTTACCTCATCTGTCAAATGGGGATTAAGACTGTGAGCCTCAGTAAGACAGCCTGATCACCCTCTCTCTACCCCAGCACTTAGAACAGTGCTCTGCACATAGTAAGTACTTAAAAAATACCAACATTATTATTATTATTATTAAGCACTTACTATGCTCCAGGCACTGTGCTAACTTCTGGGTACGCACAGGCTAATCTGGATGAACACAGTCCACGTCCCACATGGAGCTCACAAATCTCATCCCCATTTTACAGATGAGGTAACTGAGGCACAGAGAAGTTAAGTAACTTGCCCAAGGTCACACAGCAGGCAAGTGGTGGATCTGGGCTTCGAACCCAGGTCTTTCAGGCTCCCAGGCCTGTACTCTCTCCAGAAAATGAAGACATTAAAAAGAGAGGTGTGGGGGGTGGTTCGGGGGGAAGAGAGAAGATGAAAAGGTAAGGAGGAGAGAGAGATTCATCATTATCAATCACTACTTCTGCTCATCATCAAACCTCTCTTCAGACCCTTCGAGTGGCAAGACAAAACATCTGTGTGGGTTACTTAGCCAGTATAGTTTCAACATTATGAAAGCCTGACCCTTTTGTGCTCATGATATTAGTTCACTTTCTTGACTACTACTTTTGATTCATTTTAATTCCAGAACTCCTAATAAAATCTGGTTCAACCGGGGAGTGTTAATGAATTTGTGTTTGAAAGACTCATAAGTTAATTGTGACAATTTTCTCTCCATGCCAGATCTTGAAATTGAAATTCTGTTTCATTGGAATCACGGGATTCTTGTTCTTCTATTAGCTGGGAGTAGAGAGGAGTTATATGAGCAAAGCAGTCGTAGCTCTGATCCATGACAAGTACATAATGCTGCTGTTGGCCCATGCCTCAGTTTCCTCATTGTATAACAGAGATTAAATGCTTAATCTCCCTCCCCCTTAGATTTTCGGTCTATCATAGTTATTGAGCGCTCACTGTGTGCAGAACCCTCCACTAAGCACTTGGGAGAGTATAATATAACAATGAACAGACACATTCCCTGACCACATAGAGGGCTTACAGTCTAGAGGGAGAGACAGACATAAATATAAATAAGTAAATTGCAGATATGTACATGTGGGACAGGGGCTGTACCCAGTTTGAGTATCTTGCATCAACCCGAGTACCTAGTATAATGCTTGGCATGGAGTAAGCACTTTTTAAATACCATAGTTATTATTGTTCAGTCATTCAGTTATATATATTAAATGCTTACTGTGTGCAGAGGACTATATCAAATGCTTCAGAGAGGACAATACAACAGATACATTCCCTACCCTCATTACTACTCTTCTCAGGTATGATAGCGGTTAAGTAGTTTTTAAACTCTTCCCCTCTCTTACTTAATCTAGACTAACTTGTTTCACTTAATAGCTCATCTGGAATTTCTCAAATTTGCTAATGCCGCTTTCAATTTTATGAATACTTTGGCCAAACGTACTTCAGTGAGCCAGTGTGCCAGCGATCGGCCCAGTATAGACCTGCCGTGAAGGACTCAATCATTATGACCCTTAGCCCATTTTGCAGTATTCATTCAATCATATTTATTGAGCACTTACTGTGAGCAGAGCACTGTACTAAGAGCTTGGAGAGTATAATACAGCAATAAATCCCTGCCCTCACTGGGCTCCCAATCTAGAGGGGGGCTCACAGTATTTAAGTGACATCAAAATATTCAAGTAAAGGTGATAAAGGTTGTGTAAGGAAGGTAAGGGGAAAATTGGACGTCTCAGTAGGTCACAATAATTTCACAGCACTCAGAGATATTCCTGGGCGAGGCCAGGCTCTCCCAAGTCATTTGGAAAGTTTTGCAGGGAATTCTCTGCTTTCCTTTTCAGATACTGGATCTGGCGGCAATGTTCTGCTTTGTTCTGAGACTTTGCCTGCAACGAGAAGCAGCACGGCCTAACTGATAGAGCACGGGCCTGGGAGCTGGGTCCTAATTCTGCCTCTGCCACTTATCGGCTGAGTGACCTTGGCCTAGTCACTTAACTTCTCTGGACCTCAGTTAGTTTATCTGTAAAATGGGGATTAAGACTGTGCATCCCTTGTAGGACAGTGATTGTACCCAACTTGATTTGTATGTACCCCAGCACTTGGTAGAGTGCCTGGCATATAGTTAATGCTTAACAGATACCAAAAAAAACTGTGGTGAGTTGCCTGTTCTTAATCTTTGCGGGGAAGGCTAATTAAGGTAATTAGGGGCTGGCTTACTTATTTTGTCCTATCTCTTTCTGGTGTGTAGTTTCCAGGTGACTTTCCTCCTGAATTCTTTTCAATTGTAATACTGATTAAAACATCATTTGTAGGCAGACATTTTGAATCAGAGTTTTCCAATTCTTTAAAAGACTCGGGCAGAGTTTTCTTTAAGATTCTGGCCCAATTTTGCATTTCCTCTGATTCTGATTCTGGAGGAAATTAGGGATCCTCCACCTTCTATTCCCAGTCCCTTCAGGGGGCCTCTTTCTTGCAAACTGAGTGGGTCTGATAGTGTTTCCAGAGAACTTTTAAATCAACCTACTGTGGGAAACAACTCCTGTTTATGGAGTGGCTGTCCTAACAATGAGCAAATCGTTTCCCTAATGTATAGAGAAATGAAGGCAGCTACTGGTCCCTTCACTCATCCAATATTAAGTCTGAGTTCTCCTGGATTAAGTCAATATCCACAATTAACTGGAGCAAGCTGTCAACCCACCATGATTCCTTGGCTAATCCTGAGATTCTGATCATACTCCCGATTGGATTTTGAATTGGAAGTGAAGCCAACTGAGTTTCTGCTGCCAAGATTCCGTGAAGAAAAGCCGCTTGTTCCCTGTTCACGGTAGTTCTGAAGAGTGATGCATCACTTCCAAGTCTTTGGACACTGAGAGGTAAGCAGCAATCAATCAATCAACCCTATTGATTATTTACTTTATGCAAAACATTGTATTAAGAGCTTAAGGGAGTTCAATGTAATAGAGTTAGTGGACATGTTTCCTGTCCCCATTGAGCTCACAGTCTAGAGATGCAAGCAGAGACATGAAGCTACTTCATCGGCCGTGATTCTCATTTTGGATACAAAGTCCGGGGGTGTAGGGGATGTCAGATGGTGGTAGCTGGGGCATCACAAGGAGAAGTAGATTGCTGTGAGCTCCTCCTCTAGACTGTAAGCTCATTTTGGGCAGGGAATATGTTGTTATATTGCTCTATTATACTCTCCCAAGCATTTAGTCCACTCCATTTTTGACTCCGCCGCCCAGATTATCTTTCTACAGAAATATTCAGGGCATGTCACCCCCCTCCTCAAAAATCTCCAGCGGTTGCCTTATCAACCTTCACATGAAGCCCAAACTCCTCACTCTTGGCTTCAAAGCTGTCCATCACCTTGCCCCCTCCTACCTCACCTCCCTTCTCTCCTTCTACAACCCAGTCTGCACACTTCACACTGCACACTGTGTCTCGTTCTCACCTGTGTCACCACCGACCCCTGGCTATGTCCTGCATCTGGCCTAGAACGCCCTCCCTCCTCAAATTTGCCAGACAATTACTCCCCCACTCCTTTCAAAGCTTTACTGAAGGCACATCTCCTTCCTCCAAAAGACCTTCCCAGACTAACCCCCACTTATCCTCATCTCCCACTCTCTTCCACATCTCTCTGACTTGCTCCCTTTGCTCTCTCCCCCTTCCAGCCCCATGACACCTATGTATATATCTGTAATTTTATTTACTTATATTGATATCCGTTTATTTGAACTGATATCTGTCTCCCACCCCCACTAGACTGTGAGCTCGTTGTGGACAGAGGTTGCCTTTCTTTATTACTGTATTGTACTTTCCCAAGTGCTGAGTACAGTGCTCTGCTCAGAATAAGTGCTCAATAAATATGATTGAATGAATGAACTTAGTACAGTGCCCTGCAAAGAGCAAGTTCTCGATGAATACAACTGACTGACTGACTGACTGAGACCTTACCCACCTTCTCCAGTTGTCCCCTATGTTACCCTACCTTTCAGTAAATTCCTCCCCTTTCCTCCTCTAAGTCCCAGATAAGGGCCCATCTAATTAAGAAGCAGCATGATGGAGTGGAAAGAGTTTGGGCCAGGGAGTCAAAGGACTTGTGTTCCAACTCTGGCTCCCCCACTTGTCTGCTGCATGGCCTTGGCAAGTCAATTCATGACTCTGTGTCTGAGTTCCCTCATTTGCCAAATGGGGATTCAATATCTCTTCCCCCACTACTTAGACTGTGAGCCTGGTGTGGGACCTTTTTATCTTTTGTCTATTCTATCCCTTAGTAATCAATCGATCAATCATATTTATTGAGCACTTTACTGTGTTCAGAGCATTGTTCTAAGTATTTGGGAGAGTACAGTATAGCAGAGTTGATAGAAAAGTTCTCTGTGCACAGTGGGAATATGAGGCTTTCTGATTTGGACCTGTTAAGCTTGAGGTAATAATAATAATAATAATAATGGGATTTTTAAGTGCTTACTATGTGCCAAGCACTGTTCTAAGCACTGGGGGGATGCAAGGTAATCAAACTGTACCATATGGGGCTCACAGTCTTAGTCCCCAGTTTACAGATGAGGTAACTGAGGCACAGAGAAGTTAAGTGATTTGCCCAAAGTCCCACAGCCGACAATAATAACGTTGGTATCTGTTAAGCGCTTACTATGTGCCAAGCACTGTTCTAAGAGCTGGGTAGATACAAGGGAATTAGGTTGTCTCATGTGGGGCTCACAGTCTTCATCCCCAATTTACAGAGGTAACTGAGGCACAGAAAAGTTAAGTGACTTGCCTAAGGTCACACAGCTGACAAGTGGCAGAGCCAGAATTAGAACCTGTGACCCAGATCTGACTCCCAAGCCAGTTGCTCTTTCCACTGAGCTAAACTGATTCTCTATGAGCTATATTTTTTCTCTGTGAGCTATGACTCTTTGTGAGTGAGACATAATAAAAATGGTATTTATTAAGCACTTACTATGTGCCAAGCATTGTTCTAAACACTGGGGCAGATACAAGGTTATCAGGTTGTCCCATGTGGGGCTCACAGTCTTAATCCCCATTTTACAGATGAGGTACCTGAAGCACAGAGAAGTCAAGTGACTTGCTCGTGGTCACACAGCAGACAAGTGGTGGAGCGGGGATTAGAACCCACGACCTCTGACTCTCAAACCCATGCTCTTTCTTGCTAAATTACACTTTTTGAAGTAGAATATAGGAGGAAATATGAGACTGCAGAGAAAGAGCAAGATCGGGGCTGGAGGTGTAGGTTGGAGAATTTTAAGTATAGAAGTGGTAGTCGAAACTCTAGGAGCAAATGAGTTCTCCAAAGGAGTGGTGGTGGGCGGCCAGAAAGACAGGAGGAGAACCAGATGAGGACAGTGTCTGACAAGCAAAGGTTAGATCTTGTCTGTCTTTCTGATTTCCCTCCCTGCTATCCGCCCCCCCTTCTCGGGGTGGCACCTGGAGAGTTTCCAGTCCTCTACCAGTCTCGACTATGGGAGGGAGAGTCAAGCAGAGGCCTGTCCATTCCATTCCTAGCTTGGCTAGTGGCTGGCAAATGGAAAGCCATCTGCTACAAGTCAAAACTCCCCCGTGCTGGGCAGCAGCGGCAGGGGAGAGAGTCGAGGGTGGAGACTCGAGTTTATTGTGTGGGAGAAGACAGTGGGAAATCATTTCCATATTTTTACCAAGAAAACTCTCTGGATCCACTACCAGAACGATTGCAGATGGAGGTGGGCGCTCTGGGAGAGATGCATCTTTGACGTCGCTATGGATCGGAGATGACTTGATGGCATAAGACAAGACATCCATCCCCCTCCCTGCTGATTCCATACACTGTAAAACCTACTCCTTGTCCTAATCGGATATTTAAAAACGTAGTTACCTTACTTTAATTAGAACTAAGGGATTGGCGTAGGAGTGTCATGAGGGAGAAAGCATCATTCTCTTGTCTAAGAAAGTTCATGTCGTTACAGGTGCTTTTTTAAGACAAAAAAATGTTTTAGACAAAACTGTTGCATATAATGCCTATTTCCTCAGTCATTTACAAAATCTACTGCTCAAAGAAAAACATAAAAATGTGGCTGCTGGTCATTATTTATGTCTTGAGTCAATAAATCTTGAAATTGATCAAAACCTAAATCATTTACTTTTCCATTCTTTCAGGCGGTAATAGTTCTGAATGCCTAGATTTTCACTGTAATTATTTCTTTTGTTATTGCATTTTGGCATTTGTTTTATGAGAATTTTAATTCAATCCCAGACACAGTTTGCCATATTGAGTATACTGTAATTTTCCAATTTTATCAGTTTTTCTTCTGTCAAGCAGGCATGTGAGGGAGATAAGCTATTAATGAGTTCTTCCTGTGAAGGTTAAAATTAAATAAAGTCATAGTACATGCAGTTGAAGAGATAATTGTTTCTCAGTGCACTCTAGTTTACCTGCCTGCCCCTTTCAAAAGTTCACAGTGCTTTGTAGACTTAACTTAGAAAATGTATGGGGCCAGATACTGAATTTCAAAATTGAAGTGAATAGAAAGGGACACAAGCAAGGAAGATTTCATTGCCTAATTCGAAATTGTTACCGATGTGGAAACTTTAAGATGTACATTAAAGAATTGTATTCCTTCCTTTATTCCTTGAGGAGACATTTATCATGCTTTCACGGCTTTGGCACGTAGGCTTTGCATATTAATTGTTATTTAAAGTGAAGCTCCTTATTTTGTACTTTTTTATTCAGCCTTTGATTGCATTTATCTCTCTGTTCTATTTGATTTAATTTATTCAAAAAATCAGGACACTTTAGGAGTGTGGGCAAGGAAATATTCTAAAAATATGAGAAATACAGTAGACGTGTTCAAACCATTAATAATTATTCTTTGTATTTAAGGAAAACCTCACTGATGGTGAAATTTACTCAGGGATTTAGGATGCGTTGATAAGGCTGAGGTGGAATTAGAGCTCCTCCCTCACTCTGCACAGACAAAGATTGTCCTGACTAGTCGTCATTTTTGTTGTTTGCTTTTGGAGTTGGTCCAATCATTTAATCGTCCCTAAATTTCTGCTCCAGATGGAGTACGTCTTTTAAGTCTTCGGAGTTCCCCCTGTAGATTGTATGCTCCTTCTGGTCAGGGAGTGTGTCCAACAGCTCTACTGTTCTGTCCTCTCCCAAGTGCTTAGAACAGTGAACCGCACGCAGTAATTGCTCAATACATATGTAATGCATATGGGAAGCGGCGTGGCTCAGTGGAAAGAGCAAGGGCTTGGGAGTCAGAGGTCATGGGTTCTAATCCCGTTCTGCCACTTGTCAGCTGTGTGACTTCGGACAAGTCACTTCACTTCTCTAAGCCTCGGTTACCTCATCTGTAAAATGGGGATGAATTCTGTGAGCCCTACGTGAGACACCCTGATTACCTTGTACTACCCTAGCGCTTAGAACAGTGTTTTGCACATAATAAACGCTTAACAAATGCCATCATTATTATTATTATTTATGCAATTCTTAAGATTAATTGATTGTAAGCCCAAAAAGAAAGGGGTCCCGCCCGGTCATCTCTAAACTGTGCACGCTATTCCTTCATTTATTCAATCGTAATAATTGAGTGCTTACCGTGTGCAGAACACTTTACTAAGTACCTGGGAGAGTGTAATACAACAATAAAGACACATTCCCTGCTCACAACTCTATGAAGGCAGGAATCATGCCTACCAGCAGTGTTTTAAAATACTTTCCCAAGAACTAAGTACAGTACTCTGTACCCAGCAAAGTGCTTGATAATTTTTGTTTTTTTAAAAGGCATGTGTTAAGTGGTTACTATGTGCCAGCAACTATATTAAGTACTGGAGTAGGTACAAGCTAATCAGGTTGGATGCAGTCTATGGAGTAATAATAATAATAATAATAATAATTACGATACCTGTTTAATCCTTACTATATGCCAAGCACTGGGATAGTTACAAGTTAATCAGGTTAGACAGTCCCTGTTGGACACAGCCCCAAATGGGGCTCAAGTTTTTATCCCATTTTACAGATGAGGTAACTGAGGGACTGAGAAGTGAAGTGACTTGCTCAAAGTCACACGGCAGACATATGGTGGAGTCAGAATAAGAAGCCAGGTCCTTCTGACTCTCAGGCCCATGCTCTTTCCACTAGGCCAGGCTGCTTCCCACATCCCACATGGGGCTCACAGTCTTAATCCCCATTTTAAAGATGAGGGAACAGAGGCACAGAGATATTAAATGACTTGCCCCAGGTTACATAGCAGCCAGGTTTAAAACCCAGGTCCCTCTAACACTCGGGCCTGTACTGTATCCACTGGAAAACATTGCTTCTCAGCTTGATTGTTTGATTCAATCAGTGGTTTGATGAAGAATTAGCTCTGTGCGGAAACCTGTACTCGGTGCTTGGGAGAAAACTGTAGAGCTGGGAGACATAGTCCTGATCTCCAGGAAGCAACATAGATTAAAGTTACGTATATAAGAGCTGTGGAAGACGGGGCAGGAAAAAGTAGACAAGCACTTAGGAGTGAAGACTCAAGTGAAAAGGCAGTGGTAGGTGGAGTGGGCGATGAGAGAGTAGCCAGGGAAGGCTTCCTGAAGGAAGTGTGATTTCAGTGGGGCTCTGAATTTGGGCACTATGGCGGTCTGCTGGAGATGAGAACAGGAAGGAGTTGCAGGAAATTAGGAGGATGTAAGAGAGAGAAGCAGTGTGGCTTCTGGTCAAGTGGCTAGAGCATGAGCCTGGGAGTCAGGAGGACCTAGGCTCTAATCCCGCTTGGCCACTATCAGCTGTGTGACCTTGGGCAAGTCACTTCACTTCTCTGTGCCTCAGTTCCCTCACCTGTAAAATGGGGGATAAGACCGTGAATCCTCTGTGGGACAGAGACTGTATCAAACCATATTAACTTGTATCTACCCCAGGGTTTAGTACAGTGCCTGGCACCTACTAAGGGTTTAACAAATACCATTATAAAAACAAGAATCCCCCTCTAGACTGTCATTCTGGGCAGGGAATATGTCTACCAATTCTGTAATACTGACCTCTCCCAAGCGCTTAGTACAATGTCCTGCACACAATAGGTGCTCAATAAATAAATACCATTGATTGATTGACTGATTGAAGAGAGAAGCAACCTGACTTGGTGGATAGAGCATAGGCTGAGAATCAGCGGACCTCATCCCAGATCTGCCACTCATCTGCTGTGTGACCTTGGGCAAGCCTCTTAACTTCTCTGTGCCTCAGTTACCTCATCTGTAAAATGGGGATAAAGACTGTGAGGCCCATGTGGGACAACCTGATTACCTTCCTTGTAACTACCCCAGAGCTTAGAATAATGATAATGTTGGTATCTGTTAAGTGCTTACTATGTGCAGAGCACTGTTCTAAGCGCTGGGGTAGATACAGGGTAATCAGGTTGTCCCACATGAGGCTCACAGGCTTAATCCCCATTTTCCAGATGAGGTAACTGAGGCACAGAGAAGTTGAGTAACGCCCACAGTCACACAGTTAAGTGGCAGAGCTGGAATTCGAACCCACAACCTCTGACTCCCAAGCCCATGCTCTTTCCCCTGAGCCACACTGCTTCTCAGCAACTTAGAACAGCCCATGGCACCTAGTAAGCGCTTAACAAATACCATTATTATTATGAATTCCAACTGCACTATGTGGCTGCTGTGTGATCTTGTGCTGATCCGGCATATAAGGCATTGAAGGCATGATATTACAAGGGATTAGACCGTCATGGTGGTAGTTTGGATGGAGAGGAAGGACCAGATTCTTCAGATGCTCTGGAGGTACAACCAACAGAGTTTAATGGCAGATTGAATATGTATTTGGGTCGAATGAGAAGCAGCGTGGCTCAGAGGAAAGAGCCCGGGCTGGAGAGTCAGAGGTCATGGGTTCGAATCCTGGCTCTGCCACTTGTCAGCTGTGTGACTGTGGGCAAGTGACTTCACTTCTCTGGGCCTCAGTGACCTCATCTGTAAAATGGGGATGAAGACTGTGAGCCTCATGTGGGACAACCTGACTACCCCTTGACCCCACTTCCCCCTCCAGTGATCGCCCTATCTCCCTACTACCCTTCCTTTCCAAAATCCTAGAACGAGTCGTCTACAATCGATGCTTAGAATTCCTTAACTCCCATTCTCTCCTAGACCCCCTCCGATCTGGCTTCCGTCCCCTCCGCTCTACCGAGACCGCTCTCTCTAAGGTCACCCGTGACCTCCTTCTTGCCAGATCCAAAGGCTCCTACTCCATTCTGATCCTCCTTGACCTCTCTGCTGCCTTTGACACTGTCGACCATCCCCTCCTCCTCCATACCTTATCTCACCTTGGCTTCACGGACTCCGTTCTCTCCCGGTTCTCCTCTTACCTCTCTGGCCGGTCATTCTCGGTCTCCTTCGCCGGAGCCTCCTCCCCCTCCCATCCTTTAACTGTTGGAGTTCCTCAAGGGTCAGTTCTCGGCCCTCTTCCGTTCTCCATTTGCACTCACTCCCTCGGTGAACTCATCCGCTCTCACGGCTTTGACTACCATCTCTACGCAGATGACACGCAGATCTACATCTCCGCCCCGTCCTCTCCCCCTCCCTTCGGGCTCGCATCTCCTCCCGCCTCCGGGACGTCTCCACCTGGATGTCGGCCCGCCACCTAAAACTCAACATGAGCGAGACCGAGCTCCTCATCTTCCCTCCCAAACCCGGTCCTCTCCCAGACTTCTCTATCACCGTCGATGGCACGACCATCCTTCCCGTCTCTCGGGCCCGCGATCTCGGTGTCATCCTTGACTCATCTCTCTCGTTCACCCCACACGTCCTATCTGTTACCGAGACCTGTCGGTTTCACCTCTACGATATCGCCAAGATCCGCCCTTTCCTCTCCACCCAGACGGCTACCTTACTGTCGCGGGCTCTCGTTATATCCCGGCTAGACTACTGTGTCGGCCTTCTCTCTGACCTCCCTTCCTCCTCTCTCGCCCCGCTCCGGTCTATTCTTCACTCCGCTGCCCGGCTCATCTTCCCGCAGAAACGATCTGGGCCTGTCACTCCCCTTCTTAAACAACTCCAGTGGTTGCCTATCGACCTCCGCTCCAAACAAAAACTCCTCACTCTAGGCTTCGAGGCTCTCCATCACCTTGCCCCTTCCTACCTCTCCTCCCTTCTCTCTTTCTACCACCCACCCCGCAAGCTCAGCTCCTCCGCCGCCCACCTCCTCGCCGTCTCTCGGTCTCGCCCATCCCGCCGTCGACCCCCGGGTCACGTCCTCCCGCGGTCCCGGAACGCCCTCCCTCCTCACCTCCGCCAAACTGATTCTCTTTCCCTCTTCAAAACCCTACTTAAAACTCACCTCCTCCAAGAGGCCTTCCCAGACTGAGCTCCTCTTCCCCCTCTACTCCCTCTGCCACCCCCCCTTTACCTCTCCGCAGCTAAACCCTCTTTTTCCCCTTTTCCCTCTGCTCCTCCACCTCTCCCTTCCCATCCCCACAGCACTGTACTCGTCCGCTCAACTGTATATATTTTCCGTTACCGTATTTATTTTGTTAATGAACTGTACATCGCCTCGATTCTATTTAGTCGCCATTGTTTTTACGAGATGTTCTTCCCCTCGACTCTATTTATCGCCACTGTTCTCGTCTGTCCGTCTCCCCCGATTAGACTGTAAGCCCGTCAAACGGCAGGGACCGTCTCTATCTGTTGCCGACTTGTTCATCCCAAGCGCTTAGTACAGTGCTCTGCACATAGTAAGCGCTCAATAAATACTATTGAATGAATGAATGAATGAATACCCCAGTGCTTAGAACAGCGCTCTGCACATAGTAAGCACTTAACTAATACCAACATTATTATGAGAGAGATGTGTTGAGGATGATGAAAGGCTGTGGGCTTGGAAGACAGGAAGGATGGTGGTATCGTCTATAGTGATGGGAAAAACGGGGAGGACACGTTTTGGGTGGGAAGATGAGGAGTTGTGTTTTGGACACATTAAATTTTAGGTGTTGGCGGGACACCCAATTAGAGACATCCTGAGCCCCATGTGGACACAACCTGTGTCTCCCTACACCGTCTCTACTTGCAACTGTGTTACATCCATTCAGAAATGCACTGTGGGAGGAACACTTCCTTATTCTTTTTTTTTTTTTTGCATCCTATCCAACTGATGAAATGAAGACACGAGGGAGCAGAACTGACTGCATTTCTTTCTCTAAAAATATAACAAGAGATACCTGCTTTTTGACTTTATCAGAAAATTAAAGTTGCAGTTGTCAAGCTAATCCAAAGGGGACAAACAGGGTTAAATCGTTTCTGCAATCCAGATGAAGCTGGATGGAAGTCTTTGCTCTCTTCAAAGGTAAGGAGAAGGATCATTATCTTGCTACAGAGGAGCTCAGAAGATGAAATAAAAGATAAAATACCAAGAATAATGACATTTTAACAGTAGAGTGATGGTCTCCATTTGGCAGGTAACCAGAGAATGGTTTTAGACAAGGTGCTGCAAATGCGAAAGGTGCTGCAATTCTTTGTTAGAATAATCAGGTAGCACATGTTTACGCCTTCAGAGTATTTTAGGTCATACCATTTGGAAAGAAATTCAATAGTATTTATTGAGCGCTTACTATGTGAAGAGCATTCATTCAATAGTATTTACTGAGCGCTTACTATGTGCAGAGCACTGTACTAAGCCCTTGCAATGTACAAATCGGCAACAGATAGAGACAATCCCTACCCATTGATGGGCTTACAGTCTAATCAGGGGAGACAGACAGACAAAAACAATAGCAATAAATATGTCGTTGGGAGAATTTTTTGTCTTGGGATACTGAGATTGAAGATCTAGTGAGGTCTTAAGTGTGAGACCTACCCGTAGGTCTCCCATTCGTTTCTCTATCCTCACTTTTCTTCCACTACAAGCCAAAGCACACACTTTCTTCCTCTAATGCCAACTTATTTATCGTGTCTCATTCCCTTTTTCTCATCAGTGACCCCTTGCTCAGATCCTCCCTCCTACCTGGAATTCCATCCCCCTTCACATCTAACACACCACCACTGTCCCCATCTTCGAAGCCTTCCTAAGATAATATCTCTTGCAGGAAGTCTTCCCTGACTAATCTCTCACCTTCCTACTCTAGTTCCCTCCCTCCTGCCTCACCTATATTTTTAAGTCCTTACTTCCTAAGCCCTTAAATACCCAGCCGGTTCTGTCTCCCCACAGCACTTGTGTATGTATCTTTATAGTCGGCTGCTTCCCTACCTGTAATTTCTTTTTGTACTATCTCCCTGATAGATTGTAAGCTCGTTGTGGTCAGGGAATGTCTCTACTAATTCTACTGTCTCGTATCCTCCCAAACACTTAGTACAACACTCTGCACACAAGAAATGTTCAAAATACCATTAAAGGATAGTCCTCTCTTTGGACACAATGCCATCAAAGTGGAAGATTTGAGGAGCAGTTTTATACAGTTTTGTAAAGAGCACATGTGGAACTCACATGGAGCAGGGCTTGGATCTGATCTGATTACATTATTTGAATTCTGGTACTTCTTAAGCACTTACTATGTTCTAAGCACTGGGGTAGAAAAAGTCAATCATGTTGAACACAGTCCCAGTCCCATGTGGGGCTCACATTCTTAATCCCCAATTTACAGAAGAGATAACCAAGGCCCAGAGAAGTTGTGACTTGCCCAAGGTTACACAGCAGACACACGGCGGGGTCAGGATTGGCACCCGGGTCCTTCTGTCTCCCAAGCCCGTTCTCTGTCCTCTAAGTCATGCTGATTCTCCTGTAGCCATCCCATTGCTTAGAACAGTGCTTGGCACATAAGTCATTTCAAATCCAAAATCATTTCTATAAGTATTCAGTTTTGAGAGGTGTACTGTATTCCACAGATGAAACCGAAGAGACTGCCCTTCAAATGAATATTAACTGAGAATCTTTCCAGCACTTATTCTTGATGCTCTGGAACTCAGCCCAATTCACAGTTCATTTTTCATCTGGACACCAGGTCTTGTCTGGGGATCAATAATGAACAAAGTTGCAAGGAAATGGCAGGGGTCTTGTCACTTGGTTGAATAAAAAATTCAATCAGATGGATCTGATTGATTCTGTCAAACTCTGCTCAACCTGAAATTTCCCTTCAGGTTGGGAAGGGTGGAAAGAGGAGGGAGGATGAGGATGAGAAGGAATTCAGGAAAGGTGAAGAAGAGGAAAGGGGAAAAGCAGAGTGGTCTAGTGGACAGCATGGGCCTGGGAGTCAGAAGGATCTGGATTCAAATCCTGACTCCACCATTTGTCTGCTGTGTGACCTTGGGCAAGTCACTTCACTTCTCTGTGCCTCATTTACCTCATCTGTAAAATGGGGATTTAGATTATGAGCCCTATGTGGGACAAGGACTGTGTCCAACCTGATTAGCTTGTATCTACTCCAGTGCTTAGTACAGTGCCTGGCACATAATATTAATTAAAATAGTAACAATGATAATAATATTTGTTACACACCTACTATGTATCAAGCCCTGTTCTAAGCTGTGAGCCCCTTGTCCCACATGGATCTCACAGTCTTAATCCCAATTTTACAGATGAGGTAACTGAGACCCAGAGAGATAAAGTGACTTGCCCAAGGTCACACAACAGACAAGTGGCTGAGACCTTAACAAATACCATAAAAAGGGAGAGGCTCTTCTTCCTGGATGCAGTGGAGAATGTGAAGGGGAAGGAAGGCAGGTAAGTGAATAATAATGTTGGTATTTGTAAAGCGCTTACTATGTGCAGAGCACTGTTCTAAGCGCTGGGGTAGACACAGGGGAATCAGGTTGTCCCACGTGGGGCTCACAGTCTTAATCCCCATTTTACAGATGAGGTAACTGAGGCACAGAGAAGTTAAGTGACTTGCCCACAGTCACACAGCAGACAAGTGGCACTGTGGTAAGTGAAGAGGCATTGTCATCACCACCAAAAGCTATGTTTATTGAGTACTTACTCTGTGCAGAGCACTGTACTAAGCACTTAGGGGAGTTCAATACAAAAGACATGGCAGATATGCTCCCTGCCAACAACAAGTTTACAGTCTAGAGGCAGTTACTTTGAAAAAAGCAGTTACCTTGCCAACACCTCACCCCTACAAGTCTTTCAAACTAAATATGTGATGCTGTTTCCATGTGGCTTTTGACAGGCCCTGCGGGTTAGGAGAGGACCTTGGCTGTTAAAACATTATTGAACTCAAAGGAAATTTATGCCGTGGCAAAGCGTACTGCTGAAAACGAGTTGCTAAACCAACTGTGTCATTAAAGTTTCATTTTTTGAAGAAAGGACACTGTAACACTCTCTCTTCAACAGTTCAGGGTAAAGATGTTTTATTACTATCTTGACAACTTGGTCAGGAACTTTTGAAATGCTTACGATAGTGTCCGACATTGAATTTAGGAAGTGATGACTATAGACAGTATTACCTTCTCTCCTTGTTTTTCTTCTTCTTTTCTCCTTTCCCCTTTATTTCTCTCCTTCCCCCCACTTCTTTGACCTTCTACTCATCCCTAGTTTTATTTCCTATTCTTCTGAACCCTTCTCGAGCTCCACCCCCATCTTGCTGAGGTGACACAGGATCTGTGGATGGCACATTCTCTGACTCCTTCCTCCTCCCCTGAAGAAGAAAGAAGAGCAGGTGGGTCAACATTGTTCCTTGTCTCTCATCTTTTTTTCCCACGGGTGTCTAGGGGGATCTCTGGGTAGATGTGTAGGTTCAAAGTTCAAGTACAGAGCTCTGCACACAGTTCGTACTCAATAAATATCGCTGATTGATTTACTGGATTTTTTTTCATGCACAAGTGTTTTATAATAGGGTACTACTGGGTATGTATCATGGCCTAAAGGATATTGACCAAGCCTGGGAGTCAGAAGGATCTGGGTTCTAATTTTTGGTTTGCCACTTATCTGCTGCTCTCACTACCTCCTTCTGTCTCTCCCCACACCACTCCATACTTCACTCCGCTGCCCTGATCATTTTTCTAAAAGATCATTCAGTCCACATCTCCCCAAGAACCTCAAGAACCTCCACTGGTGGCCCATCTACTTCCACATCAGTCAGAAACTCCTTACCACTGGCTTTTAAGTAGAGAAACAGTGTGGCTTAATGGAAAGAGCCCGGGCTTGGGAGTCAGAGGTCGTGGGTTCTAATCCCAGCTCCATCACTGATCAGCTCTGTGACTTTGGCCAAGTCACTTAATTTCTCTGGGCCTCAATTACCTCATCTGGAAAATGGGGATTAAGACTGTGAGCCCCATGTGGGACAACCTGATCACCTTGTATCTACCCCAGCGCTTAGAACAGTACTCTACACATCATAAGAGCTTAACAAATACCATTATTATTATTATTATTATCATTACTCAATCAGCTTGTCCCCTCCTCACCTCACCTCATGGATATCCTACTGTAACCCAGCCTACCTACTTTGCTCCTCCACTGCCAACTTGCTTACTCTGCTCTAATCTAGTCTAACTTGCCTCCACCCCCTTTTCCACCTTCTCCCTCTGACATGAACCTTCCTCCTCCTCTATACACTCTACACCACCACTCTCCCCACCTTCAAAGCCTTATTAAGGTCACATCTCCTCCAAGGGGCCTTCCCTGATTATGCCCTCCTTTCCTGACTCCCTCTCCCTTCTACATTTGGATCTGTACTCTTTGGGCACTTGGGGTTCATTCCCCCCCCCCCACCAACTCACAGCACTTAAGTGCAGAGCTGTAATTTATTTGTTTATATTGATGTCTCTTTCCCCCTCAAAAACTGTAAATTTATTACGGGCAGGAAGCTTGTCTACCAACTCTGTTGTATTATACTCCCCCAAGAACAGTTAGCTGCCAATAAATACTTCTTTTTCCTCTCCCTCCTTTCTCCTCCACCTCCTTCTCATTTTTCCTCCTCCTCCTTTTTTCTCTACTCCTCTTCCTTCCTTTTCCTTCTTCCTCCTCCTCCTTTTTCTTCCCCGTCTTTCTTTTTCCTCCTTATCATATATTTCCTCCACCTTATCCTATTCTTCCTCCTCCTTTTTCCTCTTCCTCCTCTTCCTCTTCCTCCTCTTCCTCTCACTACTATTTCTCTGTGGCTCATGGAAGACACCGTTCCTTAGATGGAGTTTTGTATTCTGTCCATGGAGTGATGGAGGGAGCCTTTTCATAAATGAGTTCATTTTCATTATTATTAACCATGACAGGTGTGCATTATGATGTGCAGCAAAATAAGCAAGAGTGGCAGAAACTTCCTATAGATTCGACACAGTGTTTCCCTTGAGGTCCCCTTGTATCCTGCTGACATATCTCAATCGTTCTTTCTTTCTCCCTTAGGGTCAGGAAATCAATTTGTTGCTAAGAGCCTTGACAATCTTGTTCTACTTCTTAACTTTCAAAATTACAGTGACATCATTTTTCCTGACAGGAACATATAGCTTCCTGGTTTATCTTTGGATTTTTTTTCTTCTGATCCCGGTTTCAGAACATTATGTTCGTTTCTTCATTTAGGGGGAAATCAGGCTATCACAAAGAGTTTCCAGCCCTCTCTAGATGCCTTTTAATAATTACCGTGGTATTTGTTAAAAGTTTACTATGTGCCAAGCACTTTATTAAACACAAGAGTAGAGTCAAGGTAATTAGGTTGGCCACAGTCCCTGTCCCACATGGTCTCACAGTCTAAGTAGGATGGAGAACAGGGATTAATTCCCCATTTTGTAGATGAAGCTACTGAGGCAGAGAGAAGTGAAATGTCTTGACCAAGGTCACACTGAAGGCAAGTGACACCGCCAGAATTAGAACCTAGGACCTCTGATTCCCACACCCTTGCACTTTCCCCTAGGCTTTGCTGCTTCTTAACTGACGTAGCTGAAGTTGACCAGTTGTCAAAATCTCAAAAATAACAAAATACAAAAACAAGTTAATATTTGCAAAGGGTAGTCCTTGGATACACCTAGAAAGGCAGCTCTTAGTTGGCAACATCTGTACCCTTCCCATCATTTCAAACATTCTGCCTGCCCTCCGCTCTAGCAGAGGGTGGGGATAAGGTCTCCTGATGTCCAACAGGAGGATACGAGAATAGTCAGAATTATCATGGTATTTATTTAGTGCTGATTATGTGGCAAACACTGTGGTTAGCAGAAACAGCCTGGGGTAGGGAATAGAGCATGGGCCTGGGATCCAGAAGGACCAGGGTTCTAACCCTGGCTCTGTCACTTGTCTGCTGTGTGACCATAGCTAAGTCACTTCAGTTCTCTGCACCTCAGTTCCCTCACCTGTAAAATGGGGATTGAGACTGTGAGCCCCTTGTGGGACAGTGACTGTATTCAACCCGATTTGCTTGTATCTATCCCAGTTCTTAGCACAGTGCCTGACACATAGTAAGTGCTGAAAAAATACCACACTCATCTATTATTATTATTGTTATATTAATAATGTTGGTATTTGTTAAGCTCTTACTATGTGCAGAACACTGTGCTAAGCGCTGGGGTAGATACAGGGTAATCAGGTTGTCCCACGTGAGGCCCACAGTCTTAATCCCCATTTTACAGATGAGGGAACTGAGGCACCAAGAAGTTAAGTGACTTGGCCAAAGTCATTCATTCATTCATTCAATAGTATTTATTGAGCGCTTACTATGTGCAGAGCACTATATTAAGCACTTCACACAGCTGACTGGTGGTGGAGTCAGAATTAGAACCCATGACCTCTGACTCCTAAGCATGGGCAACTAGTATCCACCCCAGCACTTAAACAGTGTGTGATACATAGTAAATGCTTAAAAAATGTTATTATTATCATTATTATTAAGGTTCCCTGCCCTCAAGGAGTTTATAAGATAGACTAGACCCAGTCCCTGCCCCACACAGAGCTCGTATTCTTTTTTTCCTGATTGCCGGTCTTTTGGGTAAAGTCATCATCATTCTTTAATGATTGTTTTTAGGACTTCGAATGAAACTTAAAGTCTGTTAAGTTGGATGTTTCCCAGAGATTCAGTGACATACTTTAACTCCCACATTCTAGTCTCCTGTTTCCTCTTCTGGCCTGACTGCATAGAAGAGCTTCCACACAATCTTACGTGGTAGTCTCTTTTTCATCTCCGTGAATATGCTTTTAAAAATGTCCTGGCTGCCTTCTATTATATGGGGGAATTTTTACTGAAAATTTTGACACCTAATCTATCAGAAAAAATAATGGAATCATTAAGAAAATGGCCCTTTAAAGCCATCTTTATCTACGGGCAATTACAAAAGTTCAGTTTTATAAATCAAACCTGCAGAAAGTGTGGAATGTGAATCAATGGCATGACCTCCATTCTCCCCTGGCTGAGCATGCAGGGAACAAATCCAGTTGGTATTCTGGGAAATGTTGTCACGTTCACTACAAATCTCTCTCGAAGGATCCTTATGACTCTTAGACTTGTAAATTGATGGGAAGGGGGTGGTGAGGGGGTCGGGGGGAGGAGGTCCACACCCTTAAACCCCAAATAAGAACACTTTTGAAATTCCATTAAACTCTAGACTGCTTCTAGATTGTGAGATCTCTATGGGCAAGGAACTTATCTATCATCTCTGTTGTATTCATTCATTCATTCATTCATTCAATAGTATTTATTGAGCGCTTACTATGTGCAGAGCACTGTACTAAGCGCTTGGGATGAACAAGTCGGCAACAGATAGAGACGGTCCCTGCCGTTTGACGGGCTTACGGTCTGATCGGGGGAGACGGACAGACAAGAACAATGGCAATAAACAGCGTCGAGGGGTAGAACATCTCGTAAAAACCGATGGCAACTAAATAGAATCAAGGCGATGTACAATTCATTAACAAAATAAATAGGGTAACGAAAATATTAGCCCAAGTATTCGCCCAAGTGCTTAGTGTACCATGCTCTGCACACAAAAACTACTCATAATTACCTTTGATTGATTCACATATTTCACATTTATTCAGTATTAGTCATCTTGCATCTAGCTCAGCACCTAGTATAGTACTTAGCATCTAGAAGCAATGTGATCTAGTGAAAAGAGCACAGGCCTGGGAATCTGTTTACTTTTTTTGCTGTCGCCCCGCTTCTAGACTGTGAACCTCTTGTGGGCAGGGATTGTCTCTTTGTTCCCAAATTGCACTTTCCAAGTGCTTAGTACAGTGCTCTGCACACAGTAAGCGCTCAATAAATACGACTGAATGATTGAACGGATCATTCAATTCATTCTAATCTCATCTCCGCCACTTGTCTGCTGTGTGACCTTGGGTAACTGACTTGACTTCTCTGTGCCTCAGTTATCTCATCTGGAAAATGGGCATTAAGACTGGAAGCCCTATGCGGGAAGGGACTGTGCATAACCTACTGATCTTGTATCTAACCTACTGTTGGGTACAATGCTTGGCACACATTAACTGCTTAACAAATACGATAAAAAACATTGTGTCATTAATACCAACATTTTTGTAACAGTAGTCGACGAGTATTTGATGAGAGGATCTACTACCTCCAGCGTGGGTGGGTGTTATTTAAATGCCCTCACAGCCACACAGGCCACTGGTATAACCCTACCATAAATATCAACTCACATACTCCGCTTCCTCCCCCAACCATGGAAGTAGTTATTCATCGACACATCCATTTTTCCTCTCTCCTCTTCAGCCTGTGAATTATTTAGTCTTTGCCTTCCCTGCTAGACTAAAATCTCCTTGAGGGAAGGGACCACGTTTTCTAACACTATTGTCTTCTACCTGATGTTTAGTACAGTTGTCTACTCAGAACAGCTGCTCAATAAATGCTATTGATGAAGTGAAATTAGTTGACCAATGACAAAACAGATTTTCCTAATGTAAGGAATGTTTTTCTTGGAGTGGCTGCCTGCCTGCTGGATGTCTCTTTGGGATCACGTAGATGCACTGACTGCATCTACTATTTTAGGGAGGTTGAGATCAGGTTTCTAGGAGGTCTCAGAAAGCACCCCTAAAAAGCCCCAAGTCATGGGAGGGACCTGAGATGGGGAGAATAAACGATTTGGCCCCAGATCTTCCCAGCTTGCTATCCACTTGATCCCTCTTTTCAATTTAAGACACCATATTAGAAATGTCTGTCTATAATGATCATAATAATGGTACTTGTAAAGCACTTTCCGTGTGCTAAACACTGTTCTAAACCCTGGGGTAGATACAAGTCGATCAGGTTGGACAGAGTCCTTATTCCGCATGAGGCTCGTACTCTTAATACTCATTTTCTGGGTGAGGTAACTGAAGCCCAGAGAAGTTAAGTGACTTGCCCAAAGTCACACAGCAGTCACGTGGCAGAGCTCTTTATCTAGATACACTGTATACTATTATAAACAGTATACATACACTATAAATTGTAGCATATGTATTATATTAATATATTATCCGTATTATACAGTATAAATTATATACAATATATATGGTATATAATAATGTAATCATAAATCATTATATACAATTCATTCCAAACAGAATATAGCAGTATATCTACATCTAGCAGTTAGACATATATATATATATACTGGTTTTGTTTTTTGTTATTCTTCCTTCTTTCCATACAGTGGAAAAGGCCATTTTGCACATTTTTCTAAAGTAAGTTCTGTACGAGAATTGCTTTTATTTATAAGTATGGAGCTGGTGTTTTAGCCTTAATATTTGACATGATATTGAATAAATCAATGAGCGTGAGGCTTGCTTAGCTCCCGAGAGTCGTGTGAAATATGATGTTCCATAAAAAATGCATGAAGAGAAAATTTGGATATTTTAAACCAAATAATCTCAGGGACTGGGAAGGCTGTTTCTGAACATGCAGCCATTATACCCGGGGGCTGGAGTGTGTCACGTTCTGCTGCCAAAGAAAAGAGCCATTGCATTCTGCCTAATATTCTTGTGTGCCTCGTGTCCTATTTCCCAATGAGCCTATTTAATCGGTGGAAACATAAGTTGTAGAATGAAGCTCTGTTTTAAGGAAAGTTTCATTTCCTTGCAATCCTATCAGTTGGTTCAACGAAGGAATGATGAATGGCATGGATGATTCATATTCATTTTTTCCTATTATAAACTCACTCGGCAATGAATTTTCACAGAGACCTGGCACAAAAGTTTTTCTAGATGTCAAAATGGTGCCTCACCCATGTCAAATTCATTAACTGCCCAAATAGTGTTTCTCAGATTCCAGTTGCAGGGAGTCTCCAACCCTGTGAACTAATGGGAAGAACCTGGGAGAGGATCTTGGAAGACCATGTTCTAGTCTTAGCTCTGCATCTGGGGCTCTGGGTGATATTACATAAATTGCTTCACTTCTTGGAACTCCAGCATCCTTATCTGTAAGGTGGAAAGTCAGTGTCTCCTCTCTTTCCTCTTCGATTATCCCCTCACTTGGGCGAGGACAAGGGAGAGGACAATCCAACGGAGTTGATAGCCATATTCCCTGACCAGAATGAGTTTACAGAACTGGGGTAGAGTGTAGAGACACTTAGCCAAAACCTGGAGAAACCTGGACTGAAAGTGACAGGGAGTGGTCTTGTTGTGTTGTATTCTCTTGAGGTCATGATGCAGCGCTCTGCACCCAAGAAGCACTCAGTAAATACCATTGATTGATTAACTGAGAGATCAGGTAAGAGTCTAGTCTGCTATTAGAGCGGGCCGGGGTGGGGGGTGGGGGAGGCACCACCTTGTGCTCATTCACCACACCTGGTTCACGAGTCCTACTGTAGTCTCTTCTTGTCTTGTCTTCTGCTGTCGAGTCATCTCCAACTCATAGAGACGCCATGGACACATCTCTCCCAGAAGGCCCCACCTCCATCTGCAATCGTTCTGCTAGTGGATCCAGAGAGTTTTCTTGGTAAAAATCCGGAAGTGGCTTACGATTGCCTCCTTCTGTGCAATAAACTCGAGTATCCACCCTTGACTCTCTGCCTTGCCTCTGTTGCCCAGCACAGGTGGGCTTCCAGTTGTAGCAGATTGCCTTCAACACTCTAGCCACTGCCCAAGCTAGGAGTGGAATGGGCAGGCCTCTGCTTGACTCTCCCTCAGCGTGGCTCAGTGGTAAGAGCATGGGCTTTGGAGTCAGAGGTCATGGGTTCGAATCCCAGCTCAGCCACTTATCAGCTGTGTGACTGTGGGCAAGTCACTTAACTTCTCTGCGCCTCAGTTACCTCATCTGTAAAATGGGGATTAAGATTGTGAGCCCCACGTGGGACAACCTGATTCCCCTGTGTCTACCCCAGCGCTTAGAACAGTGCTCTGCACATAGTAAGCGCTTAACAAATACCAACATTATTATTATTATTGTTATTATTATTAGTCGAGACAGGTAGAGTATTGAGAACTTTCTAGGTGCCAACCTGAGAGGGGTAGTCTCTTCTACTAACTGAATGCTTAGCAAAGTGCATACATAGAAAGAGCTAATGAATACCATAACTTAAAATTGTTATATATAATTATACCTTTTCTCATGATCATATGATCATTTTTTATATTCTATCACGTCATAAGGTGTTTTTCATATTACAATTTAATACTATGATGATCATAGAAGATAGCTATTATATACTGACTCCCCACTTCGAGTTTATGCTCCTTCTGTGAAGGGAAAAGTGTCACTTCTTTACTCTGTACTACTTGAACATCTAGTACAGAGCACAACACCAAATGGGTGTTCAGTAAATGCTATTAGTATTATTTACCACTACTATGATTGTCTTTACATAGAATTGGAATTTTGAAGAATAATAATGATAATAAATATGGTACTTGTGCCAAGCACTAGTCTAACTGCTGGAAGAGTTATAGACAAATCAATCAGGTCGGACACAGTCCCTGTCCCACGTGGGGCTCACAGCCTAAGTAGGAGGAGGTAGGATTTCTCCCCATTTTACAGATGAGAAACTGGAGGCACATAGAAGATAAGTGTCTTGCCCAAGGTCATAAACAGAAACTCCTCACCGTTGGCTTTAAAGCACTCCATCACCTTGCCCCTCCAACTCTTCTATTCCAACCCAGCCCCGTACACATAGCTCCTCTAATGCCGACTTTCTCACTGTACCTCTATCTTGTCTATCTTGCCACCGACCTCTGGTCCACATCCTGCCTCTGACCTGGAACACTCCCTTTTCTCATATTGATCAGACAATTACTTTCCCCCTCTCCTAAGCATGATTGAAGGCATATCTCCTTCAAGAGGCCTTCCCTGACTAAGCCCTCCTTTCCTCTTCTCCCACTCTCTTTTGCGTCTCCCTGACTTGATCCCGTTATTCATCCCCTCTCCGAGCCCCACAGCACTTAATGTACATATCTGTCATTTATTGATTTATGTGAATATCTGTCTTCCCCTCTAGACTGTAAGCTTGTTGTGGGCAAGGAATGTGTCTGTTCATTATTATATTTTATTCTTCCATGCACTTAGTACAGTGCTCTGCACTCAATAAATAAATACAATTGACTGACTGACGGCTGACAATTGGCGGAGCGAGGATTAGAGCTCAGATCCTCTGACTCCGAGTCCCCTGGTCTTTCCATTAGGCCACGCTGCTTCTGTGCACTAAACCGGAACTATCAGAACACTTTATCAAAGAATGGTAGAGATGCCAATTTTAAGGACTCTGTGTGGACCAACCATTTACTTTCTTCATCAATTTGATGATGTGCTCTGATTTTATCAAACTGTTTTTTCACGAATATGTAATTCCAAAACCTTTCTGCAAAGGAAAGCAATATCCGTGGAGGAAGAAGGAAAGTCATTTTGGTCTCGATCAATAATCCTTCTTCCAAGTCCCAACCCCTGAATTCATCCTTTTTACTAGTGAATTATTATGGGATGAGCAAAGAGAGGAAATCCAGCACCCAAGCTTGCGTTTCTCAGCAGAAACTAGAAAAACTGAATGAATGATCCCAGAGTTGAAGTATTTTGTCTCGACATGCCGGTTTCTACATTAATGAATCTCTTCTTCGGATTTCCAGCCCAGAGATTAAACAGCAGCTGAGGAGTTGAAGCTTTTTACCACATAGCAGCTGAGGAGTAATGTGGTCAAAAGCTAAAAAAAAAGCTAAAACCTAGTGCATGCTGTGGAAGATGAAGAGAGATGAAAGTGCAGTTTATCTTCTGAAATATAATCAGCCTAGAGCACAATGGGCAAACACGTTAATATCATTATAAGGGCGCAAAGAAGAGTTTTGGTCTTGGATTTGTTATGTTACAGGTGCTCTCTGGAGGAAGAAAAAACAGATCTTTGTGTGAGCATTGGAATAATTTCATATGGAAGCCACATGCCTTTTCCTACAGGCAAATAGTATAACCCTCTGTGCCTACATTTCCTTGAATGAATGTTTATATTAACGTCTATCTCTCCCTGTAGACTATAAGCTCACTGTGGGCAGAGAAGCAGTGTAACTTAGTGCATAGAGCACAGGCCTGGGAGTCAGAAGGACCAGGGTTCTAAACCCGGTTCTGTCAATGTCTGTTGTGTCATATTGGACGAGTCACTTCACTTCTCTGGGCCTCAGTTACCTTATCTGTAAAATGGGGATCAAGAGTGTCAGCCCCTTGTGGGACAGGGGCTGTGTCTAACCTGATAAACCTATATCTACCCCCGTGCTTAGAACAAGACTTGGCATATAGTGAGCACTTAACAAGTACTATTATTATTATTAATAATATTATTGTTATACTGGACCCTCCCTAGTGCTTAGTACAATGTCCGGCACACAGTAAGATCCCAATAAATATGGTTGACTGCCTGACTGAATTAATGGCATTTAATCTCACTTGAAGTATCTGCATTCTAGAAGCAGCGTGGCTCAGTGGAAAGAGCATGGGCTTTGGAGTCAGAGATTATGGGCTCGAATCCCCGCTCTGCCACTTGTCAGCTGTGTGACTGTGGGCAAGTCACTTAACTTCTCTGTGCCTCAGTTCCCTCATCTGTAAAATGGGGATTAAGACTGTGAGCCCCACGTGGGACAACCTGATTCCCCTGTGTCTACCCCAGCTCTTAGAACAGTGCTCTGCACATAGTAAGTGCTTAACAAATACCAACATTATTATTATTATTATCATTACCTCAGGCTTTCATCTCTCCTATATTGTGTCCGTGATTTGTTCGACCTACATGTGAGCCAAATATTTCCCTTGTGAATCTGATCTGTTCTCAGATTGTTTCAAATGTTCTCAAAAATCGATAAGGAAAGGAGAACTGTGGTAGCATTACCATGATAAACTATCTCCCATGTGCTCAACATTCTGAAGTTGTGGAGAACTGAAATGGTGGGTGGGGTAAATGCTCCTTAATTCTGGAAGCTTTAAAAAAGGTCTTTTATTTGGCCATGGCTAGCTTTTCAGACAAATAACAGTGTTATCATTAATGATTGAGGCATGTATAAATATATATATATATGTATTTGTTAAATGCTTAGTATGTGCCAAGCACTGTTCTAAGCACTGAGGTAAATCAAGGTAATCAAGTTGACCCATGTGGGGGCTCAGAGTCTTAATCCCCATTTTACAGATGAGGTAACTGAGGGCCAGAGAAGTTAAGTGACTTGCCCCAAGTCACCCAGCTGATAAGTGGTGGAGCCGGGATTAGAACCCAATTCCTTTAACACCCAAGCTCAGGGTCTTTCCACTAAGCCACTCCACTTCTCTATATGCATGATAGTTTTATAGTATGTTTATGAAAGCTAAATTTTTGGTTAATGTGAAATGATACATAACTGAAAAATCTTTAATTAGTCAATCAGTGGAATTTACGCTACTTGTGGACAAGGATCATGTCTACCAACCCTATCTTAGTGTACTGTCCTAAGCGCTTAGTACAGTGCTTTGCACATAGAAATTGACCAATAAATACCACTGAGTCCTTACTCTAGGTATAGCACTGTATTCAATGCTTGGGAGAGGCCAATAGAGTAAGCAGACACAGTTTCCTCCCTTGAGGATTTTATAATCTAGTGGGAAGCTAGGAGTTTAACAGTTCTTCAAGAAACTTAAAAATCTTCTTAGGGGTTTAGTAGCCAAACAACATATAATGCTATCCATCTCCTAGTTCCTTTTCTTCAAATGCCATTTTCTGGCCAAATATATAAAAAAATAATCCTGTGCCAATCAGTCAATTAATGTGATTTACTGACTGCTGACCATGTGCAGAGCATTGTACTAAATGCTTGGGTGAGTGCTTGTTGGGAAGCAGCATGGCTCAGTGGAAAGAGCCCGGGCTTGGGAGTCAGAAATCATGGGTTCGAATCCCCACTCTGCCACTTGTCAGCTGTGTGACTGTGGGCAAGTCACTTATCTTCTCTGTGCCTCAGTTTCCTCATCTGTAAAATGGGGATTAAGACTGTGAGCCTCACGTGGGTCAACCTGATGACCCTGTATCTACCCCAGCGCTTAGAACAGTGCTCTGCATATAGTAAGCGCTTAACAAACACCAACGTTATTATTGTTATTATTATACAACAAACTTGGTAAACATATTCCCTGTCCACAGGGAGTTTACAGTCCAGAAGCGGAGTCAGGCATTGATCTAAATTCATGATTTACAGGTATGACATAAGTACTGCTTAGCTGGGGGTGGGACACATACCAAATGCAGAAAGGGTGTGATCTAAGAGCATCGAGGACATAGAAGGGAGAGGGAGTTGGGGAAGGCTTCTGGGAAGAGGTGTCATCTTATTAAGGCTTTAAATATAGGAAGAGGGATCCAGATAAGAGGGAGGACATGCTCTAGAGGAATGAAGTGTAGGGGCTGGGCTAGGGTAGGAGATTATGAGCTAAGGTAGGATGGGACATGTTCACTGAGTGCTTTAAAGCCTGTGGTGAGGAGCTTCTGTTTGATGTCGAGGTGGATGGTCAATCACTGGAATTTCTTGTGGAGTGAGGGGACATGGACTGAACTTTTTTTAGAAAAACGATCTAGGCAACAGTGTGAAATATGGACTGGAGTGGGGACAAACAGGAGGCGGGGAAGTCAGCAAGGAAGCCGATGTAGTACTTAATAATAATGTTGGTATTTGTTAAGCGCTTACTATGTGCAGAGCACTGTTCTAAGCGCTGGGGTAGATACAGGGTCATCAGATTGTCCCACGTGAGGCTCACAGATAATCCCCATTTTATAGATGAGGTAACTGAGGCACAGAGAAGTGAAGTGACTTGCCCACAGTCACACAGCTGACAAGTGGCAGAGCCGGGGAGTCGAACTCATGACCTCTGACTCCGAAGCCCAGGCTCTTCCCACTGAGCCACGCTGCTTCCATAGAGAAATAGAATCAGAGATCTATACTTATCATTAAATATTTATTCTAGAATAAATAAAATTTATTCTATTGATCACAATAGATAAATAGAATCATAGGTCTATACACATCATTAATAAAATAAGTATTCTATAGTTAAGTGGGACAATCTGATGACTCTGTATCTACCCCAGCGCTTAGAACAGTGCTCGGCATATAGTAAGTGCTTAAGAAATACCAACATTATTATCATTCTTATTGGTGGGTAGAACATGTGCATCGGAGTCCGAAGGTCATGAGTTCTAATCCCACTTCTGCCACTTATCTGCAGTTCGACCTTGGGCAAGTCATTTTGTTTCTCTGTGCCTCATTTACCTCATGTGGAAAATGGGGATTGAGACTGTGAGCCCCACTTGGGACTGGGACTGTGTCCAAACCAATTTGCTTGTATCTACCCCAGCGCCCAGGACAGCGCCTCGCACATAGTAAGAGCTTAACAAATACCACTATGATTATTGTCAGGATAGGGTAAGTGCTTGAATCAGAATAGTAACAATTTGGACGGGGAAGAAAGGGTGGATTTTAGGGATATTGTGAAGGTAGAACTGACAGGATTTGGTGACAGATTAAGAGAGAGATGAATTGAGGAAAATGCCAAGGTTATGAGCTTGTGAGATAGAGAGGATAGCGGTATTTTCTACAGCGATGGCAAAGACAGAGAGTGGGCAGAGTTGGGGTGAGAAGAAAAGGAGCTCTGGTTTAGACCTGTTGAGTTTGAGGTCTTGGTGGGACATCCAGGTAGAGATGTCCTTAAGGCAGGAGGAAATGTCTGAAGGAGTAAAATGGAAAGAATTCCCTCAGTGTCGAGGCCCATGTTCAGTTTGCTGTCCCTGCCCAGGACTGGGGTGGCTTAGCCTGGTTGCCCGAGGGAGAGGCCTGGCCCCAGAGAAGTGATCTGGACCACCAGGCTGGCCCTGGGACGCTCATCAGGGTGGGTGAGGGGATGGGCGCACGGGAGGGCCGTGTTCTGTGTTCCTCCTCTGTGTTCCCTGTCCCCCGGCACTTGTTTTCCCTCAGAGAAGCTGCATGGCCTAATGAATAGAGCACAGGCCTGAGAGTCAGAGGACCTGGTTTCTAATCCCGCTGTGCCACTTGTCTGCTAGTGACTTTGGGCAATCACTTCACCTCTCTGGGCCTCAATTCCCTCATCTGTAAAATAGGGATGAAGACTGTGGGACCTTGTCTGTTTCGATTATCTCGTATCGACCCCAGTGCTTAGTATACCCCAGTGCTTAGTACAATGCCGGGCACATAGTAAGCGCTTAACAAATACCGAAGTCATCCGTCAGCATGCACACCTCCCCGGGCTCCCACCTAGGCAGCTGTCCCTGGCAAGGCCCCACTTCCACCCTCCACCCCGGTGCCAGGATGCAGGCGGGCCGTGAGCAGCCTGCTGAATGGCTCCTCTGAGCTCCCCAGCCCCTGATTCTGCCCCTCCGGCCGGCCCCGTCGGGGGCAAAGGAAAGGGACAAGAACTGGGGCCGCTGTGGCTCTGCCATCTTTCTCTTCTTTACGTCCACTGGCTGGCTGAGCAGAGCAGATCCATGCACAGAACCTACCCCAACCCAGAAGCCAACAGGTTAGAAACTAATCCCATCTAATCAAGTGTTTAGTACAGTGCTGTGCATGCAGTAAGCACTCAGTAAATGTCATTGATAAATTCATGGATTGTTTGATCTAATCCCTTGCTCCCAGGGAGTCTGGTCAGTCTTTCCACATGGGGACACATCTGGGTCTTCATTAGCCCTCTTGGGGGAGGGGAGGTGTATGTGTGTGTTTGTGTGGGTCCACGCACATTCTCAGCTGCGTCTCCACTAGCTCATTTAACTCTACCATCTCCAAGCTCAAGGTGGCCGTCACCAGAAGCTATTTTGCGGGGACAATGCAAGAGGATCAGTTTGTCCGGCATGGGGAGTTACTAGTGAAGACAGTTTTGTCTGCCCACCCCTAGACTCAGATGGTTCCAGAAACAGCACGGTCTAGCGGCTAGTGCCCAGCCCTGGGAGTCAGAAGGTCATGGGTT
This sequence comes from Ornithorhynchus anatinus, assembly GCF_004115215.2. Lineage (NCBI taxonomy): Eukaryota > Metazoa > Chordata > Mammalia > Monotremata > Ornithorhynchidae > Ornithorhynchus > Ornithorhynchus anatinus. The sequence goes on along the minus strand of NC_041729.1, from coordinate 156,146,837 downwards.
CTAATCCCTGCTCTGCCACTTGTCTGCTGGGTGTCCTTGAGTAAGTCACGTCACTTATCTATGCCTCAGTTACCTCATCTGTAAAATAGCGATTGAGACTGAAAGCCCCTCGTGAGACAGGCAGTGTATCCAAACCAATTTGCTTGTATCCACCCCAGCGTCTAAGACAGTGCCTGGCCCATAGTAAGCACTTCACAAATCCTCCCTCCCTCTCTTTCTTCTTCCTCTTCTTCTTCTTCTTTTACTTCTTCCTCTTCTTCTGCTTCTTCTCATTTTTTTCTTCCTCTTCTTCTTCTTCCTCTTCCTCCTCCGTCTCCTCCCGCTCCCACCCCGGGGTCAGGGGCAGGGAAGTTGGACACACTCGTATCGTCTACCTCCCAACAGGCATATGCATCCTCACACACACTCTGTTCAGATGCCTAGCGGAGTTGGGTGGAGGGAGGCGGAACTCACATGGCCTAGTGGACAGAACACGACCCTGGGTTCCAATCCCGGCACCGCTAACTGTCCGTTGTGTGACCTTGGTCAAGTTACTTCACTTTTCTGTGTTTCATCTGTAAAATGAAGATTAAGACGGAGAGCCCCACTTAGGACATGGATGGCGTCTAACCCAATCAGCCTAAATCTACCCCTGTGCTCAGTACAGTTCCTGGCATGTGATAAGTGTTTAACAAGTACCATAAATAATGTAAGATTGCAGAGGAGAGGTCAAGACTGGGGAGGTAAATTTGGGAATCATCAGGCAGTGAGTTGTATTTATTGAGTATTTACTGTGCAAGGAGAACTACTGTACTAAGTGCTTGGGAGAGTACGATATAGCAGAGTTGGTTGACACGTTGCCTGCCCACAACAAGCTTAAAGATGGTAGTTGAAGGGGTGGGAGCAAATTAATTCTCCAAGGGAGTGGATGTAGATGGAGAATATAAGGGGAACCTGAACTGACCCTCGAGAGCCCCTCACTGTCAGAGGGTGTGAGGCAGAGTAGGAGCCTGCAAAAGAGACTGAATAAGAGCACTGAGAAAGCTAGGAGGAGAACCGAGAGAGGACACAGTCAATACCAGGTATCGTAATCGCTGTTTCACAGGAAGAAACTAAAACAGATCACTCACAGATTGGAGAGGAATAATGATGGTGCATATTTCAATAATAATGTATGACAACATTGCATCTGTATAATAGTTTGTGCTACTGGCTTCATGCTTCAATTCATAAACTCATGTTTGGCATTTGGAGCTTTTTCATAAAACTGAAATGGAAAGGATTTATGCAGGTGGACAATCCTGACATTATCCTGATCCATGATGAACTCACTGGAGGCAATATTTCTTATGGATAGTGATGGACATCTTATGAAGAAACTATTAAATCTTTACCTCGGGGCAGCTTTTTTGCCATTTCCAAAGCTGGCCATGGAAGATAACTTCAATGTCAATGATCTTGTAACCCCTGGCTCATCCTATGTGAAGATTGTTCAACAACTTGCAAAAAAAAATAACAAAAATGAAGTAACTATACTGTTTACTAGTTCCTTTATTACCAGATATTTGACAATATCATTGATTATTCCTGTAAATGACTCTACCAGGTCAATCAGCATTACCAAGGATGAAGATAGAGTGCATAAGAAGCTGAGACAGAATAGGAATTCAAATCTGACCTGCCTCCCAAGTTTTTTTTTTAGTTTATTAATAGTAATAATAATAATGTTGGTATTTGTTAAGTACTTACTATGTGCAGAGCACTGTTGTAAGAGCTGGGGTAGATACAGGGTAATCAGGTTGTCCCACGTGGGGCTCACAATCTTAATCCCCATTTTACAGATGAGGTAACTGAGGCACAGAGAAGTTAAGTCACTTGCCCACAGTCTCAGAGCTGCCAAGTGGCAGAGGTGGGATTCGAACCCATCACCTCTGACTCCCAAGCCCATGCTCTTTCCACTGAGCCATGCTGCTTCACTATAATGGTATTTGTTATGCGCTTACTATGTGCCAGGCACTGTACTAAGCTTTGGATTGGATACAAGTAAATTGAGTTGGACACAGTCCCTGTCCCATTTGGGGCTCAATCCCCATCTCAAAGATGAAGCAACTGAGGTCCAGAGAAGTAAAGTGACTTGCCCAAGGTCACACAGCAGACAATTGGAGTCGGATTAGAACCCACTTGTCAGCTGTGTGACTGTGGGCAAGTCACTTCACTTCTCTGTGCCTCAGTTACCTCATCTGTAAAATGGGGATGAAGACTGTGAGCCCCACGTGGGACAACCCGATTCCCGTGTCTACCCCAGCGCTTAGAACAGTGCTCTGCACATAGTAAGCGCTTAACAAATACCAACATTATTATTATTATTATTCTGACTCCCAGGCCCGTGCTCTATCCACTACGATTTATAAGCACAGAGCAAGTTCTACTGATCACATCCCTGCAATCTTTTGGGTTCAATGTTGGGATTAGATACGATAGCAACTTTTATTAAATTTAAAATAGTCTACATTGAAAATGTGTGCATTACTTGTCATCTCTGCGTGCTAAAATGAATTGCTCGTAAAGTTTAGCAGAGTTCTGCTATGAACGATTTGAAAACCTTCTCCTATTTGGAAAGGCAAATAACATGGGAATCCCATGGATTAGAGAGATTTGTGGAATGCTGGAAACATAAGACGATTCTAATTCTTCTACCTGGGGTAGTCTCACAATTTTCCAGCCAGTCCTGACCAAAACAGTTAGAGCTTCATGGGAACTGATTTGTTTTTCAGAACCCATTTGCCACTGAGATTCATTCATTCAATAATATTCATTGAACACGAACTGTGTGCAAAGCACTGTACTAAGCTTTGGCGAGAATGCAATATACCCGTAAATGGACATACGCCCTGCCCACAGTGAGCTCACTACCTAGAAGGAGAGACAGATATTGATATAAAGAAATAAATTACAGATATGTACATAAGTGCTGTGGGGCTGGGCTGGGGGATGAATAAAGCGAGCAAATCAGGGCGACACCAAAGGGAGTGGGAGAAGAGGAAAAAAGGGCTTAGTCAGGGAAGGCCTCTTGGAGGAAATGTGCCTCCATCTGCATCTGCTGGATTAGAGAAGAAAAATAATAATAATGTTGGTATTTGTTAAGCGCTTACTATGTGCCGAGCACTGTTCTGAGCGCTGGGGTAGACACAGGGGAATAAGGTTGTCCCACGTGGGGCTCACAGTCTTAATCCCCATTTTACAGATGAGGTAACTGAGGCACCGAGAAATTAAGTGACTTGCCCAAAGTCACCCAGCTGACAAGTGGCCGAGGCGGAATTCGAACCCATGACCTCTGACTCCAAAGCCCATGCTCTTTCGCGTTCCAGGCTAGAGGCACGATGTGGGTAAGGGGTTGGTGGTGAAATAGACAAGACTGAGGCACAGTGAGAAGGTTAACACTAGAGGAGGGAAGTGTGTGGGCTAGGTTGTAGTAGGAGAGTAGCAAAGTGAGATAGAAGCGGACAAGCTGATTGAGATGAGGAACAAATATATTAGGCATACCAAAGAAAATTCCGTTCTCTTTGACGTATAGACTGTTCAATGTCTTTTGTCTGTCTTTCCAGTGTAATAGGTAGGTTTTGTTTCCAAATATTCCAAAGTCATAGGCTAACTAGGATTGATGTTCTCCCTATTAGACAATGCCTCTTTCATTTTCTTAATATTGGCATTCATTCAATAGTGTTTATTGAGCGCTTACTATGTGCAGAGCACTGTACTAAGCGCTTGGAATGTACAAATCGGAAACAGATACAGTCCCTGCCCTTTGACGGGCTTACAGTCTAATCGGAATCAGTGAATGGGAAATGTTTTCTTGACCTTAATTATCAGTACCAACAGAAAACATATGACAAGCACAATTAGCTTAGAGGCATCACTGTCTAAAAGGGTAAGGGGAGAGATAGGTTTATTTTGTTGTGAGAACTAACATGGCCTAGTGGAAAGAGCACAAGCCTGGAAGTCAGGAGACCTCAGTTGTCACTCTGGTTCCGTCATTTCTCTGCTCTATAGCCTTCAGCGAGTCTCTTAAATTTTTTGTGCCTCAGGTTGCACAAATTAGGAGAAGATAGTTCTCCATCCCCATTAGACCGTGAGTCTTAGTGGTCTATCATATTTGGAGAAGACACCTCACAGTCAGTCAGTCAATCAGTCGTTTTTACTGAGCACTTACTGTGTGCAGAGCATTGTACTAATACCTGGAGTTGGTAGACATAATTCCTGCCCTCAAGGAGCTTATGGTCTACAAGGGGAATGAGTGCACTGGGTGGCTGAAAAGACCAAACTGGTATCCATAGTACTGAGAAAAAGCTTATGCCTTGTGCTTTGCTTAATATTTGAAACATCTAATGCTGTTTTCCCCTTTGTCTCCTTGTTTCTCTTTCCATACAAAGCTTTGACAGGTAGAGTTGGTAGGCATGTTCCCTGCCCACAAGAAGCTTACAGTGTGGATGGGGAGTCGGACATTAATATAAGTAAAAAATCACAGATACACACATGAGTGCTGCGTTGCTCCTCTAATGCTAACCTTCTCATTGTACTTCCATCTTATCTATCTCGTCGCTGATCTCTTGCTTTCGTCCTGCCTCTGACCAGGAACACCCTCCCTCCTCAAATCTGACAGACAATTATTTTTCCCTCCCTTCAAAGCCTTACTGAAGGCACATATACTCCAAGAGGGCTTCCCTGGCTTGCTCTTCTCCCTCTCCCTTCATCATCACCCTGACTTGTTCCCTCTGTTCTTCCCTCCTCCTAAACCCAAAGCACTTATGTACAAATTTCTGATTTATTTTAGTATATTAACGTCTGTCTCCCCCTCTAGACTGTAAGCTTGTTGTGGGGAGGTAATGTGTCTGTTTATCTTTATATCGTTCTCTCCCAAGCACTTAGAACAGTGCTCTGCACTCAGAGAGCTATTAACAAATACTACTGAATGTAAGTCAATATAATAAATACAAGTAAATAAATTATGGATACATACATAAGTGCTGTGCTGCTCCTCTATTGCTCTCCTTCTCACTGTATATCGATATCTCACTCTCATCTATGAACTGTGAAGATCATCATTTGTGATCTCTTTCCATTTGCTATGGTGTTTTGGGTTCGTTTATGGCACTTGTTAAGCATTTACTATGTGTTAAACATGTTCTAACAGCTGGAGTAGATAGAAGTTAAATAGGTTTGACCCAGTCTCTGTCCCTCATGGGACTAACGGTCTAAGTAGGAGGGAGAATAAGAGAACCAAGGCAGAGAGAAGTTAGGTGACTTGGCCAAGGTCATGTGGCAAGCATTTGACTGAGCTGGGATTAGAGTTGGAATGAGGAGCAGTGTGGCCTAGTGGAAAGAGCACAGGCCTGGGAGTCAGAGGATGTGGGTTCTAATCCAGGCTCTGCCACAAGACTGCTGTGTGGCCTTGGGTAAGTCACTTCACTTCTCTGGGCCTCAGTTACCTAGACTGCAAAATGAGGTTTAAGACTGTGAGCCCCATGTGAGTCAGGGACTATGTCCAACCTGATTAGCTTGTATCTACATCAGTTTTTAGTACAATGCATAGTAAGCACTTACTAAATACCATAATTATTAATTATTAATAATTCTGTTGTACTCTTCTAAGCACATGGTACAGTGCTCTGCACATAGCAGGCATGCAATAAATACCACTGATGGATTGATTATGCTGCAGTCACTTGGGTTGTAAGTATATCGTTCCTATAAAAGCAAGAAAAAACTTTGTATACACTTGGGGAAATGTGATGCAACCCTGCCTAGATCCTTGGATGATTTACTTAGAAAAGATAATTGTGAAAGGAAAAATTAGCCTGGGGATTAGGAAGAGGGATAGGAGAGGGATGATCTCCAAGGATTTTTATAGCGTTTAGGAGTTTACTAGAAGCATCTACCCTTGTGAAGATGAAATTACAAGGTAATATATATGTGACTCAAAAGTGAAAACTCAGTTGACTCGGTTTATTAAGTTTGATATCTGTTTATGATAATCCTTTTAACTTTACCGTATCGCCTCTGCCCAAGTGTATATTGAATTTCGTTTTATTGAACTAGAAATTTTACAATTACCATTGTAGATATTTTGAAGAGTGTCAGAATGTCACCGGCATGAGTACAGCCTTGCAATATGCAACAAAACAGGTGATAGAAATGGAAGGTAAACATTTCCTTGGGATTATGACAGAGAGCAGCCTGGCCGACTGGAAAGGAACAGGCCTGGGAGTGAGAGAACCTGGGTTTTAATCCCAGCTCCGCTACTTGTCTGCTGTGTGACCTTAGGCATGTCATATAACTTCTCTGTGCATCAGTTTGCTTATCTGCAAAATGAGGATTAAACCCTAGTCTCTGAGGGGCTGCGAGCCCCATATTGGACAGAGACTGTGTCTAATCTGATGATCTTGTATCTACCCCAGAATTTAGTACAGTGCTTGGCACAAAGTAAGTGCTGAACAAGTACCATATAAAAGATGTTCTACTTTTCTCTTTGAAGCCAGCTGAGAATCCCAAACGACTAACATGAGAACACTAGCAGTTGTGTAGGTGAAAGTGTGATTTAATAGACACCTTGAGATGCTCTCTGTCCAATGGGAAGCCATTCCACTTCATGGACATTTCAGAAAGGCTTCATTTCCATTCACAGGGATGAGAGACTGATCCAGAATCGAGAGGTGGAAGGAGGTAGACATTCCTTCCGACACGCAGGAGTCATCCACTGGGTAGGTCCTCAGGCAAGTTAGCCACCGATAACAAAATCCCAGTAGATATCTTTTGTCTGTCCCACTTTCACCTAAAGGTTGTCAATTCTACGAAGCTCAATTAGAGCCAAAATGGCTGTTTCACAGAATGATCAAACTCTAGGTGGGCATCATTAGTACCATTAATTACACAACTGCAGTCCAAAACCTATAGTCAACCTATGATTCAGAACAGCTTTTGGAACTCAATAGAAGGTTATGTCGAATGATCTCAACACCCCCAAGAATTCCACTGTAATGCGAATGGATGGTATTTCAATTTCCTGGAAAAAATAGACCGGTATATGTTATATGTCATGGGCCTTCAGCACTTCACTCTGCTGCCCAGATTATCTTTCTACAGAAATGTTCAGGGCACGTCACCCCTCTCCTCTCAAATCTCCAGTGGTTTCCTATCCACCTCTGTATTGAACAAAAACTCCTCACTATTGGCTTTAAAGCTGTCCATCACCTTGAGCCTTCCTACGTCACTTTCATTTATTCAATAGTATTTATTGAGTGCTTACTATGTGCAGAGCACTGTACTAAGCGCTTGGAATGAACAAGTCGGCAACAGAAAGAGACAGTCCCTGCCGTTCTTTCCTCCCTTCTTTCCTTCCACATCCCAGCCCACACACTCCACTCCTCTGCCATTAACTTCCTCACTGTACCTCCTTCTCGCCTGTCCTGCCCTGGCCCACATCCTACCTCTGACCTGGTATGACCTCCTTCCTCAAATCCACCAATCACTCTTCCCCCCTTCAAAGCCCTACTGAAGGCTCACCTCCACCAAGAGGCCTTCCCAGACTAAACCCCCTTTTCCTCAGCTCCCCCTCCCTTCCGCATCACCTCAACTCTCTCCCTTTGCTCCTGCCCCTATTCCCCACCCCACAGCACATATGTATATATGTATATGTCTATAATTCTATTTATATTGATGTCTATTTACTTGTACTGATGTCTCTCTCCCCCCGCACAACCCAGACTGTAAGCCCATTGTGGACAGGGATTGCCTCTCTTTATGGCTGTACTGTATTCTCCAAGCACTCGGTACAGTGTTCTGCACATAGTATGCGCTCACTAAATACGATTGACTTGTACTGTGTCCAATCTAATTATCTGGTATCTATCCCAATGCTTAATACAGTACCTGACACACAGAAAGTACTTAAATACCATAAAAAAGTGTCTACGACCTGCAGTGTGCTGTATTCTTCCAAGTGCTTATTATAGTGCTCTGCACACGTGCTCAGTAATTACTGCTGATTGATTGTGCTAAAAGGGAGCACAATCCCGTGATGCAGGACAGGGATAGAGGTGGAAGAGTGAAAAATTGTTTTTAAAAGGAATAAGGGGAAAGCCCAGGCCTTCAGGGAAGGGAAGTGAACATTATAAACCCAAGTGTCAAATCCAGCCCACACACTTCACTCCTCTAATGCTAACCTTCTCACTATTCCTTGATCTCCTCTATCTCGCTGTGACCCCTCTCCCACATCCTCCCTCTGGCCTGGAAGACGGTCCTTCCACAAATTCAATGGACAATCACTGTCCCCGACTCCAAAGCTTTATTAAGGGCATATCTCCTCCAAGAAGACTTCACTGACTGAGCTCTCCTTTTCTTTTCTCCCACTCCCTTTGGTGTCTCCCTGACTTGATCCCTTTCTTCATCCCCCCTTCCAGCCACCCAGCACTTATGTACAGATCTGTAATTTATTTATTTATTCATATTAATATCTGTCTCCCCCTCTAGACAGTAAGCTTGTTGTGGCCAGGGAATGTGTCTGCTTATTGTTCTATTGTACTCTCCCAAGTGCTTAGAACAGTGCTCTGCATATAGTAAATGCTCAATAAATAAGATTGAAAGACTGAAAATGACAAGGGGTGGGATATAATAATAATTATTATTGTCATATTTGCTAAGCATTGAACTAAAATCTGGGATAGATACAATATAACCAGATCAGAAACTGCTCCTGTCCCACACAGACTCACAACAGGCAAAATAATAATAATGATTGTGTTACTTGTTAGGTGCTTAATATGTGTCAGGCACTGTACTAAGCGCTAAGGTAGATACAAGATAATCGGGTCAGATGAGGTCCCCATCTCACATTGTGCTCACAGTCTTAATTCCCATTTTACAGAAGAGGTAAACGAGGCACAGAGAACTGAAGTGACTTTCCCAAGGTCACATAGCAGAAAATAGAGGATCTGAGATTAGAACTCAGGTCCTCTGACTCCCAAGCCCGTGCTCTTTCCAATAGGTCCTGCTGCTTCTCTCAGGTCATATTTAAAATGCCTTCAAATATCAAAAATAACATTGACTAAACCAATATCAGAACTTGTACTTTTATTTCAGACTATAATTTTCTACTTAAATAATTCAATGTTCAAAACTGTACGTGACACAACAGTCAGAATACACATACTGTCACCACCTGTGATTTTGAGCAGCTTTCTAAATTTAAGTCAGAATATATAGTCAGCTCATTCGACATTTTCATTTGCTTAAATCACTGATGTATTGAAAAATGAAAAATTCATCTTTTTTTAAGTTTCTTTTTCAAACGTTTTTTCAAGGGACTTTTTCAAGCTTCTTCCTTCCATGCCCAAGGAAACTAAGACACAGGCTTTGGGAAAAGAGCTTATCTGCACAAGGTGAAAAGAGGAAGAAGAAATGGAGGAGAGAAATTTGCAAAAAGAATGAAGAGTCTGATTCATTCATTCAATAGTATTTATTGAGCGCCTACTATGTGCAGAATACTGTACTAAGCGCTTGGAATGCACAATACGGCAACAGATAGAGACAATCCCTGCCCAAAGACGGGCTCACAGTCTAATCAGGGGAGACGGACAAAAACAAGACAAGATAATCACGATATGTTTGCTTTTGTCTGATATAACACTGTTTGGGAAATTACCTAATGTATCTGGTCATTATAACACAGCACCAGCTAGGCATAGCTATCATTAAATTACTGATTACATTCTGTTTATTCTTAGCATAGGCTTACTTTTGAACCATCCCATTTTATATCTCCTGTAAGTGTGCATATGACACGGACCTATTTATTGGCCACATGTTTGATGAATGCACAAACGTTATTAAAGGAGCAGAGTGGCCAAGTTGAAAGAATATAGGCCTTGGGGACCAGAAGACTTGGGTTCTAATCCGGCTCTGCCACATCCTTGTGATCCTGGGAAAATCACTTAACCTTTCTGTACCTCAGTTTCCTCAGTGGTAAAATGGGGATTCAATCCCTGTTCTCTCTCCTATTTAGACAAGGACTGTGTCTGACCTGATCAACTTGTATCTTCCCCAGTGCTTAGAACAGTGCCTTAGTGAGGGCATATCTCCTCCAAGTAGATTAAGTCCTACGTTTTCTCATCTCCCACTCCCTTCTGCACTGAGCTCCTCATCTTCCCTCCCAAACCCGGTCCTCTCCCAGACTTCTCTATCACCGTGGATGGCACGACCATCCTTCCCGTCTCTCGGGCCCGCGATCTCGGTGTCATCCTTGACTCGTCTCTCTCGTTCACCCCACGCATCCTATCCGTTACCGAGACCTGCCGGTTTCACCTCTACGATATCGCCAAGATCCGCCCTTTCCTCTCCACCCAAACGGCTACCTTACTGTTACGGGCTCTCGTTATATCCCGGCTAGACTACCGTGTCGGCCTTCTCTCTGACCTCCCTTCCTCCTCTCTCGCCCCGCTCCGGTCTATTCTTCACTCCGCTGCCCGGCTCATCTTCCCGCAGAAACGATCTGGGCCTGTCACTCCCCTTCTTAAACAACTCCAGTGGTTGCCTATCCACCTCCGCTCCAAACAGAAACTCCTCACTCTAGGCTTCGAGGCTCTCCATCACCTCGCCCCTTCCTACCTCTCCTCCCTTCTCTCTTTCTACCGCCCACCCCGCATGCTCCGCTCCTCCGCCGCCCACCTCCTCGCCGTCCCTCGGTCTCGCCTATCCCTCCGTCGACCCCGGGGCCACGTCCTCCCGCGGTCCCGGAACGCCCTCCCTCCTCACCTCCGCCAAACTGATTCTCTTCCCCTCTTCAAAACCCTACTTAAAACTCACCTCCTCCAAGAGGCGTTCCCAGACTGAGCTCCTCTTCCCCCTCTACTCCCTCTGCCACCCCCCCTTTACCTCTCCGCAGCTAAACCCTCTTTTTCCCCTTTTCACTCTGCTCCTCCACCTCTCCCTTCCCATCCCCACAGCACCGTACTCGTCCGCTCAAATGTGTATATTTTCGTTACCCTATTTATTTTGTTAACGAATTGTACATCACCTCGATTCTATTTAGTCGCCATTGTTTTTATGAGATGTTCTTCCTCTCGACTCTATTTATCGCCATCGTTCTTGTCCATCCGTCTCCCCCGATTAGACCGTAAGTCCGTCAAAGGGCAGGGACTGTCTCTATCTGTTGCCGACTTGTTCATCCCAAGCGCTTAGTACAGTGCTCTGCACATAGTAAGCGCTCAATAAATACTATTGAATAAATCGTCCCGACTTGCTCTCTTTGCCCTTCCCCCTTCCCAGCCCCACAGCATTTATGTATGTGTAATTTTACTATTTGCATTGATGTCCCCCTCTCTAGACCGTAAGCTGATTGTGGGCAGGGAATGTGTCAGTTCATTGTTGTACTTTCCCAAGTGCTTAGTATGATACTCTGCACACAGTAAGAGCTCATCAAATATGATTGAATGAATGTTTGATACATAGAGAAGCAGCGTGGCTCGGTGGAAAGAGCCCAGGCTTGGGAGTCAGAGGTCATGGGTTCGAATTTGAGCTCTGCCACTTAGCTGTGTGACTGTGGGCAAGTCACTTAACTTCTCTGTGTCTCAGTTCCCTCATCTGTAAAATGGGGATTTAAAACTGTGAGCCCCACGTAGGACAACCTGATCACCTTGAATCCCCCAGCGCTTAGAACAGTGCTTTGCATATAGTAAGCACTTAACAAATACCACCATTTATTTATTTTTTTTTACTGTAATTGTAAAAACAACATTGTATTGTAAATACCAAATTGTAAATATCAACATTATTATTACTAAGCGGTGGGGTGGATACAAGCAGTTTGGGTTGGACACAGTCCCTGTCCCACACGGGGCTCACAGTCTCAATCCCCATTTTCCAGATGAGGTACAGAGAAGTGACTTGCCCAAAGTCACACAGCTGACAAGTGGTGGAGTCGGGATTAGAACCCATGACCTCTGACTCCCAAGCCCACGCTCTTTCCCCCGAGCCACACTGCTTCTCATAAATAAAAAGATGTTAGAGGAACAAAGTATGGAAATTTAGGGTGTGTGGGAGATGACTGAGGTTATTTAGTTAGATGACTGAAGTTGGGAAAGCTGACTGAATGCATTAAAAACAATGGTAATTAGTTTCTCTCCCAAATTGTCTGAGCCCTTCTCTTTCCTGGCTCTGTGATGGGATACTAACTGTCAGAGGCCAGCTTAGGCAGCTTTGTGTGAGACTCAAGGTTTCTACCCTGGCTATTTGGTAAACCAACTTTGGCATTGTCCTCAACTTACAGAGATTCAACCATCACATTCAATCTGTCATGAGATCCTGTTGATTCCATCTTCACAATATCTCTAGAATCCACCCTCTCATTTCCATCCAAATTGTGACTATTCCAATTCAAGCAATTACCATGTCCTCCTGCCTTGATTACCACATCAGCCTCCTTGCTGACCTCTCGCCTCCTGTTTCTCCCTTCTCCAGTCTAGACTTCACTCTGCTGCACGAATGATTTTTCTGTAAAGCCATTCAATCCCTGGGTCCCCACTGGTTGCTCACGATCCTCCACTTCAAACAGAAATTCCTTATCATTGGATTTAAAGCACTCAATCATTTGTCTCCCTCTTTCCTCTAATAATAATAATAATGATGATGGCATTTAAGTGCTTACTATGTGGGAAGCACTGTTCTAAGCGCTGGGGGGGATACACGGTGATCAGGTTGTCCCACGTGGGGCTCACAGTCTTCATCCCCATTTTACAGATGAGGTAACTGAGACCCAGAGAAGTTAAGTGACTTGCCCAAAGCCACAGAGCTGACAAGTGGTGGAACCAGGATTAGAACTCACGATTTCTGACTCCCAAGCCTGGGCTCTTTCCAACTAAGCCAAACTGCTTTCTTTACTGATCTCCAACTAAAACCCAACCTTTACCCTTCACTCTTCCAACACCAACCTACTCTCTGTATCTTGACCTTATCCATTCCTCCACCAGCATCTTGCCCATATCCTCCCTTTGGCCTGGAACTCTCTCCCCTTTCATATCCGACAGACCGCCACTCTCCCTACCTTCATAGCCCCCCTAAAATCACATCTCCTCCAAGAGATCTCCTACTATGTACGAGGCACTGTAGTGAATGCTGGGGTAGGTACAAATTAATCAGGTTGGACACGATCCCCATCCCAGTCAGGGTTCAGAGTCTTAATCCCCATTGAACAGATGGGGTAACTGAAGCACAGAGAAGTGAAGTGACTTGTCCAAATTCACAAAGAAGACAAGTGGCGAGGACCAGGATTGGAACACCCGTTGTCTAACTCCTAGGACGGTGATCTTTCCGCTAGGCCACACAGCTTCTACCCTCTCCCTTCTGTGTTGTCTATGGATTTGGATGGGTACTCTTTAAGCACTTGACATCTTTATATGATAGCATTTCCCCTATCTTGAATTTACTTCAATGTCCGTCTCCCCCTGCAGACTGTAAGCTCCTTGTAAGCAGGGATCATTTCTATTGCCTCTATTTCATTGTATTTCTCTAAACGCTTGGTACAGAGCACAGTGCAGTAAGCACTCAATAAATACTCTTGGTTGTTTGATTGATTAACATTCATAGTAAGGATGAAAAAATATGGATAATTACTTGCTGCATTCCTGGATCTATTCCTTCAGGACATTCCCCCAACATATTATTTCAGTGATACTTTGTTCTATGTGAAACTGCTGTGAAGTTAGTATTACAATTTAGCACTTGGACTAACTTTACTTTCAAACAAAGAATGACTTTTCCCCAGTAATAAATGTACAGTGCCCCATGTTTTGTCAGGTTGAAGAACAAGAAAATAGGTTTTGTCCAAACAAGTCTTCTAATAGAGTAATCCTTGTAGGATATATCCCTATAATCATATTCATTTGTTTGAGTTTACTTTTCCGCTGAATTGCCAAAAGGCTTAGCTTGTCAGAAGAAACCCAGGACAGAGGAAAAAGCTATAAATTGGAGAAATGATAGACTCAATGTTTCTCATATGAGTTTGCAGTTTCCACAATATTGCATTTAAAATAGGCACGGATCAAAGCACGGCCTGAGGTGTGGTTAACCGAGCCAGGAGAGGAAGCTCACATGAATGGATGAGTTTGCTAAATTGAATCCTAATGTTGTAAACTCAGGTAGGTAGAACGATACTGCCGCTTGGACCCTGGGCATAAAGGTAGAGCCAGGACAAAGCCATTCTTTGGTTAAAAGTAGTTGATTTTTGACAACATCACTGTTGGAAAGAGATGGATCGGAGGCCCGGAAAGACCGCTTCTGGAAAACTCTACCGTGGATATGACGGTTGAGTCACGATCCTGCGGGTACCCTACTCAGAGCCTAGTTGGTTGCACAGAGCTCCTTGGCAATCCACGTTACTTCTGGGGCGTAGAATGCTATGAGCCACTCCTTAGGTAGAGGCATAGCCTACTGGCTTTCAGCAGCAGGACTCATTTATAATAATTGTGGTATTTGTTAAGTGCTTACTATGTGCCAAGCACTGTTCTAAGCGCTAGGGTAGATACAGGGTAATCAGGTTGTCCCTCGTGGGGCTCGCAGTCTTAATCCTCATTTTACAGATGAGGCAACTGAGGCCCAGATACGTTAAGTGACTTGCCCAAAGTCACACAGCTGAGAAGTGGCGGAGGGGAGATTAGAACCCACGACCTCTGACTCCCAACCCCGTGCTCTTGCCACTAAGCCACGCTGCTTCTCATGAGGTAGCCCCTGAATGGTGCCGATTCTCTGTCAGTAGATATGCACCATGGCCTAGTAGAAAGAGCACGGGTCTGGGAGTCCAAAGGAGATGGGTTCGAGTCCTGGATCCCCCACTTGTCTGCTGAGTGTCTTTTGGTAAGTCACTCAACTTCTCTGGGCCTCAGTTACCTCAACTGTAAAATGGGGATTAAGATTGGGAGCCCCCTCTGGGACAGGGACTGTGCCCAACCCATTATCTTGTATCTACTCCAGTGCTTAGTTCAGTGTTCGGCACATAGTAAGCACTTAAATGCCACAGTTATTATTATTATTATTAGGGCCATCTTGGTTGTGACTGTAGTCTTCGGTAGTCTGAGTCCCCTTGTTGTTGTTGTCTTCTGCTGTCCAGCCGTGTCCGACACATAGCGATGCCATGGACACGTTCATTCATTCATTCGACGGTATTTATTGTGCATTTACTGTGTGCAGAGCACTGTACTAAGTGCTTGGAAAGTACAATTCAGCCACAAATAGAGACAGTCCCTAACCGACAAGGGGCTCACAGTCTAGAAGGGGGGAGACAGACAACAAAGCAAAACAAAACATGTAGACTGGCATTAATAACTTCAATAAAAATAATAGAATTATAGATATATACAAATTATTAATAAAATAAATAGAATAATAAGTATGTACAAATATACACAAGCGCTGTGGGGTGGGGATGGGGTAGAGAAGAGGGAGGGAGTCGGGGCAGTGAGGAGGGGAGGAGGAACAGAGGAAAAGGGGAGCTTTTCTCTCCCAGAAGGCCCCACTTCCATCTGCAATCGTTCTGGTAGTATATCCATAGAATTTTCTTGGTAAAAATACGGTCGTGGTTTACCACTGCCTCCTTCCGCGTAGTAAATGAGTCTCTGCCCTCAATTCTCTCCCGTGCCACTGCTGCCCAGTCCAGGTGAGTTTTGACTTGTAGCAGGTTGCCTGCCACTCATTAGCCACTGGCCAAGCTAGGGATGGAATGAGTAGGCCTCTGATTGACTCTCCTTCCTGTAGTCGAAACTGGAGCTCCCCAGGTGCCACCCTGGGAGGGTCTGAGTCCCCTAAGGAGATCAAAATAGGCTGCCAGTGCTTGGCACTTAGTAAGCACTGAAACATACCAGTCAATGAATCAATCAGTCAATGGTATTTATTGAGTGCTCACTTAATTTTTGACCTTAAACCCCCAGAATCATGTACCAAAGATAGTCCTTTGGTATCAACATGATTTGGGTGTTTACATCTTGACAGGGCAAGGATCACACCTACCAATTCTATTGTATGACACCTTCCCACGCCCTTAGTACACTGATCAGCACAGACTAAGTGCTCAGTGAAAACCACTAAATCCTTTAAATCTAGTTCAAACAGTTGAAAGATTACTTCAAGGCTTTGGATGATCTTTATAAATCATATTTATAGAGCGCTTACTGTGTAAAGATCACTGTGCTAAATGTTTGGGAGAGGATGACACAACAGAGTTGGCAGTCACGTTCCCTGCCTACAACAAGATTACAGTCCAGAGGGGCAGATAAAGGAGAAGTTGCCTGGGGAGGTTTTTGACCAGGCCAGTGGGAGCCCACGCCAGCTTTCTTCCTGCCCGCTTAGTACAATGCTTTGCACACGGTAAGTGCTCAACAAATATAATTGAATGAATGGAGCCACCTTCTTTGAAAGAAACTATGGCAGATTGGCAGACCTGAGACTTATGGTTTTACTGGTGGGGGGTTCTGGACCCTCTCCTCTCACTTTCACCTCCGATACCTTGTCTCAGTCAATCATTCACATTTACTGAGCGCTTACTGTTTGGCATATAGTAAGCGCTTAACAAATACCGTAATTATTATTATTCTTACTGCATGTTTGGCTGAGTATAGTATCACAGAGGTGGTAGATTCCCAAAGGGAGCTTATTGTCTAGAGGCAGATTTATTCGTATGTCTGTGTTTTATTTCTCATTTCTAAATTCCAGTTCTCTTCCACTGAGATTGAGGGTGTCCTATAGGAATGGACTATATCTAAATTTTCTTATTTTATACTCACCCAAGCAATTAGTACACTGTCTAGCACGAGCAAGTGCTCAAAAAATGCCATGCCTACTAACAAAGAACCACCAGATTGATGAAATACAGGCATCAAAGATGTGAAAAGCAGCGTGGACTATAAGAAAGAGTGTGGGCCTGGGGATCAGAAGGACCTGGGTTCTAATCCTTGTTCCACCACTTGTCTGCTGGGCGACATTGGGAGAGTCGCTTCACCTCTCTGTGCCTCAATTCCTTCATCTAGAAAGTGGAGTTCAAGACTGTAATCCCCACATGGGACAAGGACTGTATCCAACCCAACTTTCTTGTATTCCCCTAAGTGCTTAGTACGGTGCCTGGCACATAGTAAGTGCTTAACAGTTACTACAGTTGTTATTCTTCTATTATTATTATTACGAATAATTCATCACAAATAAGTCCAAACATGTGAACTTTGGCTTTAGGAGTGATATATCCTTTGCCACCTACCTCAATGAGTTTTTGTTGGTTGTTTCATCAAATAACTGATACAAATTTTACTATGTGTCAATAGATACATCGAGATATTAAAATAATATTTTATAGCCCCATCTTAGAGCACTTTTATTAGTCTAATAAAATCAGATGGTTTTTCAAAAGAGAGACTTTATGCTTTTGCAGATATTTGGAAGTGAGATGTTTCTCATAGAACTGATGGGAATGTGAATTGACTAAAACGCTTCGAACGCATCCTAAGCAAGTTGTCATGAATAACATTATTTTATAACCAAGAAAATATTTCAGTTATCAATAAATAAGGACTTTATTTTCAGAAGGAATGATGGGAAGGATGCTTGGGTGTCTCATTGGTAAAAGTGAAAAACATCCTGTAGGTGTTCAATCAGTTGTATTTGTTGAATGCTTATAGTGTGCAGAGCACTGTATCAAGCACATAAAATTAATTAACTACTAGAAGTCCCCAATAAGAGACCATGAAATTAAGCTAGGAAAAGATGAAGGAGGTGTGTTACCTAATGGATAGAATGCAGACCTGGGAGTCAGAAGGATCTGGATTCTAATCCCAGCTCTGTCACTAGACTGCTGAGTGACCTTGGGAAAGTCACTTCACTTCTCTGTGCCTCAGTGATCTCATCTGTAAAATGGGGAGTAATACTGTGAGCCCATTTGGGATGTGGCTTGTGTTTAAACTAATGAGTTTGTTTCTACCCCTGTACTTAATACAGCCCCTGTCAGGGTCGCACCTGGAGAGTTTCCAGTACTCTACCAGTCTTAACTACATATGTTGTAGTCTCCTAAGTGCTTAGTACAGTGCTCTGCACACAGTAACTGTTTAATGAATGCCCTCTATTGAAAAAAGAATCGTTAACTGATTTGTACAACAGAAGCAATGATGATTAATGATGAATAGCTATCCATCGCCTTGGGTAAATTCATGAATGCCCATGTTTCAGAAGTCACAATTGTGTGGTGTGGTTATGCCTAAATAACTGGGCAGGGAAGCATAGTGGGAATGATTTCATGGGGAACAATCTTTATAATTATATAATAATCGGAGAATGCTTTAAGCATTTAGTAAATGCCAAGCACCACACTTGAAGAGCACTGTTCTAAATGCTTGGCGGAAAACAGTATTACAGAATTGGTAGGCCCGTTCCCGACCCATGGTGAGCTTATATTCTAAAGTCCGATCAGACACAGTTCCTGTCCCACATGTCCTCACAGTCCAAAGGGGAAAGAGAACAAGCCTCTAATTTACAGGTGAGGAAACTGAGGTGCAGAATAATGAAATTACTTGCCCTAGATCACACAGCAGGTCCATGATGGAAGTGGAACTGTAACTCAGGTTCTGGGACTCCCAGGCCTTTGCTCTTTCCACTAGGCCACAAGATTAGTCAGGGAAGACTTCCTCAAGCAGGGATAAGTTTAGTAAGTCTCAGAAGATGGGGAGAGTGATGGTTTGAAGTTAGTAAAATTGCCTTTATTTGACAAATCTATTAAAAGAATAACCATGTTTTAAGCAGGTCAAAATGAGTGTCATTAGGAGTAAAATAAACACAAGACCTATTTGTTTTTCGTATTTTTTAAATTCCCCTATATCTTGATGACAATTTAGAAAGACCCAATTTCGCCCTTATGACGAATTTTGAAATGTTACCATATTTCATTGAAAATCAGTTAGCATTAAAATCAAAACGCAAAATTGATCTAGTTCAGATAAATTGCAAGCAGAAGTAAGACCAATTTGAACTAAGGGAAAAGCCTGAATTGCAGGATAGCTGTTGTTTTTGTGTACCTTTTCGATTGCTGGATTTTAAACATCTGGTGAACTCAGTTTATACTCTTTCTCTCTCTACCCTACATTCCACCACATCTCCTCCCTTCCTCTGTCCCACCATGTCCCCCTCTTTCTTCCTCTGTTTATTTCTTCCTGCTCCTAATCTCAGAACAGCTCAAGACTGATTGTCAGAACACTCCAAATAGATGCTGACTTTGTTTTTCTTCACCACGTCTGCTCTGTGATGTTCTCTTCCCACCAATGAGTAGCCCACTCAGTCCACTGATCAAACCTTCTCCGTTTCTTCAGCTTTTTTAGTTGCTCCCCCTCTTCCTTCCTTTTTTTTCCTTAGCCACCATTTTTTTTTACATTTCACTGTTTTCCAAGTGCAGCATTTATTAGTACTCTATAATAACTCAGGCCAAATGATCACCTGTTCCAAATCTATGGAGACTGAACATATCAGATTTTATAGGTTTCAAGTTTAATGACCAGAATAAGTTAAAGAACAGACATGAGAAGGTGTCCCCCTCAGTCTCCATTCTTTCAATACTCTGGTCTTGAAATCCTCTGTTCAAGTGAAACTGTATAGAGTGGAGATGTGGGCATAGCCAGGATAGGTTGCCATGGCATTTAGCATCGACTGCAAAGTCTCATACGAGTCAAACCAAAAGGTACAATTTCTTCTCGAACCACTTCCTTAGCTTTTTCCTTTTCCTAGTTTTTCATCAAACATCTCAAAAGATGTCAAATATGTTTTCTGGAGCTCACTGAGCTCTTGTCATTGTACATATCGAAGCTGAAATAGCCACTCAGGTATCCACTTCCCGGAAGAAAGCAGGTGAAGGAGTTTTTTGTGCAGTTTTAAAGCCCTCTAGAAATGCAACGTCTAGTGAGAAATACAAACATTCAAGATGACCCAGAAACATAGTAAAAGAGAAAAAATAAACAAAGCCAGCTAGATAAAGGAAAGTAGCCCATCTGTTTTAAGGTGGGTTTTTTTTTTTTCTAAAAGTGGAAGGTTGTTTGAGAGAAGAACATGAAACAGTTTTTTCCCTCTCCAAATACCTACCAGCAAGAGGACACAAAGATGTTTTTCCCATTCCAATCATTTAATTCCTAAGCAATCAGTAGTATTGAATTTGGCCGCCAGAATGGGACAGTTCTTTATGCCAATCGGTTTTTTTATGCCTTTCTTGAGCTACAGGGCTTACCCCTGGAGTGACTTCCAACTCCTAATAGTATTAGGTGATCAGAAGGAAAGAGTTAGGAAAGTTGGATGTTTGTCACCAGGGATATTAATTAAACTCTGCTCAAAGGCAGGATACCGTACAAACAAAAATCTCCTGGGCAACAGAAACAATGCACATCATCTTTGCCAAATAGATTTGTTTTCACCAGAAAGTAGGAAAGTGAAAGGATTGGATTTATAGTCTGTGAGAAAACAGAAGTTCTTCTATCTTATTAATTTGTCTAGAAGTTCATTATGGAAGCTCGAATTGAACTTTTATGCTACATTAGGTTAGCTTTTTCTAATATATACTTTTGAAAATGAGATGATTTGTGTCAAAATTGGATGTCTATGAGCTCTACAGAATAAAAAAGTGGATAAGTGAATATCTGCTGTCTCTGTGAATCCCACTGATGCAAAAACTGCTTACCTTGGTCACTTAGTGGAGTTTATGCCATCCGGCTGTAATGATTTTCGGGGATGTTTAAATGATGAAAGGACAAGAAAGTGCTTTCACTGCAGCAGTTTTACTTGCTCTTCCCTAGAATGAAATTGGACTTTTTGTCAACAGTTAGAAACGTTTCAGTTTGCCAAGGTAATAATAATGTTGGTATTTGTTAAGCGCTTACTATGTGCAGAGCACTGTTCTAAGCGCTGGGGTAAACACAGGGGAATCAGGTTGTCCCACGTGAGGCTCACAGTCTTAATCCCCATTTTACAGATGAGGGAACTGAGGCACAGAGAAGTGAAGTGACTTGCTGGCGATCAGTATGGTGTTAGTGCTCGAAAGGTGACTTGGTATATCGTGTCAATGTGATCCTTACAGAACGTAGTTGTTAAGATACGGCGTGATTTAGGAAAAATGAGGACAATGATATGAGGCAAACACTGTCAACAGAGTCCACATGTGGCCATCAGATCCTGGCTAGAATATCAGGCCTTGAACAATAGTTGTAATATTCAAAGAGCCAGGGTATTGGGTCTTTGGAGAGAGCTGGGACTTTTTGTACCCACTTAAGGATCCAACACCGTTCACTGTCAAGAGAGAGCCAGTGTACATGTCAGGTCAAATTTTATTTTGCCCTTCAACCTCAGAGAAACTCTTTGGTTGCCAGCATGGTGGTATTTTTTAATTGCTGACTATGTGCCAGGCTCTGTACTATGCGCTGGGCTAGAAAGAAGATAATTGCTTTGGACCCAGTCCCTGTCCCACATAGGGTTTATCGTCTTAATCCCCATTTTACAGATGAGCTGAGGCACAGAGGAGTGAAGTGAATTGTCTAAGGTCACACAGCAGACAAGTGGCGGAGCAGGGATTAGAATACAATCCTTTTGACTCCCAGACTCTGAGAGAAGCAGCGTGGCTCAGTGGAAAGAGCCCGGGCTTGGGAGTCAGAGGTCATGGATCCTAATCCCAGCTCTGCCACTTGTCGGCTGTGTGACTTTGGGTCACTTAACTTCTCTGTGCCTCAGCTCATCTATAAAATGGGGATTAAGACTGGGAGCCCCAAGTGGGACAACCTGATCATCTTGTATCCCCGCCCCGTGCTTAGAAAAGTGCTTGGCACATAGTAAGCACTTAACAAATACCATTATTATTATGTTCTATCCATTAGGCAACATTGCTTCTCAGTGGTGCTTGGCATTTTCTAGACTGTGAGCCCATTGTTGGGTAGGGATTGTCTCTATTTGTTGCTGAACTGTACTTTCCAAGCGCTTAGTACAATGCTATGCACATAGTAAGCGCTAAATAAATACAACTGAATGAATGAATTTTCATTCTCTAGGCTCTTGGTTACTTGGCGTTACAAAGGGATGTGCAGTAGGCTAGACTATAAACTGACTGTTGGCAGAGAAGGTGTCTCCCGACTCTATCATACTGTATTCTCTCAAGCCTTTAGTACAGTTCTCTTCACACAGTAAGCGCTCAGTAAATACCACTAATTGATCAGCTCCACATGTGGGACGCCCTCCTCCTTCATATCTAACAGACCACCACTCGCCCCACTGTTAAAGCCTTATTAAAATCACATTTCCTCCATGAGGTCTCCTTGACTAAGCCCTAGTTTCCTCTTTTCCCACTCCCTTCTGTGCTGTCCTGATTTGCTCCTGTACGTATCCATAATTCATTTATTTATATTAACGTCTGTCTTCCCCTCAAGATCGTAAGTTTGTTGTGGGCAGGGGTTGTGTCTAACAACTCTATTGTATTGTACTCTCCCAAGTGCTCAGTATAGTGATCTGCATGCAGTAAGCGCTCCAAGAAGCAGCATGAAAAGAGCACAGGTCTGGAAGTCAGAGGACTTAGGTTCTATTCCCAGCTCTGACAGTTGCCTGCTGTGTGACCTTGAGCAAGTCACTTATCTTCGCGGGGCCTCACTTTCCTCAACTGTAAAATGGGGATTCAATACTTGCCCTCCCTCCTACTTAGACTGTCAACCCCATGTAAGACAGGGACTGTGTCCAGCCTGATTAACTTGTATCACCCCCAGTGCCGAGAACAGGGTTTGACATAAATAATATGAGAGTTCAAAAAATAAAAATAATGAGAACGATAAGAATAATAATAAATGCCATTTGATCGATTAAGTTTTAATGGCCTTTGAAGGTATCTTCAGTTAGGTTGGAGCAAAGGATAAATTTGAATTCTCCACCGCTGGAAGAAAATATATTAAAGAAGAAAGACGGACTGTTTGAGATGCATATTGCATTTACAGGGAAAGGAAAGGAATTGTTTTCAGAAGAGTTGATCTTCAGACACATAAACGATCCCCTAATCCTCTCCCCGTGTACGGAAAATGATTCAGTCTGTGATTTCTGAAAAAGGAACAGAGGCATTTGCTCTGCTTCTGTCAAGGATGAAGATCCTCCCTTCGAAGGCAGAGCGGGTGGACCGAGGCTGTGGCTACCGTTGAGTCGTGCCCTCGTGAATGGTGGCCTGGCATGATTGCAAGGGAGAAAGAAAAGGATGCACTTAGAATCAGCAGCGAGATTCAGCCAACTGATGATAATGCCTCTGAAGATCTTAACATCAGACAGAGTGCCTGGAGTTGGGTCACCGATTTATTTCTCCGTGTCAAGTGGCAAAGTCGTTGAGGTTGGTAGAGGTCAGTCTCCATGGTGACAGGTTCACTTGCCCCCAAGGAAGAAGTCAGAAGCTATTCTACAAAGTTCTGGCTGTGCGAGATGTGCCATCTGATCTGGAAGCGATGGCGCTGAACGGTTTCCCCGTGTGTGACAGGTACCTTTGTGGAAAACTCTTGGAGACACTGAAAGCATCTCAGCAATTCGGAAATGTCAATTTCAACTTCATCTATTTTCGTGTGTGGCGGCTGTTGCGATGGCCAAGTCGGTGTCGGGTCAATGAAGACTCAGGGTCTCTGGGTCTGAGCCACAGTGAAACAGCATGGCCTGGTGGAAAGAGCCCGGGCCTGGGAGTCGGAAGGACCTGGGTTCCGATCCCGGCTCCTCCACGTGTCTGCTGTGTGATTTTGGGCAAGTCACTTGCCTTCTCCGGGCCTCGGTTACCTCACGTAAAATGAGATTGAGAGGGGGAGCCCCACGTGGGACGGGGACTGTGTCCGATCCAATTACCTTGTATCTACCCTGGTGCTTACGACAGTGCTTGGCACATAGTAAGCCTTAAAAAGAAACCATGATTTCTTGGGGCACCCACTGCCAGGTTGCTGTGCCCATACTGACAAAGCCACACCGTATTGCCCAAACCAACCTTGCGAAAGCCTCCCGTTGCCACCCTCAAGCGATGGGCCAGCCTGCTGCCACCTCCTCCCGATCCCGGTTCACTTTATTTTCTCTTTCTATGCTATATTTCCCCTCTCAGGATCCCACCAGGAGAGTTTCCAGTCCTCTACCAGTCTAGTATATGAGTGGGAGAGTCAAGCAGAGGCCACCCATTCCATTCCTAGCTTGGGCAGTAGCTAACCAGTGGAAAGCCATCTGCTACAAGTCAAAACTCATCTGTGCTGGATGACAGCAGCATGGGAGAGAGTCGAGGGTGGGGACTCAAGTTTGCAGTGCGAAGGAGGAGATGATGAACCACTTCCATATATTTATAAACAAAACTCTATGGATACACTTACAGAATTATCGCAGATGGAGATGAAGCATTCCGGGAAAGATGTGTCCATTCTGGGAGAGTCGTTGAGGTCAAAGATGACTCCACTGCATAACACAAGATGCTATATTTGCCCTCCCCTAAATGACATAGCATCTGTGACACCCCCCTTTCCCCTCCCCAGGCACCAACCACCCCTATGCCCTCTTTTTCCACCTAGGTGCCAGAGAAGCAGTACAGTGTAGTGGATAGGGACAGACCTGGGAATCAGAAAGTCATGGGTTCTAATCCAGCTCTGCCATTTGTCAGCTGTGTGGCTTTGGGAAAATTGCTTTACTTCTCTGCGCCTCACTTACCTCATCCGTAAAATGGGGATTGAGACTGTGAGCCCACATAGGACAGGGACTGTGTCCAACTCGATT
Source organism: Ornithorhynchus anatinus (assembly GCF_004115215.2). Taxonomy (NCBI): domain Eukaryota; kingdom Metazoa; phylum Chordata; class Mammalia; order Monotremata; family Ornithorhynchidae; genus Ornithorhynchus; species Ornithorhynchus anatinus. The sequence continues at coordinate 156,122,054 of NC_041729.1, read as the reverse complement.
TTCTTGTATCCACTCCAGTGCTTAGTACAGTGCTTGACCCATAGTAAGTGCTTAACAAAAACCAAATTATTATTATTGTTATTTTTAGATGTAAAGCAGCATGGCCCAGTGGAGAGAACACAGGCCTGGGAGTCAGTAGGACTTGGATTCCAATTCCAGCTCTGCCACTTGACTGATGTGTGACCTCGGGTGAGTCACTTCATTTCTCTGTGCTTATGTTACTTCATCAGAAAAATGGTGACGACTGTGGGATGAGGACTGTGTCCAACCTGAATAGCTTGTATCTACCCCAGTGCTTAGTACAGTGCCTAGCCCAAAGTAAGCACTTAGCAAATACCATTAAAGATCAATTTAATCATGTTATCAATAAAACAGTGGTATTTCTTGTGGGCAGAGCTTTGTATTAAGTGCTTGGGAGAATACAGTAGTATCCCCTCCCCAGCGGAATTGTACCAAATACAACCAGTCTTATCAATTTCTTCTCTACAGCCATAGTAAATCCTGCAACAGATTCTGGATCCTGGAATGAAAATATGTTCCCCACTCACCAGGAAACCCAAAAGTTTACAAGCATTCCCTAAGGTCTTAATGTATTCATTGAGGAGTTTCTAAATACAGAGAGAAATGCACCAGAGTTGCTAAATAGGAGAGAAAATGGACGCTGAATACAGATACAGTAATATCTGTAGTATTTACTGAGCCCCTAATGTAATAATAATAATAATGTTGGTATTTGTTAAGGGCTTACTATGTGCAGAGCGCTATTCTAAGTGCTGGGGTAGAAACAGGGTAATCAGGTTGTCCCACGTGGGGCTCATAGTCTTCATCCCCATTTTACAGATGAGGGAACTGAGGCACCGCGAAGTTAAGTGACTTGCCCAGAGTCACACAGCTGACAAGTGGCAGAGCTAGGATTTGAACCCATGACCTCTGACTCTCAAGCCAGGGCTTTTTCCATTAGCCACGCTGCTTCAGTATAATATATTAATATAATATGAATATAATATTATATTATATAGGTTAATTCTTATTTGTCATCCCATCCAGTCACATGATATAGTATAATAATTATAATATGATAAGTACCTGGGAGTTTACAGTGAAATTAGAAATCAAAATTTCTGTTCTTACAGCCTAGCAAAAGTGATAGACCCCAAATAAATTTCAAACAGGAAGCAAAGAAGAGAACCGTTGTAAAATATCCATAGTATTTAAAGCTCAAAAAATGTACCCTATCACAATTCAAGGTTTCTTATCAAGAGAAGCAGCACGACCTAGTGGAAAGAGCAGAGGCCTGGGAGTCAAGAGTCATGATTCTAATGCCTGCTTTGCAACTCGCTCTGTCACCTTGCACAAGCCACTTAACTACTTGGTGCCTCAGTTTCCTCAGCTGTAAAGTGGGGATTAAATACCTGCTCTCTCTCTTCCTTTTAGAGTCTCTTGAAGGAGAGGGACTGTGTGCAACTTGATAATCTTGCATCTACGCCACGTTCCATGCACCGCTTAAAACATAGTAAGCGCTTAATAATTACCACAGTTCTGAGATTGCTTTGCAAAGGCATAATAATATTAATGATAATACTTTATGTGATTACTTTGTGCTAAGCACTTTACTAAGAGCTGAGAGAGATAGAAGCTAACAAGTTCAGACACAGCCCCTGTCCTACATGGGGCTCAGAGTCTTAGTAGGAGAGAAAGTGGACATGGAATCCCATTTTACAGATGAGGAAACAGAGGCGTAGGGAAGATAAGTTAATTGTCCAAAGTGGTGCCACAGGTAAGTGGCAGAGTCAGGATTAGAACCCAGCTCCTCTGACTGTTAAGGCCACGCTGGATCTCAAAAGCATAGTATGGTTGGTCATGCCAAATCATTCAATTGTATTTACTGAGCACTTACTGCATACAGGGCAATGAAATAAGTATATAGGAGAATGCAATACAACACGGTTTATAGTCACATTCCCTGCCCACAGAGAGTTTTCCGTCTAGAGGGAGAGACAGCCATGAATAAAAATAAATACATTACAATTTGTACATATGTACTATGGGACTGAACGCGGGTACCCAAAGGATACAGATCCAAGTACACAGACAACCCAGAAGGGAGAGGGAATCGGGGAAAACACAGCTTAATCGGGGAAGGCCTCAACATGTTCTCGTAAATCAATATCCCCTCCCCAGCGGAATTGTACCAAATACAACCAGTCTTATCAATTTCTTCTCTACAGCCATAGTAAATCCTGCAACAGATTCTGGATCCTGGAATGAAAATATGTTCCCCACTCACCAGGAAACCCAAAAGTTTACAAGCATTCCCTAAGGTCTTAATGTATTCATTGAGGAGTTTCTAAATACAGAGAGAAATGCACCAGAGTTGCTAAATAGGAGAGAAAATGGACGCTGAATCCCATTTTACAGATGAGAAAACAGGGGCACCGAAGAAGTTAAGTGACTTGTCCAAAGTGATACAACAGCCAAGTGGAAGAGTCAGAATTAGAACCCAGGTCCTCTGACTGATAAGGCCACACTGGTTCTCCTAAGCATAGCATGGTTGGTCATGCCAAACCAAGTGCATGCTGCTTACACCCATCTAAACAGACGCACAGATGGTTGTGCACATCTTGGCAAAGTAGGTTCTGCACTACAAACTCAGTTATTCCAAAGAAAATTCAGACACTGCAACAGCCTGCACCAGGGAAATCCTACAGAAAGCTAAAATCTTCGTGGACCGGTCCACTACACTGATATGGCTCCAGACGATAATGATAATAATAATGTTGGTACTTGTTAAACGCTTACTATGTGCAGAACACTGTTTTAAGTGCTGGGATAGATACAGGGTAATCAGATTGTCCCGAGTGAGGCTTGCAGTCTTAATCCCCATTTTACAGATGAGGTAACTGAGGCCCAGAGAAGTTAAGTGACTTGCCCACAGTCACACAGCTGACAGGTGGCAGAGCCGGGATTCGAACCCATGACCTCTGACTCCCAAGCCCGGGCTCTTTCCACTGAGCCACGCTGCTTCCCTAATAATAGTGATTATGGTACGTGTTAAGCACTTACTATGTGCCAAGCACCGTTCTAAGTGCTGCGGTAGATGCAAGTTAAGCAAGATGGACACAGTCCCTGTCCTACATGGGTGTTACACTCTTAATCCCCATTTTACAGAGGAGGTAAAGGCTCAGAGAAGTGAAGTGACTTGTCCAAGGTCACACAGCAGATATGGGATGGCACCAGGATTAGAACGCAGGTCCTTCTGGATCCAAGGCCCTTGATCTATCCTCTAAGTGAATCTACCCCCAAATGCCCCATTTACCTTCTTATGCAACTCCATCAGTATTCCCTACGCATCGTGCTCAATATCATGTGACCGGATGGGATGACAAATAAGAATTCACCAAATAAATTTATCCTATTGGTATTGAAGCCCATCTCACCACAGCTTTGTTATGTAAAGCGAGTGAGGAGAATGGATGACAGTAGGATACCCGATGGATCAATCAGCCCATGGTATTTATTGAGCGCTTACTGTGGGCAGAACACTGTACTAAGCAACTTTACTAAGCACTGTACATTACAAAGAGTTGGCAGACACGTTCCCATGGATGTTTTACGGATTAGTGAAATGGATTAACAGAAACCAAGGTGGATACAAACGTTATGATACGACCGCATAGAATTTAGAGGGGTGGATGGTTGAAATTAGAATGTCGCGGAGAAGAAACATGTTTCTGTTTCTCTACTATTTGTTTCCTTCAAATAATCTGTTGTGCCAAACTCAACTATTGGCCAATACAGGATTTAATTGATTTTTCTGCTCTTTATCTTTTAGATGAGAATATATTCCAAAAGCATTGTCAGTAAAGCCTTTTTCTAGGAAGTGGAAGCTTGCCTTCATTTTGATATGAGTCGTTTTTACGTGCAAATTTCCACTTTTCAGGGGAAACATTTTGAGAATTCAAAGGGAATTACAATTACTTCTCTGTAGCCTTCAGAGAAGAAGCTATGATGGGGCAGTGAGACTGAGGCAAAAATGAAAACTGTGTCAGACACTAGCTAATATGTCAGCCCAAAGAACGGTATGCTTGTGTGCATAGTTTTTGTTGGACTGTTAATCCCAGATCCACACTCTCTGCTCACATTCATGGATCTATTTTAGCATCAGTGATGATGACAACTTTGAAAGGAAAGATGGATATATTCATTTACACTCTTACGCAGGAGTAGACTATTCATTCTGTGTGTGTAAAAGACTAGAAAGGGCCTTGGTCTCTTCATTGGGATAGATGGTTTTTTCACCCACACTCATTTAGCAGGAGAAGGAGCGTGACTTAGTGGAAAAAGTCCGGGCCTGGGAGTCAGAGGTCGTGAGTTCTAATCCCGGCTCTGCCACTTGTCAGCTATGTGACTTTGGGCAAGTCACTTAACTTCTCCGGGCCTCAGTTACCTCATCTGCAAAATGGGGGTGAAGACTTGGAGCCCCACGTGGGACAACTTGATAACCCTTTATCTATCCCAGGGCTTAGAACAGTGCTTGGCACATACTAAGCGCTCAACAAATTCCATCATTATTATCATGTACCAAGGAATATACTAGGCACTGGAATAGAGGCAAGATAATCAGGTCAGACGTTGCCTCTGTCCCATGAATTGTACTTTCCAAGTGCTTAGTACAATGCTCTGCACACAGTAAGAGTTCGATAAATACGATTGAATGAATGAATGAACATGGAGCCCACAGTCTAATGCGGAGATCAGGTATCAAATAGCCATTTTACAGATGAGAAAACTGAGTCACAGAGAAGTCAAGTGAATTGACCAAGGTCACACAGCAGGCATGTGGTAGAGCAAGATTAGAATCCGGATCCTCGGACGCCCAGACCTATACTTTCTTCAGAAGGTCTGTTTCCCTAGTATTTGTTACCTTCACATAATCTGTTGTGCCGAACTTCAAGGTATTGTCTAATTCAGGATCTAATTGATTTTTCTGCTCTCTATGTTTTAGATGAGAATATATTCAAGAAGCATGGTCAGTAAAGCCTTTTTATTGGAAGTGGAAGCTTGCCTTCATTTTGATATGAGTCGTTTTTGCATGCAAATTTCCATTTTTCAAGGGAAGCATTTTGAGAATTCAAAGGGAATTACAATTAGCAGAATATGAAGATGGAGCCAGTACAGTTGGACAGTAAATCAACATTTTTAGATATGGGTATCATTTTGATGTGTAAACCAAAAAATTCAAAGTACGAAATTTAACCCAGATACAGAAAAAAGATATTTCATTCAATAGTATTTGTTGAGCACTTACTATGTGCAGAGCACTGTACTAAGCGCTTGGAATGTACAATTTGGGAACAGATAGAGACAATCCCTGCCCACTGATGGGCTTAAACTCTAATTGGCGGGTTTACAGTCTAATCGAAAACAAAGCATTATGATCCGAGGTACAAAGACTAATTACTGAAAACATAATTTGGATTGTTGGTTTCAAACTAAATTATTAAGCTTATGAATGAACACCTAATATAGCTCAGAAGCATAGTATGTTGCTATGCATATAAGAAGGAAGATATGCTTTGTTCAGGGGCTTTGAGACAGACTTCCTTGCGAAATGAGAAAATGAATGATGATGCTATTTAAAATATATAGTTTTAGAATGAGAGCATTTAGAGGGAGCATTTCAGAAAAGCCCAGCAAGACAGTCTGGAATTATTTATGAATGTTGAAATACCGAAAGATGAAAGTAATCTGAATCAGAGCTCAGTTTTGTGGTCAATAAAAAGATACTGAGAACAATTTTTTGAAGAGCAGTATCCAAACCTTAAACTAGAGAATGAGAGCATTATGAAACAAGCAAAATAAATGATTTGCTACATAAGAGAAGAAAAGATGCACTGAAAGAATGGAAAACGGTCAAAGGAGAAGCATTATTTCAAAGTGTCAAGAGAATAATGGGAGGCATTACTTAAACCTCGATGAATGCTTGGGAAGAAATATTATCTAGAGATTATCTCGCATAAGGGATAAAACTTGGATTTTTGGAAGTCCCCTAAAAAGAGTGTTTTGAAACAGAAGATGAATAACAACCTAACATGGATATACAGTAATGGGTTATTTCCTAGAAAAATGCCTTCTGGTATAGCTGGAAGCAAAAATATCTTATAGTGGATTTTTCAATTTGATATAAATCTTTGAGGTTTTTTAAGGATTTTTTTTTCTCTTTTGAAGAACCCTATAAGGTGTGTTGAATTTCATTTTCAAAGCAATTTTTTTAGTTTCCTAGAATTGTTTTATTATCCAATCCTCTGAAGATGAAGCAAAAGGGTGGTTTAGAACGTAAGCAACCTTTCCAATACTTAATAATTGAATGATAGAGAGGAATTACAATGGTATTAAGCTTTCTTATAGAACTCAGTGGTGGGAGAATAGTCTTGATGATTTTCACCATCTCTTCATTCTTTTTTTTAACACGGGCTTTACTTAATTTAGTTGAAAAGCAGCTTGGCCTAATGGAGAGAGCACAGGCCAGGCAGTCAAAGTACCTGGGTTCTAATCCCAGCTCTGTCACGTTTTTGCTGTGTGACCTTGGGCAAGTCGCTAAATTCTCTGTGCCTCAGTTTCCCCTCTGTAAAATGGGGATTCAGACTGTGAGCTCCATGTTGGACAGGTACCGTGTCCAACTCGATTGCTTGTATCCACCACAGTGGTTAGGACAGTGCCTGGGACATAGTAAGCACTTAATAATAATAATAATGGTAGTATTTGTTAAGTGCTTACTATGTCCTAAAGACTGTTCTAAGCGCTGGGGAGAGACAAGGTAGTCCGGTTGTCCCTTAACATATATCAGTAAAAATACTTAACAAATATCAGTGAACCCCCCCACCAGAAAAAAACCTCAATAATAAATAGTAAAACAACCACATTGGGAGATAATAATAATAACAATGATGGTATTTATTAAGCGCTTACTACGTGCCAAGCACTGTTCTAAGCACTGGGATAGATAAAAGGTAATCAGGTTTCCCCCCATGGGGCTCAGAGTCGTAATCCCCACTTTACAGATGAGGTAACTGAGGCACAGAGAAGTGACCCGTCACACAGCTGTCAAGTGGCGGAGCCGGGATTAGAACCCACGACTTCTGATTCCCAAGCCCGGGCTCTTTCCACTAAGCCTCGCTGCTTCTCATGTATTTGAGTTCATTCATTCTATTATCTGTTAAGCAGTTACCGTGCATCAGGAACTCTTCTAAGCGTTGGGGTAGATCCACAGCCCGGTCTGGTACAGGCCCTGTCCCCCACGGGGTTCACAGTCAAAGTAGGAGGGAGTACAGCTATTTAATACCCATTTGACAGATGAGGAAACTGAGGCACAGAGAAGTTAAGTGATTGACCCAAGGACACTCAGCAGGCCAGTGGCGTAGGCTGGATTAGAAACCAGATCTTCATTCATTCAGTAGTATTCATTCAATAGTATTTATTGAGCGCTTACCATGTGCAGAGCACCGTACTAAACGCTTGGAATGTACAGATCGGCATGTACAGATCTTCTGACTCGCAGGCCAGTGCTCTGGGGTTCTAAGTTTTACCATAGGTTTATGACATCTTTATGATACTGAGATGATGTGATATTTCAGTATTGAGCATTTATACTTACCTGGGCACACACACATATGAATGTAGGCACTCAGAATTACTTCCTCCTTGCTTGCAGCAGTTTCATTTTTTATGGTATTCATTAAGCACTTACTACGTGCACTGTACCAGGCCCTGGGGTAGATAGTAGAAGCTAATCAAGATGGACACAGTCCACGTCCCATATGGGGCTCACAGTATTAATCCCTATTTTACAGATGGGGAAACTGAGGCACAGAGAAGTTAAATAACTTGTCCAAGCTCACCCAGCAGAAAAGTGGCAAAACTGGGATTAGACCCCAGGTCTTTCTGACTCCCAGACCCATCCTTTATCCATGAGACACACTGTTTCATTTAATTTAAATAAGTTTGAGCCTACTCCTATTTGAACCTCTGTTATTTAAGTATGGCTAAGTACTGCCATATAAATTAGGGGAGGAGCATGGCCTAGTGGAAAAAACACAGGCTTGGGACTCAGAGGTCATGGGTTCTAATCCCGGCTCTGCCATTTGTGTGTTGTGTGACCTTGGATAAATTACTTCACTTCTCTGGGCCTCAGTTACCTCATCTGTGAAATGGAGACTGAGACTGTGAGCCCCACAACCTGATCAATGAGAAGCAGTGTGGCTCAGTGGAAAGAGCCCGGGCTTAGGAGTCAGAGGTCATGGGTTCGAATTCTGGCTCCACCACCTGTCAGCTGTGTGACTGTGGGCAAGTCACTTCACTTCTCGATGCCTCAGTTCCCTCATCTGTAAAATGGGGATGAAGACTGTGAGCCTCACAGGGGACAACCTGATGACCCTGTATCTACCCCAGCGCTTACAACAGTGCTCTGCACATAGTAAGCACTTAACAAATAACATTATTATTATTACAGAGAAGCAGCGTGGCTCAGTGGAAAGAGCACGGGCTTGGAAGTCAGAGGTCACGGGTTTGAATCCCGGCTCTGCCACTTGTCATCTGTGTGACTGTGGGCAAGTCACTTAACTTCTCTGTGCCTCAGTTACCTCATCTGGAAAATGGGGATTGAGACTGTGAGCCTCACGTGGGGCAACCTGATTACCCTGTATCTACCCCAGCTCTTAGAACAGTGCTCTGCACATAGTAAGCGCTTAACAAATACCAACATTAGTATTATTATTACCTTGTATTTACCCCAGTGCTTGGAACAGTGCTTGGCACGTAGTAAGCGCTTAACAAATACCATCATTATTATTATTATTATTATTATTAAGTGCTTACATTCTAAATTTTGCAGGTATAACAATGTTCTTAGAGGATAAATACACTTCCCAGAACAGAGATTTATAGAAATAGGATATGGGAGTTCCCAAGACACAGGTAGGAGTAGAATTTAAATATCCTGATTCTAGTCCAGGGAATATTGAGTAGGCCATATTGGAATTATGGAGGAAAAAGCACAGTCGTGGTTATCAGAGGTTCTGTGTTTTAATTCCAACCCTGCCACTTGTCTGCTGTCTGACCTTGGTGACTCACTGAACTTCTCTATGACTCATTTTCCTCATCTGTAAAATGGGGAGGCAATATCTGTTCTCCCTCAGACTTCTACTGTGGACTCCCAGGTAAGAGAGGGACTGTGGGCAGCCTGATAATATGGCATCTACCTTGGAGCCTAATACAACACTTGTGCATGTAGAAAGTGCTTAATAAATGCTCTTGTGATGATCATCTTCATCATTATAATTAATTATGACAATAATCATAATGAATAAAGGTGATTATATTCATAAGGTATGTAGATGTCTTATACTTCAGTCAAAATGATTGCTTAATGGAAATTGATTCCTTCATTTTGTCTAGATTTTTTGTTGTTTGGCTCACAGTTTCTGAAAAGTAAGTAGGATGTGTAGGGTAGTGGATAGAGCGTTGGGCTAAACATTAGAAAACTTGGGTGACCTTGGGAAAGTCATTTAACTTCTCTTCGTCTCAGTTTCATCATCTATAAAAGAGAGATAAAGTCCCTGCTCTCCCCATCTTTTAAATTGTTCTCCTAAAGTGTAGCTGTGTCTTATGTGTATAATTGAATCTTCCCGGAGGCTTAGCACAGTGTTTTGCACACAAGAGGTGGTAGTAAATATTTATTGCCATTGTTCTTGTCTGTCCGTCTCCCCCGATTAGACCGTAAGCCCGTCAAATGGCAGGGACTGTCTCTATCTGTTGCCGACTTGTTCATTCCAAGCGCTTAGTACAGTGCTCTGCACATAGTAAGCGCTCAATAAATACTATTAAATGAATGAATGAAAGTAAATATTGAATAAAGACCTGAGGATCATTCATTCAATAGTATTTATTGAGCGCTTACTATGTGCAGAGCACTGTACTAAGCGCTTGGAATGAACAAGTCGGCAACAGTTAGAGACGGTCCCTGCCTTTTGACGGGCTTACGGTCTAATTGGGGGAGACGGACAGATGAGAACGATGGCGATAAATAGAGTCGAGGGAAAGAACATCTCGTAAAAACAATGGCAACTAAATAGAATCAGGGCGATGTACATTTCATTAGCAAAATAAATAGGGTAATGGAAATATATACAGTTGAGCGGACGAGTACAGTGCTGAGGGGATGGGAAGGGAGAGGGGGAGGAGCAGAGGGAGATGGGGGGAAAAGAGGGTTAAGCTGTGGAGAGGTGAAGGGGGGGTGGTAGAGGGAGTAGAGGGAGAAGAGGAGCTCAGTCTGGGAAGGCCTCTTGGAGGAGGTGAGTTTTAAGTAGGGTTTTGAAGAGGGAAAGAGAATCAGTTTGGCGGAGGTGAGGAGGGAGGGCATTCCGGGACCGCGGGAGGACGTGACCCGGGGGTCGACGGCGGGACGGGCGAGACCGAGGGACGGCGAGGAGGTGGGCGGCGGAGGAGCGGAGCGTGCGGGGTGGGCGGTAGAAAGAGAGAAGGGAGGAGAGGTAGGAAGGGGCAAGGGGATGGAGAGCCTCGAAGCCTAGAGTGAGGAGTTTTTGTTTGGAGCGGAGGTCGATAGGCAACCATTGGAGGTGTTTAAGAAGGGGAGTGACAGGCCCAGAGCATTTCTGCAGGAAGATGAGCCGGGCAGCGGAGTGAAGAATAGACTGGAGCGGGGCGAGAGAGGAGGAAGGGAGGTCAGAGAGAAGGCTGACACGGTAGTCTAGCCGGGATCTAACGAGAGCCCGTAGCAGTAAGGTAGCCGTCTGGGTGGAGAGGAAAGGGCGGATCTTGGCGATATCGTAAAGGTGAAACCGGCAAGTCTCGGTAACGGATAGGATGCGTGGGGTGAACGAGAGAGACGAGTCAAGGATGACACCGAGATCGCGGGCCCGAGAGACGGGAAGGATGGTCGTGCCATCCACGGTGATAGGGAAGTCTGGGAGAGGACTGGGTTTGGGAGGGAAGATGAGGAGCTCGGTCTCGCTCATGTTGAGTTTTAGGTGGCGGGCCGACATCCAGGTGGAGACGTCCCGGAGGCGGGAGGAGATGCGAGCCCGAAGGGAGGGGGAGAGGACGGGGCGGAGATGTAGATCTGCGTGTCATCTGCGTAGAGATGGTAGTCGAAGCCGTGAGAGCGAATGAGTTCACCGAGGGAGTGAGTGTAAATGGAGAACGGAAGAGGGCCGAGAACTGACCCTTGAGGAACTCCAACAGTTAAAGGATGGGAGGGGGAGGAGGCTCCGGCGAAGGAGACCGAGAATGACCGGCCAGAGAGGTGAGAGGAGAACCGGGAGAGGACGGAGTCCGTGAAGCCGAGGTGAGATAAGGTATGGAGGAGGAGGGGATGGTCGACAGTGTCAAAGGCAGCAGAGAGGTCAAGGAGGATCAGAATGGAGTAGGAGCCGTTGGATTTGGCAAGAGGAGGTCACGGGTGACCTTAGAGAGAGCGGTCCCGGTAGAGCGGAGGGGACGGAAGCCAGATCGGAGGGGGTCTGGGAGAGAATGGGAGTTAAGCAATTCTAAGCATCGATTGTAGACGACTCGTTCTAGGATTTTGGAAAGGAAGGGTAGTAGGGAGATAGGGCGATAACTGGAGGGGGAAGTGGGGTCAAGAGCGGATCATGCCTGGTGAATGTTAAACTGGTGCTAAAGTAATGACTTGTCAGTCAATTGTATTTATTTAGTGCTTCCTTTGTGCGGAGTACTCTACTAAGCTCATGGGAGAGTAGATTATACCAGACACATCCCCTTTCCACAACAAGCTCACAGTCTAAAGGGGGAGACAGACATTTATATAAATAAATAAATTGCTGATAGGGACATAAGTGGTGTGGAACGGGAGGGGAGATGAATAAAGGGTTCAAATCGGGCTCCACAGAAGGGAGTGGGATAACAGGAAGTGAGGGCTTAGTCAGGGGAGGCCTCTGGGAGAAGATGTGCCTTCAGTAAGGCTTTGAAAGTAGAGCAAATCATTGTCTGTCAGATCTGAGGAGGGAAGACATTCCAGGCCAGAGGCAGGACCTGGGTGAGAGGTCGGTGGCAAGATAGATGAGATTGAGGGACAGCGAAAAGGTTCATCGGTTCATTCTTTCAAGCATATTTATTGAGGACTTACTGTGCACTTACAAAAGTACTGAGTATTGAGCTCTTACAAAAAGATTAGCACTAGAGGAGTGAAGTGTGGGGGCTGATTGCAGTAGGAGAATAGCGATATGAGGTAGGAAGGGGCTAGGTGAGATGCAGCGTGGCTCAGTGGAAAGAGCCAGGGCTTGGGAGTCAGAGGTCGTGAGTTCTGATCCCGGCTCTGCCACTTGTCAGCTCTATGACTTAGGGCAGTCACTTAACTTCTCTGCGCCTCAGTTACCTCATCTGGAAAATGGGGATTAAGACTGTGAGGCCTACATGGAACAACCTGATTACCTTGCTTAGAACAGTGCTTGGGACATAGTAAGTGCTTTACAAATACCAACATTATTATTATTAATAGGTGATGCAGTATTTTAAAGGTAATGATGAGGAGTTTCTGTTTACTGCAGCAGGAGATGGCAACCACTGGATTTTCTTGAGAAGTGGGGAAACGTGGCCTAAATTTTTTTGTAGAAAAGTGATCCGGGCAGCAGAGTGAAGTATGGACCCGAGTGGGGAGAGACAGGAGGCAGGGAAGTCAGCAAGGAGGCTGATGTGGTAATCAAGGAGGGTTAAGATAAATGCTTTAGATTAATGTGGTAACAGTTTGGATGGAGAGGAAAGGGAAGATTAACGATGTTTTGAGGGTTGAACCAACAGGATTTAGCAATGGATTGAATATGTGGGTTGAATGAGAGAGAGAGAGGTCAAGAACAATGCCAAGATTAATGGGCTTGTAAACACTACCAGATTGTCAGCTCCCTGATGACAAGCAGCATGCTAACTCTGCTGTGCTCTCCCAAACACTCAGGAGAGTGCTCTGCACACAAGACTTTACACAGTTACTATTGATGAATTGTTTCCTTTTGTGTGTAGGGGGGAGGGAGGGTGTTTCTCGATCCAGTACCGGTGTTTGCAGCTGCATTAGCGATTACAAAAGGGGCTACCTCCTTTCCAATAGTGTCTTATCAATCAACTGATCGATGAATGAATCAGTGGTATTTATTGAGTACTTCCTAGGTGCCAGACATTCTATTAAGTAAGCCCTCGGGAGGGTACAAAAGAGTTGGTAGACACATTCTCTGTCCACAAGGAATTTACAGTCCATAAGGGGAGAGAGACACTAATATTATTATTATGGTATTTGTTAAGTGCTTACTATGTGACAGGCACTGTTCTAAGCACTGAGGTAGATACAAGGTAATCAGGTTGTTCCAAATGGGGCTCACCGTCTTAATCCCCATTTTGCAGATGAGGTGACTGAAGGACAAGGAAGTGAAGTGACTTGCCCAAGGTCACAGAGCAGACAAGTGGAGGAGCCAGGATAGAATCCACGTCCTCTGACTCCCAAGCCCGGGCTCTTGCCACTAAGCCATGCTGAATGCTTTGAAGGAGAGTGGGGTGAATATCAAGCGCTTAAAGGGGAAAGGTGCAAATGCACAAGCAATTCAAGAAGGGAGAGGGAGTTGGGGGAAAATGGGCTTATTTGGGGAAGGCGTCTTAGAGGAGATACAGTTTTAATGACACTGTGAAGGTGAGGAGAGTGGTGCTCTGTCATATACATGGAAGAGGGAGTTCCAGGCAAGAGAGGAAATGTGGGTGAGGGATGGGCATTGAGATTGAAGAGAGTGAGGTACAACAAATCAGTTGGTGCTAGAGGAGTGAAATGTGAGGGCTGGGTCCTAGAAGGAAATCAGTAAGGTGAATTGAGTGTTTTAAAATCGATGGTAAAGAGATTCTGTTGGACACACAGGTGGATGGGCAGCCACTGGAGGTTCTTGAGGAGTGGAAAGACCTGGTTTGAGCTTTTTTTTTTAAAAAAAAGTGACCTGGGCAAGAGAGTAAGGACTGGAGTGGAGAGAGATGGGAGGCAGGGAGTTTAACAAAAAGACTCCCCGACTAAGCCCTCCTTTTCCTCAGCTCCCCTTCCTATCCGTGTCACCTCGATTCACTCCCTTTGCTCTTCGCCCCCTCTCCCTACCCCACAGCACTTACGTATATCTGTATATATCTATAATTCTATTTATTTGTACTGATGCCTCTTTACTTGTTTTGTTGTGTATTTATCTATAATTCTATTTATTTATATTGATGCCTCTTTAATTGTTTTGATGTCTAATTCCCCCTTCTGGACTGTAAGCCTGGGGTGGGAAGGAATTGCCTCTCTTTCTTGCTGAATTGTACTTTCCAAGTGATTAGTACAGTGCTCTGCACACAGTAAGTGCTCAGTAAATACGACTGAATGAATGAATAAAAAAGACTGATGCAGTAGTCAAAACAGGATATGAGAAGTGCTTGGATTAACGGATTAGCAGTTTGGATAGAAAAGAAAGGACTGATTTTAGCCACATTTTAAAGAAAGAATCAGTAGGATTTGGTGACAGATTGAATATGTGGGTTGAATTAGAGAGATAATGCCAAGGTTATGGAGTTCTGAGACAGGGAGGATAGTCTTGCTGTCTACGGTAATGGGAAAGACGCAGGGTTGTCACGGTTCAGGTAGGAAGAAGAGGATTTCTGTTTTTGGACACGTTTAGTTTGAGGTGTTTATGGAACATCTAAGAAGAGATGTCGTAAAGGAAGGAGGAAATGAAAAAATACAGAGAAGTACTGGAGCTGCAGATTTGGGAATCATCCACACAGAGATGGTAGCTGAAGCTGTGGAAGTGAATGAGTTCTACAAGGCAGTGGGTGTAAAGGGAGAATAGAAGCAACATGATCTTAGAAGAAAGAGCATGAACCTGGGAATCAGAAAACCTGGGTTCTAATCCCAGCTCTTCCATCTACCTGCTGTGTGACCTTGGGCTAATCACATAACTTCTCTGTGCCTCGCTTACCTCATCTGTAAAATGGGGATTGAATTTCCCTCCCTCTGACTCAATCTGTGAGCCTCATGGGGGACAGGGATTGTATCGACTCTTACTATTTTGTACAGTGCTCGGAAGAGTGGAAAATGGGGATTAAGACTATGAGCCCCACGTGGGACAACCTGATTACCTTGTATCTACCCTAGCTCTTAGAACAGTGCTTGGCACATACTAAACATTAACCAAATGCCACTTTTTAGAGAAGCACCGTGGCTTAGCGGAAAGAACATGGTCTTGAGAGTCAGAGGTTGTGTGTTCTAATACAACCTCCACCACTTAGTAGCCGTGTGATTTGGGGCAAGTCACTTAACTTCTCTGTGCCTTGAGTTACCTCATCTCTAAAATGGGAATTAAGACCGTGAGTCCCACGTGGGACAACCTCATGACCTTGTATCAACCCCAGCGCTTAGAACAGTGCTGGGTACATAGTAAGCCCTTAACATATACCATTATCATCATCAACAGTGCTTGACACCTACTAAGTGTTTAACAAATACCAAAAAAAAAAAAAAAGGGTGGAGGTACTCAGAACTGAGATTTGAGAAACCTCCACATTCAGGGAAGGGTAGGTAGAGGAGATTGGGAAAGACACTGAGAATGAGCAGCCAGAGTGATAAGAGGAGAACCAGGAGAGGACAGAGTCACTGAAGCCAAGGTTAGACATCAAAACAATTAAAGAGGCATCAATATAAATAAATAGAATTATAGATATATACACAACAAGTTACTCCCAAGTAACACTGGGGAGTCCACAGTGTTGAAGGCAGCTGAGAGATCAAAGAGGATTAAGATGGAGCAGTGTCCAGCAGATTTGGCAAGAAGTAGGTGATTGGTGATTTCAGAGACGGCAGTTTCCATGGAGCAATGATAGGGAGGTTCTGTGGGGTCTAGGGAGTTTTTTATTTGTTTGGTTTTTTTTTTGGGGGGGTGGTTAGGGAATACAAAAACATGTTTGAAAGTAGTGGGAAATTAGCCATTCGAAAGGGAAGAGTTAAAGATGGTGATCACAGAGGGAAGAAGGGAGGGGCAAGGTTTTTGTTAAGGTTTCTCCCCCGATTAGACTGTAAGCCTGTCATTGGGCAGGGATTGTGTCTGTTGCCGAATTGTACATTCCAAGCGCCTAGTACAGTGCTCTGCACATAGTAAGCACTCGCCAATAAATACTATTGAAAGAATGAATGAATTAAGGTGCTTTTTGAGAAGCAGAATGTCATAGAGCATAGAGCTTGTCCTAGAGGATAGAGCATGGACCTGGCAATCAGAAGGACATAGGGTCTAATCCCAGCTCTGCTACTTGTTTTCTGGGTGACCTTAGACAAGTCACTTCACTTCTCTGGGCCTCAGTTATCCCATCTGTAAAAATGGGGATTAAGACAGTGAACTCCCTGTGGGACAGAGACTATGTCCAACCTGATTAGCTTGTAATAATAATAATAATGGTGGTATTTGTTAAGTGCTTATCATGTGCCAAGCACTGTTCCAAGTGCTGGGGTAGATACAAGGTAATCAGGTTGTCCCACATGGTGCTCACAATCTTTATCCCCATTTTGCAGATGAAGTGACTGAAACACAGGGAATTTAAGTGACTTGTCCAAGGTCACACAGCAAACAAATGGCGGGATGGGATTAGAATCCCCATCCTCTGACTCCCAAGTCCGTGGTCTTTCACTAAGCCACCCTGTTTCCTTCCCTGTATCTACCCTTGTGCTTAGTACAGTTCCTGGCACGTAGTATGCACTAACAAATACCATAAAAAAAAAAGGTACAAAGGCACTCAGCCAAGAGGTGCAGGTAGAGGGGGGAGATTTTGAGAGGAATCAGGAAATCTCTTGAAATACTGCTAGCTACTATGGGAGAGTCAAAGAAGGGGCAGAAGTGGGTGGGGGGAAGGTGGAGAGGAGCAGGGGATATTAAAAGAAGCTCACACCTCATGGTTTCAATTTTTTCAATAAACTATGTGGCCAGGTAATGGGGAGCAAGAGATGAAGAGGGGCAGGGGGTCGAGGAGGGAATTAAATGTCTGAAACAGCTGGTGCTGGCAGGGAGATGGGAGTCAATAAAGAAACAATCTCCAAATTCAAAGAAGAGTTGATCAATCTATTGTATTTACTGAGTGCTTACACTATGCAGAGCACGGTACTAAGTGCTTGGGAACATCCAGTACTACAGAGTTGGTAGACACATTCCCTACCCATAACAAGTTTACAGTTTAGAGGGGGAGATGGGCAATATAAAAAAAAGATACATATAAGTATGTAAGTTACGTCGGGCTAAAGGATGGGTAAATAAAGGGTGTGAATCCAAATAATAGTAATTATGATGGTACTTAAGTGCTTACTATGTGCCCGGCACTGTACTAGGTGTAGGGGTGGATAAAAGTAAGTCAGGATGGATAGAGTCCCTGGCCCCCATTGGGCTCACAGTCTCAATCCCCATTTTACAGATGAGGTAACTTGGGCCCAGAGAAGTGAAGTGATTTGCCCAAGGTCACACAGCAGACTAGTGGTGGAGCCGAGGATTAGAACCCATGACCTTCTGACTCCCAAGCCCATGCTCTATCCACTAAGCCATGCTGCTTCTTTAGGTGATGAAGAAGGGAGTGGGAAAAGAGGAAATGAGGGTTTAGTTGGGGAAGGGCTCTTGGAAGAGATGTGCTGTTAATAAGACTTTGGAGGTGGGGAGAGGGATCATCTGACAATTATAAAGAGGGAGGCCATTCCAGGCTAGATGCAGGATGTGGACGAGGGGTCGGCAGTGAGACGGATGAGATCGAGGTACAGTGAGTAGGTTGGCATTAGAGGGAATGTAGTAGGAAATCGGTGAGACGATGTAGGAGAGGGCAAGGTGGTTGAGTTACCACAAGCAACAACTATGATAATACCAACTACAATGATGATGATAATAATAGCAATCATAATAAAAATAGCAATATGGTCGTTCTATGAAATGGAGTATTTGGTGTTTTGATTTTACTCCCTTTCTCTTTTAGTTTTCCAATTCCTAATGTTTTTATCTTGTTTAAGACCAAACCATTCACCAAGTTTTCTGATTCTTTGCCTAAGAGAATTTCAGTAGTTCATCAAATACTAAGGATCAACAGTGACACCGATTTTACTGAGAATTAAAATCATGAATGGCCGCCCTCAACCATCGAATCCTAAGTCATAGGCCTTGGGGAGGTGATAGTTAAGCGCTTTGGTCATTTCCCTGTGTTTGGATTACTGTATATACTAATGATAATATTTGTTAAGTGCTTACTATGTGCCAAGCACTGTTCTAAGTAATCAGGTTGTTCCACATGGGGCTCACAGTTTTAATTCCCATTTTACAGATGAGGAAACTGAGGCACAGCGAAAAGGAGTGACTTGCCCAGAGTCACACAACTGATAATGGTGGAGCAGGAATTCGAACCCATGACCTCTGACTCCCAAGCCCAGGCTCCTTCCACTAAACCACACTCTATCTTCTTGAGAAGGCAGCATGGATGGAGGATAGGACTAGCAGCCATGAGACATGGGTTCTACTCTGCCACTGGCCTGTCGGGTGACCTTGGAGAGGTCTGTGCCCTTCTGTGCCTCAGTTTCCTCACCCGTAAAATGAGGATAAAATTCCTGTTCTTCCTTCCTCTTAGGTGGTGAAACCCATGTCGGTCAAGATTTATATCTGATTGGATTGGATTGTATATCTCTCAGCACTTACAACAGCGCTTGGCACATAGTAAATATTTTGATAAATGCTATCTTCTTTATTACTATCATTATTAGATGAAAAATAATCTAAGAATAGCAACAGAACTACAAATTCCTTTCTAACACAAAACCCCAAGACTTTTAAGTGTGACTACTGGGGACAGTGATAATATTAAAAAATTGTCTGATGATTCTTTCACTTATTTTTCCTTAAAAAAATAGGTCCCGTGGGAAGTAATTAAATGGAAAGTATATAGTCCGGAACGATAAATTATGACTTCGAATTCATCATTTATTTCCTTTCAGTCTGTAGTCATCTTAGGATCTGGAGATACTAAAATATTAACTTGGTTGATATCAAAGGAGAAAGATTTCTGCTACTCATTTCAAAGTGTATTTACTCAAACTTGCATAAATTACAGCTCCTGGGATTTAAGTATAGCCCATTATGTCTAAGTGTCTATTTATATATTCATTATATTTCCTCTGTAAAATTATTAACTACTTGAGATGATGCAAATGAATAACTAAATCTAAAGTTCCTATTAAATACATAGCATTCTGTGGTTTTCCCATTCAGTAAGAGGAAATAATTTTACATTTAAAGATGCAAAATGCATATTTATGGCAAGGCATTGTTGCTGAATAATATTTCTTGTGATGAGCATTATCAAAGATTTTAAATTAGTATTTCCCAAGTGATCCTGATGTTCCTGATGAATCTTAATAAATGATAAAGGAAAACTATGGAACTTTATTAAAAGCCAGTTATCTTTGCATATATCTCATTCCAGTATGTGCAAATCAGATTTACTGAACAAAAATAACAATATCAACAGTATTAAGTGAGCATCTGCTGTGTTCAGAGTAGTGTAATCATTATAATAATAGTATAATACTAGTGAATTAATAATAAGTGTACTGTGAACTCTGTGGGACAGGAACTGTGCCTGACCTGATTATCCTCTATCAGTCCCAGCACTTAGATCAGTGTTTGGTACATGGTAAGTGCTTAACAAATGCCACAATTATCATTATTATTAGTAATAGTAGTATTAGTCATTCATTAATTCATTCAATCGTATTTATTGAGCACTTACTTTGTGCAGAGCACTGTACTAAGCTCTTGGGAAGTACAATTCAACAACCATTAGAGAAAATCCCTGCCCACAGTGGGCTCAAAGTCTAGAAAGGGGAAGACAGACATCAAAACAAGTAAACAGGCATTAGTACCACTGGTATAAATAAAAAGAATTATAGATCTATACACATCATTAATAAAAATAAATAGAATTATTGTAATTATAAATATGCATCAGCGTGGCTCAGTGGAAAGAGCACGGACTTGGGATTCTGAGGTCATGGGTTCGAATCCCGGCTCCGCCACTCGTCAGCTGTGTGACTGTGGGCAAGTCACTTCACTTCTCTACACTGCAGTTACCTCATCTGTAAAATGGGGATTAAGACTGTGAGCCCCACGTGGGACAACCTGATCACCCTGTATCTACCCCAGCCCTTAGAACAGTGCTCTGCACATAGTAAGTGCTTAACAAATACCAACATTATTATTATTATTATTATTATTATATGTACCCATATATATATAAGTGCTGTAGGGTGGGGAGAGGGGTAAAGAGAGCGGGGTGGGGCAATAGGGAGGGGAGGGGGAGCAGAGGAAAAAGAGTGTTAGTCTGGGAAGGTCTCCTGGAGGAGGTGAACTTTCAGGGGGCCTTGAAGGGGGGAACAGTGCTAGTTTGGCAGATTTGAGGAGCACAGGCATTCCAGGGCAGAGGTAGGATGTGGGCCAGGGGTCGACGGCGGGACAGGCAAGAACGAGGATCGGTGAGAAGGTTAGCGGCGGAGGAGCGGAGTGTGCGGGCTGGAGTGTAGAAGGAGAGGAGGGAAGCGAGGTAAGAAGGGGCAAGGTGATGGAGAGCTTTGATGCAAATAGTGAGGAGTTTTTGGTTGATACAGATGTTGGTAGGCAACCCCTGGAGATTTTTGAGGTGGGGGGAGCATTACATGCCCAGAACGTTTCTGTAGGAAGATAATCCAGGCAACAGATTGAAGTATAGACTGAAGCGGGAGCGACAAACTGTTGGGAAATCAGAAAGGATGCTGATGTAGTAATGATGATGATGATGGCATTTGTTAATCCATAATTATCGATCATATTATTAATTGATAATATTAATAATCCCTATTATGGCATCCCATAATCCAGATGGGATGTGACTGGTGATTGTACTAATGTGGTAGTTCTGTACTTCTCCCTCTGGCTGAGTTAAAGTGTATAGCACTAAAAGTGATAAATTGAGTTTTTATAATTATAATAGCAACTTTAATTCTTCTCATTATTATGTTTTTTAAGTGGTTTCTATATGCCAAACACTCTTCTAATCACTAGGGTAGATACAGATCAAATGGGTTGGACACCGTCCCTCTTCCACATGGGGCTCAGGGTCTAAGTAGAAGGGAGTAGGATTTAATCTCCATTTTACACACGAGGTAATCGAGGCACAGAGAAGTTAAGTGAATTGCCCAAGGTCAGCCAGCGGCACATTGCTGAGGCAGGGTTAGAACGGGCAGGGATTGCCTCTCTTCATTGCTGAATTATACTTTCCAAGTGCTAGTACAGTACGGCGCTCAATAAATATGATTGAATGAATGAACGAATGAACGAATAGACCTAGGTCCTCTGACATATTCACCGAATCACTAAATCCTGTCGGTTCTACCATCACAATGTTGCTAAAATTTGCCCTTTCCTCTCCAGCCAAACTGCAACCACGCTAATCCAATCACTTAGCTTCCTCCGTGTTGACTCCTGTAACGGCCTCCTTGCCGACCTCGCTACTTACAGTCTCTCCCCACTCCAGTCCATTCTTCACTCTGCCGCCCGGATCTTTTTTCTACCGAAACGTTCAGGTCGTTTCCCTACTCCTCAAAAAACTCCAATGGTTGCCCTTCCGCCTCCACATCAAATTGAAACTCCTCACCCTTGGCTTTAAAGCACTCAATCACCTTGCCCTACGTCACCTTGCTGTTCTCCTACTACAATCCAGCCAGCACACTTCACTTCTCTAATGCCACGCTACTCACTGAACCTCGATCTTGTCAATCTCATCACTGACCTCTGGACCACATCCTGCCTTTGGCCTGGAATACCCTTCCTCCTCATATCCGGCAGACAATTAATCTCCCCCTCTTCAAAACCTTATTGAAGGTACATCTCTTACAAGAGACCTTCCCTGACTAAACGCTGCTTTCCTCTTCTCCAACTCCATTCTGCGTCACCTGACTTGCCCTGACTTGCTCCTTTTATTCATCCCTACTCCCAACCCCACAGCACTTATGTCCGTATCTGTAATTTATTTATTTATATTAATGTCTGTCTCCCCCTCTAGACTGTAAGTTCTATATGGGCGGGGAATATGTCCGTTTTGTTTTTGTGTACTCTGCCATGCACCTAGTACAGTGTTCTGCACACAGTAAGCAATCAGTAAATACAATTGACTGACGCCCAGGCTTACGATCTTTCCACTAGACAATGTCCATGTTTTTAATCTTTAATCTCTTCTGTTGCTTTCTCCACAGTTTGTAGATTTCCGGCTAGATTGTTTGTTCCTCAGGGGAAAGCTACTAACTCAATTCTAGTCTCCTAAGAGCTTACTCCAGGTCTACATGGAATGACACAATAAATATTACATCATTTTTCCTCAAGCTACATCTTCTGCTCTTCTCCATCACTCTAGTTGAAAGTTTCCAATGTTCCCCCTGTAACAGTCACACTCAGGTAAGGTTTCTCCTTCCTCTCTCCTGTCATGTAGAATAGCCTTCCTGATCTAGTGCACCTCACCCTCTTGCAATCTCATCTGAAATCTCAATTGGAAACAGTTTATTTTACTGTCTCTCCCTCTTACACTGCTACTGAATCTGTACTAAAGAGAAAATGACTTCTCCATTATTCCCTCCCTCATTTTCAATTGCTCATTACTTCCTCTAAAAAAGAACACTAGAATAGTGAAATTCATACATTCATTCAATTGTATTTATTGAGTACTTACTCTGTGCAGAGCACTGCACTAAGTGCTTGGAAAGTGCAATACAGCAATAAAAAGAGACAATCCCAGCCCACAATGAGCTCCCAGTCTTGGGGTGGTGGTAGGCGGGTCAGGGACAGTACAAGTAAACAGGAATCAATATAAATAAATAAAATGATAGATATATGCATAAGTGCTGTGGAGCAATAATAATAATAATAATGCTGGTATTTGTTAAGCACTTACTATGTGCAGAGCACTGTTCTAAGCGCTGGGGTAGACACGGGGGAATCAGGTTGTCCCACGTGGGGCTCACAGTGTTAATCCCCATTTTACAGATGAGGTAACTGAGGCCCAGAGAAGTGAAGTGACTTGCCCACAGTCACACAGCTGACAAGTGGCAGAGCTGGGATTCGAACTCATGACCTCTGACACCAAAGCCCATGCTCTTTCCACTGAGACACGCTGCTTCTCAAGATGGGGGGTGGGGGGGATAATAATGATGGTATTTGTTAAGCACTTACTCTGTGCAAAGAACTGTTCTAAGCACTGGAGGCGTACAAGTTGATCAGCTTGTCCCATGTGGGCCTCACAATCTTAATCCCCATTTTACAGATGAGGTAACTGAGGCACAGAGAAGTGAAGTGACTTGCTCAAAGTCACACAGCTGACAAGTGGCAGCAGGATTAGAACTCAAGCCCTCTGACTCCCAAGCCCGGGCTCTTTCCACTGAGCCATGTAGTGAGTCAGGGTGACACGGAAGATAGTGGGAGATGAGGGAAAGTGGGGCTTAACCTGGGAAGGCCTCTTGGAGGAAATTGTTATTGACATTTGAAAATTCATGGGTCATTCATTCTCTTAGAAAAGTTGAAATGAATGAATTCAATGTATTTTTATCAATATATATTTAAAGATTATTTTGATTTTGATAAGGCAATAAAGCAAGAATAGCCAGGAACTCTAAGATGCTAAAGGTATTTTCGTATTTGAAAATGATGGCACCACCTGGAGGAAAGATCGCCATAGCCAACCTGCCTTCTCTTGATGCAAAAAAACCACACCTTCATTCACTTGTATTTATTGAGCACTTACACATAGTAGAACTCACAGTTCCCCTCTAAAGAATTAAATTCCCTCACTCCCCTGTCCCTCTGTTGATCTCATACCACTGACCCACAGTTCTGGATCTTCCGTACAGTACGCTGCCTCTGGTCCTGTGCTTGATCTATGGAGTGCTGCTCGTGAAAATCCTGACACCAGTCTGACTTTGTCCATCTCAAGCTCATCGTTACCTAACTCTGCCCTCTCCTCTGCTTGGCAATAATACTTCTCTATCCGTATCGACTCCCAAGCCCATTGCATTGCCCAGAATAGCAGTTTCCATCCTCAAGTCCCCTGATTCCCCCCCCAAAACCATTTCTTGTCCCAAATGTCCTAGCCACATACTTTATCAATAAAACTGAAGCCATCAGAAGTGATCTCCCTAAAGTCTCCCCTGTTTCTCTCCGTTCCCACCCTTCTCCACCCTCCCCTCCACCCACCCACCCCCGGCCGCTCTTCTACTCTACCAGCCTCCCCAGAAATATTTCAAGAGACTTCCAGCCTCCTCTCACAATCTACCTTCTCCACCTGCTCGTCCTCCTTCTCCTCCAACCCCATCCCTTCACACTTTAGCAAAACATTTTTGCTTTCCTTTCTTCGCTCCTTGACTGTGATCTTCAACTGCTCATTTTCCAACGATTCCTTCCCCTCTGCTTTCAAACCTGCCCGTGTACGCACCCTACCCGAAAAAAAAACCCAAAACCCTCTCTTGACACCATGGTTCCCTCCAATTTCCCCCCCATCTGCCATTCCTCTCCACACTCCTTGAGTGAATTGTCACCATCCAAGGTAGACCATCATTTAGTATACAAGTAGAGAAATCACCCAAGTATAAAGATATGTATGTAAATAATAATAATGGCATTTGTTAAGCACTTATTTTTTGCCAAGCACCGTTCTAAGCGCTGGGGTATATGCAAGGTAATCAGGTTGCCCCACGCGGGGCTCCCAGTTTTAATCCTCATTTTACAGATGAGGTAACTGAGGCACAGAGAAGTGAAGTGGCTTGCCCAAGGTCACCCAAAAGACAAGTGGAGGAGCCGGGATTAGAACCCATGACCTCTGACTCCCAAGTCCGTGCTCTTTCCACTAAGCCACGCTCCTCCTTCTAAATATGTAAGTGTTGTGGGGAGTATGGCTGAGGTGAATACATAAG
This sequence comes from Ornithorhynchus anatinus, assembly GCF_004115215.2. Taxonomy (NCBI): domain Eukaryota; kingdom Metazoa; phylum Chordata; class Mammalia; order Monotremata; family Ornithorhynchidae; genus Ornithorhynchus; species Ornithorhynchus anatinus. The sequence continues at coordinate 156,097,027 of NC_041729.1, read as the reverse complement.
GGTTCCAGAACTAAAGACTCAAGTGTACATGTGTTAAGGGAGGGAAATAGGATGGTGTCAGGGAAGGTTTCCTCCAATATTCACATCTCCAGGTAGTGTTTCCTACTAATTTCCACCATCCTAGGCTACTTCATTCAACAACAACCAAGCATGTATATCTACCCTCATCCTTCATTCTTTTCTATCAGTGAATCCACTTACTCATTTATTCAAGTATTCATCTTCACTTACTCCTGCTATAACTTCTGGTCCCCCTATTTGTAAACTATTCATGTCTTCCTGCCTCTTCTATTAGATAGGCAGAGGCAGCATGGCTTAGTGGATACGGGAGGGGCCTGGGAGTCAGAGGGACCTGGATTCTAATCCCAGATCTGCCACATGTCTGCTGTGTGACCTTAGGCATGTCACTTCATTTTTCTGGGCCTCAGTTCCCTCATCTATGAAATGGGGATTGAGACTGTGAGTCCCATGTGGGATGGGGACTGTGTTCAACCTGATTAACTTGTATCTACCCCAGTGCTTAAAACAGTGCTTGGCACATAGTAAGAGCTGGACAAGTACCATAATCACCCTCATAGGTAAATGTTGCTCATTATTTTATTCATTATGGTCAGGGGTAGGAGTAGAATGCAGATTTTCCTTCACTCAGAGTAACACTTCTTCCTCTAGACTACTGCCCTTCATACCTTTATCAACATTTTACATTGTATATAATCTATCCACTTTTATGACAACTATCAAGAACATTTGCTTGTCAATATAATAACATTTACAGGATGATAACATTTTCCATTCTAAGATCTAATGTCATATGGACAAATATAGATTGAAATTATGGATCTCATCAGGCCCACTGAAGTCTCACTGTAAATTCTCAGGAGACACAAGAGGCTGAGAAGTGTTTCTCCCCATGAAGATGAACTTAGAGATTCAAGATGCCGATCCTGTCAGAGACACTGATTTTACAAGACAGCATTTATGCCAGGGTGCTACCAAGTCTATTTTATTGTACTCTCCCAAGCACTTAGTACAGTGCTCTGCATGCTGCAAGCACTAAAACAATATGATTGATTGATTAGGAGACAGCGTCAGGGCATCCTACAAGGTGTTACTTGTGACAGACTAGTCAGAGCAGTGAAAGTTAAATTACTAGTTCAAACACGAGAAGCAGTTATCAGTGGTATCACTTGGACTCACCTTTCTTCCCTCATAGCCCAGAGACAAACAAAATCCAATTGTTTAATCTTATTTTCCTATTGGGAATTACTCAAATATGTTCTACGAAGACATTGGATGTTAGAGACTATATAGCAAACCATCTCTCTTGAGCACCTTATCTCTGGCTGAATGCCTCCTTCAGTTTTGTCTAGCTACATCTCTTCACCAGCCACTCATCAGCTTTCACGCTTTGCTTTTTTCTAAGCTCACTCTCTAGTGGTACCTCACTCTCCCCTCTCCTTCCTCTAAACCCCCCTCAGGTTGCCCTCCCTGCTTGAAGCTCCCTCCTTCTTAATATCGGCCAGATCACAGCTCGCCTTACTTTTAGAGCCCTCCTAAAATCCCACCTTCTCCAAGAAGCTCTCCTAGTTAATGCCAAATACACCAGAACTCAGCAACAAAAGAGCCACCCTCATTCAATCCTATCAATCAAATTTCTTGAGTGTTTACTGTGTACAGAGCTGGGATTAGAACCCATGAACTCTGACTCCCAAACCTGTGCTCTTTCCACTGAGCCATGTTGCTATCTACTACTGTAGATAATGTGATATAGGCAGTTCTTATTAAAGTTTCATATACTTTCCAGGAATATCAACTCTTGCCAGATAGCATCTGGAGGCTAGGAGTGTGGCCACAGATTTTGCCATATTTTGCATGACATAAAGTTTCAAGCCCACAGAATGAGTCAATTTCTTTCAGTATGAATCTAGTACAAACTCTGATCCCTCTCTGTCAGTCAATCAATGGTACTTATTGAATGCTTACTATGTGCTGAGCACTGTACTAAGCACTTGGGAGGGTATATAACTACAGAATTGGTAGACACAATCCCTGCCCACAAGGAGTTTACAGTCAAGAGAGGATCTTATGGTCTAGTCTAATGAACTTGAAACTTTAGTGTGTGGCTTATTATTAAATCTTCCGGCATCTGGGACTGGGTCGACAGTCTCACCGAGTCTTGTACTTCTGATGATGATGATGGTATTTTATCAGCGCTTACTATGTGCCAAGCACTGTTCTAAGCGCTGGGGTAGATACAAGGTAATCAGATTGTCCCATGTGGGGCTCACAGTCTTCATATCCATTTTCCAGATGAAGTAACTGAGGCCCAGAGAAGTGAAGTGATTTGCCCAAAGTCACACAGCTGACAGGTGGCAGAGCTGGGATTAGAACCCATGACCTCTGACTCCCAAGCCCATGCTCTTTCGGCTAAGTCAAACTAATTCTCTATGAGCCGCATGCTCTTATTTATTCCTGCTGATAACATATAATTGATTGGAAGATGGTGGGCAAGAGGGCACTGAAGCATTATTCATAGCTGCCACCCTCTGTTCTTAGGTGAGGCACAGAGAAGTTAAGTGACTTGCCCAAGGCCACAGGGCAGACAAGTGGCAGAGCAGGGATTAGAGCCCTTGACCTTCTGACTCCCAGGCCCATCCTCTATCCATTCCGCCACACTGCTTCTAAAATCACATCTCTTCCAGGAGGGCATCCCAAACTATCCTGGCCACTCCAATAGAGAAGCAACGTGGCTTAGTGGCAAGAGCACAGGCATACGAGTCAGAGGATGTGGGTTCAAATCCTCACACCACCACTTATCTGCTGTATGACCTTGGCAAGCGACTTAGCTTTCCTGTGCTTCAGTTACCTCATCTGTAAAATGGGGATTAAGACTGTGAGCTCCATTTGGGACAACTTGATTAACTTGTGTCTACCCCAGGGCTTGGCACATCGTAAGTGCTTAAAAATACCATAAGCATTATTACTACCTTTTCACCTACGCTCTTGGGTCCACGCCCCCTAAACAATTAAGTATGCACCTCAGCCTTTACCCTCTACAGTATTTATACATCTACCTTTAATCTCTATTCCTCCCCTCTGTAAAGTCCTCAAAGGTAGAGATCACATCTATTAATTCGGTTGTTCTCTCTCAACTCTTAATACAGTTACGGACGCACATTAGGTACTCAAATACTAATGATGGATTAGTTGATTCACAAGTGAATAAATGAGAGGTTCTGAATATTCAACGTTGACATTCTGTGGCATCCGGAATTCAACTGAATTCTGAAAAGGGGCATTGACTGTCCCTCTACTACATGTGTTTCCTTAAGAATGTATCCTCCTCTGCTGTGGTAGCTATTCATTTTTATTGAATACCAGAAAAATAGCCTTGTAAAATCCACATGATTTGTTGGCATTAAAGCTAAGGTCGCCTTCAGGCAGCATTTACTAATGTATCCTCCTTTACTTCGTTTTTCTGAACTGGCTAGGAGCCCCATTTTTCAAGCAGCCCGGCTTCTTCGATATTAAGCAACTCATCTTGCTCTCTCTGGAGTGTATTATCATAAGCATGGGAGAGTGTGTTTTGTTAAAACTCATCAATAATACCTTCATTTTTCACAGAGGCACAGGGAATCTGAAAAAGGTGAGTGACAGGAGAGCAACTTGTCAGTCCAGATTTGAAGAGTGGATCTTATATTGGTGGTTTATCTGTGGATACATCCTTTATTTACACATGGAATTGTAAAACAAGTTAAAGCTGGAAGTGACTAAAATCTTTCAGGGATTTAAGGACTCAATCTTTTCCTAACATCTGGAGCTGCTTCAGTGACCTACTCTCACTATGATTCATAGAGATCTTTTTGATATCATTCAGATACATTCTGACTCAAAAGAGGAGAGGAGAATGGGGATGGCTTTTCCCCACAGCGACTCAGCTTGAATGAGTGAAAGGAAGTAGTGGATTTCCAAATGAGGTACACGGGGGCATCACAGATCATTTAATAGGATTTACTAAGCACTTAATTTGTTCAGAGCAGAGTTCTGAGGGCTTGGGAAAGTGCAAGAGTCAGTTAACATGATGCCTGTCCTCAGGGAGTTTACAATCTAAAGGGAGATATAGACACTAAAATAAATTAGAGGAAGAGAAAAGCAGGGAGTGCATGTAATGTGTACATAAGTGCTGTGGAAATGGGGAGGAAATGAGTACCCAAGTGTTTAGCAGATTTGATGGGGGTTTCAATCAATCAATCAATGGAATTTATTGAGCACTTACTATGTGCAGAACACAGTACTAAGCTCTTTCATTCATTCATTCATTCATTCATTCATTCGTATTTATTGAGCGATTACTATGTGCCGATCACTGTACTAAGTGCTTGGATTGTACAATTCGGCAACAGATAGAGACAATCTCTGACCATTGATGGGCTTACAGTCTAATGGGGGAGACAGAAAAAAACAAGATAACTTAATCACGATGAATAGAATCAAGGGGATGTACACCTCATTAACAAAATAAATAGGGTAATAAAAATATATACAAATGAGCACAATGCTGCAGGTAGGGGAACGGAGAGGGGGAGGAGCAGAGGGAAAGGGGGGAAAAGAGGGCTTAGCTGAAGGGAGGTGAAGGGGGAGCAGAGAGGCAGCAGAGGGAGCAGAGGGAAAAGGGGAAGCTCAGTCTGGGAAGGCCTCTTGGAGGAGGTGAGCTCTCAGTAGGCTTTGAAGAGGGGAAGAGAGTTAGTTTGGTGGAGGTGAGGAGGGAGGGCATTCCAGGCCAGCAGTAGGATGTGGGCCAGAGGTCGACAGTGGGATAGGCGTGAACGGGGGACGGTGAGGAGGTGAGCGGCAGAGGAGCGGAGCGTGCGGGGTGGGCAGTGGAAAGAGAGAAGGGAGGAGAGGTAGGAGGGGACAAGGTGATGGACAGCCTCGAAGCCCAGAGTGAGAAGTTTTTGTTTTGTGCAGAGGTTGATAGCCAACCACTGGAGGATTTGAAGGAGGGGAGTGACATGCCAGAGCGTTTCTGCAGGAAGATGATCTGGACAGCGGAATGAAGAATAGACTAGAGCAGGGAGAGACAGGAGGAAGGGAGATCGGAGAGAAGGCTGACACAACAATCCTGACAGGATATTATGAGAGCCTGTATCGGCATGATAGCCTATGGGATGGAGAGGAAAGGGCGGATCTTGGAGATATTGTACAGGTGAGACCGGCAGGCATTGGTGACGGATTGGATGTGTGGGGTGAGGGTACAATACAATAATGTTGGTAGACACATTACCCGCCAACAATAAATTTGCAGTCTAGAGGAGGAGACAGACATCAACCTAGTGGATAGAGCATGGGCCCGGGAGTCAGAAGGACCTGGGTTCTAATCCCTGCTCTGCCGCTTGTCTGCTATGTAACTTTGGGCAAATCACTTAACTACCCCGAGCCTCAGCTACCTCATCTGTAAAATGGAGATTAAGACTGTGAGCCCCATGTGGGACATGGACTGTGTCCAACCTGATTAGCTTGTAACTGCCCCAAGACTTGGAACAGTGCTTGGCACATAGTAACTGCTTAACAAATATTATATTATTATAATTATTCAGTAATTTGTAACATACAATTTAAATATATGCACATATGTGATGTGGGGTTGGGGAAATATCAAACTCCCGAAGGTAATAGATCCAAGTGAATAGATGACGCAGAAGGAAAGGGGAGTTGGGGAAAAGAGGGCTTAATCAGAGAAGGCCTCTTGGAGGAGATGTGACGTCTAATGGCTAGAGCACTGGCCTGGGAGTCAGACGGTTATGGGTTCTAATCCCCACTCTGCCACTTGTCGGCTGTGTGACCTTGGCCAAGTCACTTCACTTCTCTGGGCCTCAGCTCCCTCATCTGTAAAATGGGGATTAAGACTGTGAGCCCTCCGTGGGACAGGGATGAGTCCAACCCAATTTTCATTCAATCATATTTATTGAGGGCTTACTGTGTGCAGGGCGCTGTACTAAGTGCTTGATTTTTCTTGAATCTACCCGAGTGCTTAAAACAGTGCTTAATATTATTAACACATAATAAGTGCTTTACAAATACGATCATTATTATTATTATGAATAGTTTGAAGGTGGGGAGAGTGGTGGTCTGGCATATATGGGTGGGGAGGGAATTTCAGGCTAGAGGGAGCACGTGGTTAAAGGATCTCCCATCGTAAACAATGAATGAGTCTCTGTCCAGGCACAGAGACTTTGGGAGCCTGTGTTATTGTACTCTCCCCAATGCTTATTACAGTGCTCTGCACCCAGTAAGTACTCATTAAGTACCACTGATAATGATGAGCCAGCACCTGTGTGAAGAAACTGATTATAGAATTAGCGATTTCACAGGGTCACCTGCAAGCATTTCACCCCTGCCAATAATCCATGGGGGAGTGGGGGCAGTAATTGAAGAGGCAGGCAGGAGTTTAGCCCATTGGGAACCAGACTTGACCACCAGATATGAGTCTTTCATTTAATCGTATTTATTGAGCGCTATGTGAGTCGACTTTAATATTGGATAGGTGTAATTTAAACTTCACTGAATCAAATGGCTCATTATACGTGAATATATGGAGCCTGATTCTAGATGGAGAGACCGAACTAGGCCTACGTTTTCTCACCTTCCTCTACCCTTTCTTCTTCCTTACGCTGACCCTGGACAGTTTCAACATCCATGTGGACTTTCCCGTTGACCTCTGGACTGCCCACTTCCTCTCTCTTGCTCCTCAATTCTGCCAACTTCCTGCTCTAGTTTGAGTCGCTCACTCACCAGCTCACACACATGCTGATCTCGTTATCCTTAGTCACTGTTTCATCTTCATTCAGTCGTATTTATTGAGCGCTTACTGTGTGCCGACCACTGTACTAAGCACTTGGAAAGTACAGTTCAGCAATAAAGAGACACAATCCCTGCCCACGACAGGCTAAGCAGAGTGGCTCAGTGGAAGGAGGACGGGGCTTGGAAATCAGAGGAAATGGATTCTGATCCTGGCTCTGCACTTGTCTGCTGTTTGACCTTGGGCAAATCACTTAGCTCTCTGTGCCTCAGTTACAATAATGTTGGTACTTGTTAAGCGCTTTCTATGTGCAGAGCACTGTTCTAAGCGCTGGGGTATACAGGGTAATCAGGTTGCCCCACATGAGGCTCACAGTCTTAATCCCCATTTTACAGATGAGGTAACTGAGGCACAGAGAAGTTTATAATGTTGGTATTTTTTAAGCACTTACTATGTGCCGAGCACTGTTCTAAGCACTGGGGTAGATACAGGGTAATCAGGTCGTCCCACGTGAGGCTCACAGTTAATCCCCATTTTACAGATGAGGTAACTGAGGCACAGAGAAGTTAAGTGACTTGCCCACAGTCACACAGCTGACAAGTGGCAGAGCAGGGAGTCGAACCCATGACCTCTGACTCCGAAGCCCAGGCTCTTTCCACTAAGCCACAGTGACTTGCCCACAGTCACACAGCTTCCAAGTGGCAGAGCCAGAATTTCATTCATTCAATAGTATTTATTGAGAGCTTACTATCTGCAGAGCACTGTACTAAGCGCTTGGAATGAACAAGTAGGCAACAGATAGAGACGGTCCCTGCCCTTTGACGGGCTTACGGTCTAATCGGGGGAGACGGACGGACGAGAACGATGGCGATAAATAGAGTCGAGGGGAAGAACATCTCGTAAAAACAATGGCAACCAAATAGAATCGAGGCGATGTACATTTCATTAACAAAATAAATAGGGTGATGGAAATATATACAGTTGAGCGGACGAGTACAGTGCTGAGGAGATGGGAAGGGAGAGGGGGAGGAGCAGAGGGAAATGGGGGGAAAAGAGGGTTAAGCTGTGGAGAGGTGAGGGGGGGTGGTAGAGGGAGTAGAGGGAGAAGAGGAGCTCAATCTGGGAAGGCCTCTTGGAGGAGGTGAGTTTTAAGTAGGGTTTTGAAGAGGGGAAGAGAATCAGTTTGGCGGAGGTGAGGAGGGAGGGCGTTCTGGGACCGCGAGAGGACGTGGCCCGGGGGTCGATGGCGGGATAGGCGAGACCGAGGGACAGTGAATTTGAACCCAAGACCTCTGACTCCCAAGCCCATGCTCTTTCCACTGAGCCACTCTGCTTCTCTAACTCATCTGAAAATGGGATTAAGGCTGTGAGTCCCACATGGGATAGCCTGATTACCTTGTATCTACCCCAGTGCTTAGAAGAGTACTTGGCACATAGTAAGTACTTAAGAAATACCATTATTATTATTATGATGATTCATCTCTAGCTGTACTATTTGTAGAAGACTAGTCTTTGATCCCAACCTCCAATCTCCTCACATCTCCATTCTGCAAAACCGTCCTTTCCTCTCATCCCACAAAGACCTCCAATCTCTTGATTGCCCTCCACTTAAACCAGGTCCGCATGGCTCCATGGCCTAGTGGATAAAGCCCGGGCCTAGGAGTCCGAAGGACCTGGGTTCTCATTCCGCCTCTGCCACTCATCTGTTTCGTGACCTTGGGCAAGTCACTTCACTTCTCTGTGCTTCTGTTACCTTCATGTAAAATGGGGATCAAGACCGTGAATCCCATGTGGAACAGGGACTGTACCCAACCCGACTGTATCTACTCCAGCACATAGAACAGTGCCTAACACATAGAAAGTGCTTAACAAACACCATAAAAAAATTTAAAAAATCCTACCCAAGCTCCCCCACCGCCCATCTCTTGGTGCACAAATCCATTCATTTTTTCATTCACTGAATCATATTTATTGAGTGCTTACTGTATGCAGAGAACTGTGCTAAGCACTTGAGAGTGTACAATATAACAATATTCCCACACACGATACTAGCACTGGGTTAGATACAAGATCATCAGGTCCTACTTGGGGCTCACATTCTAAGTAAAGGAGAGAACAGGTTTTGAAACCCCATTCTACAGATGAGGTAACTGAGACACAAGGAGGTTAAATGACTTGCCCAAGGTCACACGGCAGGCAAATAGCAGATGGGAAATGAGACCCAAGGTCCTCTGACAGCAGCCAGAACCTTGCTCTTTCCAATAGGTTGTGCTGCAGTACTTAAGATTTGTCCAACCCTGGATAACAGTATTTACCCACATTTCCAGAGGGATTAAAAATTCAAACTGGATGGACCAGAAAAGTATTCTGATTTCATCCTTTTATTGGACAGAGACTTCTGTGGGGTTGGGGCCCCAAGAATATGGAAACAGAACCTGACAGGGGGGATAACAAAAAATCATAGCTGTGCAGCAGGCTCCATTCTTAATATACTACCAATGTAGATGAGATAGAGAAGCAGTATGGTATAGCGGATAGATCACTGGCCTGGAAGTCAAAAGGTCATGGGTTCTAATCCCAGCTCTGTCTCTTGTCTGCTGTGTGACCTTGGACAAGTCACTTAATAATAATAATAATAATGTTGGTATTTGTTAAGCGCTTACTATGTGCAGAGCACTGTTCTAAGCACTGGGGTAGATACAGGGGAATGAGGTTGTCCCACGTGAGGCTCACAGTCTTCACCCCCATTTTACAGATGAGGGAACTGAGGCACAGAGAAGTGAAGTGATTTGCCCACAGTCACACAGCTGACAAGGGGCAGAGTCGGGATTCGAATCCATGACCTCTGACTCCCAAGCCCGGGCTCTTTCCATTGAGCCACACTGCTTCACTTCACTTCTCTGGGTCTCAATTACCTCATCTGGAAAAGGGGATTGAGACTGCGAGCCCCACGTGGGACAGGGACTGTGGCCAACCAGATGGGTTGTGTCCAGCCTGGCACTTAGAACAGTGTCTGGCACGTAATAAGAGCTTAACAAATACCGTAGTTATTATTATTATGAAATTGAGGTCCATGCATTGGTTTCATCAACCACAGCAGTCCATGGCATGCTTCAGAAGGAGGACCCGTAGGTTGCCAATTTGCGCGTCCTTTTAAAAATTTTTCTACCCGTTTTCAAGGTTGGTCTTGTGATGCACTTCTTCATGTTGAGCTTCATCGCATTCAACGATGACACTGTATTTATAAAACGCAGGAGGGAAAACAAGTTAGATTTGAATTTGAGTGATGAGAAGGTTGAGGATTTTTGGAAACTAGTTTATCTCCCTATCATTAATTTGTCTCTCTTCTAGGAACAGCATTTTGGATAATCACTCTCAATTCTTCATTTAATATGGAACTTCATGAATTCCAGCTGTCGGTTCGACACATTCTGCAGATAAGGGGGTGGAATTCCTATGTGTACATTTAATTTCCATGCTCTACCCACTTGTTGAAATCCTTTCCATATGTTAAAATAAAAAATATTTGCAGTTTAGAGGAGGAAGATTCAATGGCTCAGAAAATCATATTCTTTCAAAGTGCTAAACTGATATTAGGGATCACAAGACCTATCCTAAGCTCCTCTGACTAGATGTTGCGTTATTTGTAAATCTTGCAGATCGCCTTTCAGATTCAGGCCACCTGCTCTCTATTTTCCAAAACAATCCCTCAATTTATTATGTAAAAATGCATTATGTTCTTCAGCCCAAACTGAAGATTCTCTACATCTTGATTTCTATTTAGAATAGCTTTTCGAGGCTTGTGCCAAGAAAGAAAAGTAACCTTTCATTATCAAGTTCCTTTTAAGCATTCTACGAAATGTGAAAAAAAAAAAAGCTTCAGATATGAGTGGTTCAATCTCCAAGAGGCTAAATGAACTACTTAAAAAAAAAAAGGCTGCATTTTTTTAAACAATACAACAAGTTTATGATGCAAAGCACAGAAACACTGCTTTTAATAAAAGGGGATATTTAAGGAGCAGTTGAAGGAACCAAGCATCTTGGATTCTAATTCTCTCTTTTCCGTAGCTCATACTGTTCCTTGATGTATTATAGGTATTTCTGAGCCTCTATTTCTGCAGACTTAAAGCAGGTAAGAAATGCTTGCCACTGATGTCACTGAGGTTGGAAAATAATTGTGATTGTACTCTTAAAGCAGTCAAAGTCCTTTTCTTCTCTTTTTTTCAGGAATAATAATGATAATAATAATGGTATTTGTTAAGTGCTTACTATGTGCCAAGTCCTGTTCTAAGTGCTGGGGTAGATGCAAGGTAATCAGGTTGTCCCATGTGGGGCTCACAGTTTTAATCCCCATTTTCCAGATGTGGTAACAGAGGCACAGGGAAGTTAAGTGATTTGCCCAAAGTCACACAGCTGACAAATAATAATGTTGATATTTGTTAAGTGCTTACTATGTGCAGAACACTGTTCTAAACGCTGGGGTAGATACAGGGTACTCAGGTTGTCCCATGTGAGGTTCACAGTCTTAATCCCCATTTTACAGATGAGGTAACTGAGGCACAGAGAATTTAAGTGACTCACCCACAGTCACACAGCCGACAAGGGGTATAACTGGGATTCGAACCTATGACCTCTGACTCCCAAGCCCATGCTCTTTCCACTGAGCCATGCTGCTTCTTGATCAGTAATTACTGAATCACTGATAAAGGAACTATTTGTTTCCACAGTAAGTATCACTATAGATTCATTCCTTTATTTTGACCCAAATACCGTTATCGTGGCTTAACTTCATTTTCCTAGCCATTGAGTAGACATTACTTTAATAACTTCATCCTCCAAAGCTAATTGCAAAACTGAATTAATAAGGTATTTGCCAAAAGAATTACATATACTTGGCTAGAAGGTATTATATGATAAAATCAGAACTCATAACATTTGGTAAATGCAAAGATTACAGCACAAATAATTTTGTTTGAGGGAACGGTGGTCTTTTTGAGCAAATGAGGCTGCCAACTTTTTTCTTTTTAAGATTCACTCATTCTCTGGAATTAGATCACAATCTTTCTGAAATGAATTACAAGATACCTTTTCTTATATTCTACATTAACAAGCCCCTTCCTATCCTGTATTTTACTGCTTCATCTTTCTTGTTTTGATTATCCAATCATGAAGCCTATATATACATATATATTCAATATTGAATGTTGTAATTGGAACCTAAACTATAATAGGTCATTTATAGTGCCTTTTGTATATGAATATGGAAATTGTTGCCTTACTCTCAAAGAAAGAGTCTCATATCTTTTAATATGTAAATTACAGTTCTCCAATGTTTTCGCTATGAACACTAGCCCTCTTTTAAAACATTTAAGCGAATAGTGCTTTCATATTTCAATTAGCAACATTCTGCTTTCTCCTAAAAATTTTCCTTTGTAGGAGAGGTTATTTTCAGTGAAATTTTCTCTTCCTTTTTTTACTGATTAATTTTTTAATACAACTCCCTGCTTTTGAAATTACTTTATAAATGTAAAATGTTTAGCTAATTTTAGTTTAATTCCATAAAATGAATTTTTTCATTGTTGTTATCTCTGTCTTCTTTTCCCCTTGACTAAAATGTAGCAAGGTGTAAAATGAATTACGAATTTTAAAAATCTTTCCTGACAATGGCTAGTTCTTCTCTGTCTCACTGAAAAAAGCGCAAGAGGAAATAGAGTTTTTACATTGCAGCATGAGGGATCTTGGCTAGACTGTGGAAAATGTTTTTTTCAATTGAGCATTGTCAGACAACTAGGAGGGTTTAGTGAAATAGGTTGGGGAATCATTTTCTTTTAAAGTCAGATAGATCTACCCTAGGCAGAGATCAATATGAATGTCATTGTCAAGGGTATTTATTATAATTGGTTTTATTATTATTAATGATAATAACAATAATTGTTGTATTTATTCAGCACTTACTATGTGCCAGCTTAGTGGAAAGAACCCGGGCTTGGGAGTCAGACGTCATGGGTTCTAATCTCGCTCTGCCACTTGTCAGTTGGCGTATACTTTCCCTGCACAGAAGGAATTTCCAGTCGAGAGGGGGAGACAGACATTAAAATAAATACATAATTTATAGTGGTTTGAATGAATTTAGGCTTTAAGGCAGAAGAATGAATTAGCCCCACCACTCCTATGACCCACACCAGCTCAAACAACATTGGGCAACACTAACTGGACCAAGAAGAGAAATGCCTGCTCTGAAACCTGCTCAATTAATCAGTCAATCATATTTATTGAGCGTTTAATGTATGCAGGGTCCTGTGATCGCATTTAGGAGAGTACAATATAGCAAAGTTGGTGGACACATTCCATGCCTACAAGGACCTTACAGTCAAGACGGGGAGATAGACATTAATATAAATTAATTAATTAATTAAAGATGTATACCTAAGTGTTCTGGGACTGCAGAGGGGCCTGGGGTGGGGGGGTGTAAAAAAGGAGCAAACCAAGTGCAAGGGTGCTACAGAAGGGAGTAGGAGAGGAAGTGCTCCCACCACTGTTAGAATTGCTGATGAGTTATTAATTTCCTGGAAAACTCAATTATTAAGAGGTTGTCCATGAAGTTAAAAACACTTCCCCCCTTCAAAGCCCTACTCAAGGCTCACCTCCTCCAGGAGGCCTTCCCAGACCAAGGCCCCTTTTTCCTCAGCTCCTCCTCCCCTCTCCATCTCCCCGACCTTTGATCTACCCACCTCCCTGCTCCACAGCACTTGTGTATATATGTACATATCTATAATTCAATTTATTTATACTGATTCCTGTTTACTTGCTTTGATGTGTCTATATTTATAATTCTATTTATTTATATCGATGCCATTGATGCCTGTTTACTTGTTTTGATGTCTGCTGAACTGCACTTTCCAAGCACTTAGTACAGTGGTCTGAACACAGTAAGTGCTCAATAAATACCATTGAATGAATGAATGAATGAATGAATAAAGAGCCGTGGTCAAAGAGGAAACCGAAACAGAAAAAAAATAGTTCTCATCTCATTATCACTACTAAAGACTAAGAATTGAAAAATATTTCCTTTTGATTAATGGACTAAATGACTAATACATTTAATTTTGTGGACACTGAAAATGGAAATATTTTGGATAATCATATCATTTTCATCAAAAGCATTCACTGAGGAAGCAACTGCTGATCATAGAGTGTGGTATTGGGAATTTCTAAACGTGCAGTGAAAAGGAAAGAGCCATCCTCTGCACTCGAGGACTTCAAAATGTACCAGGGAATTGAGGAGGGCAAACAACGCATTAATTTCTATTGCTAAAAGAGTAAGAGCATAAATACAAGTGAAAAAAGAAACTAGACAATCAAATAAAGATGGAAATCTGTAAGTTTTTTGTGAGAAGCAGTGTGGCCTTGTGGAAAGACTCAGGCTTGGCAGTCAGGAAAGCTGGATTCTAATCATGGCTCAGCCACTTGCCTGCTTGATGACCTTAAGCAAGTCACTTCACTTCTGGATCTGGGTGTCCTCATGTGTAAAATAGGGGTTTCATGGTCATTCTCCATCCTCTTAGACTGTGAGCCCCCGTGGGACAGAGACTGGGTACGAACTGATTTTAATGTATCTACACCAGTGTGCAGCACAGTGTTTGGCAGAGAGTAAGCACTTAGCGAGCAACGCCATCAATTCCCATTATCAACGGCTAATGCATCTAAATGCTAACCTGGTTGATGGGATGGTCAGACCGGGAACGAGATGAATTGTCAGATGCTGCTTCTTGGAGGAGGTGACTTTGGGAAGACCTTGAAGTTGGAATTGTCATGTCTTATGCCACCGAGCTGTTTCCGACCCATAGTGACGCCCCAGACACATCTCTCCCAGAACGACCTACCTCCATCTGCAATGGTTTCGGTAGTGTCTCCATAGAGTTTTCTCGGTAAAATCACGGAAGTGGTTTATCATTTTCTTCTTCCTTGTGTAAACTCGAGTCTCTGCCCTCGACTTTCTCCCAAACCGCCGCTGCCCAGCACAGGTGCATTTTGACTTGTAGCAGATTGCCTTCCGCTCGCTAGCCACTGCTTGACTCTCCCTCCCGTAGCCGAGACTGGTAGAGTGCTGGAAACTCTCCGGGCACGACCCTGAGAGGGCACATAGAACACCGGAGGGGAGAAGTTGGAATAGGACGTCGTTTAGTCGATTTGAGTGATGGGGTAGTTCAGTCTTTCAAAGTTATTTGGAGCATCTTTTGAGAACCCTTCAAACACTTGATATTCACCCCACCCTCAGCTCCAGCACTTTTGTAAATATCTGTTATTTATTCATTCATTTTAATATCTGTTTCTCCCTCTAGACTTTAAACTGGTTATGGGCCGGGAATGTGTCTGCCAACTCTGCATTTTACTCTCCAAGCACTTAAAACAGTGCTCTGCACGGAGTAACGCTCAACAAAAAAGTATTAACTGATCAATTGCTGTAATACAGTTTACTGAGTACTTGGGAGAGAACACTAGAAGAAGAACAGACATTCTTTGCTGGAGAAAAATATGAGCAATGCCCACAGCACTTATGCACATATCTGTAATTCATTTTAATGTCAATCTCACCTTCTCCCCTCTCAGCGTCGCACCTGGAGAGGTTCCAGTGCTCTACCAGTCACGACTGGAGACAGGAGAGTCAGGCAGAGGCCTACCCATTCCATTCCTGGCTTGGGCGGTACCTGGCTAGTGGAAGGCCATCTGCTACAAGTCAAAACTCCCCCGTGCTGGTCAGCGTGGGAGAGAGCCAAGAGCAGAGACTCCTTTATTGCACGGAAAGAAGAAACGGTAAACCATTCCATATTTTTCCCAGTAAAACTCTCTGGATCCACTACCAGAATGATTGTAGTCGCAAGTAGGGCATTTTGGGAGAGATGTGTCCATGGCATCATTGTGGGTCAGTCCCAACTCGACAGCATAAAACAACTCGCCTTCTAGAATGAAGCTTCTTTTGGACAGGGAATGTGTCTTCCCGTTTTGTTGTATTACACTCTTCTTGGTACGGTGCCCAGGACACAGTAGGGGCTCAATAAGTAGCGCTGATTGATTAATTCATTCATTCAATAGTATTTATTGAGCGCTTACTATGTGCAGAGCACTGTACTAAGCACTTGGAATGGACAAATCGGCAACAGAGACAGTCCCTGCCCTCTGATGGGCTTACAGTCTAATCGAGGAGTCACGAATGAGGGGTAGTTAGCGGATCAGGAGTATGTCGGTGAAAAATAGAATGAGATGGGGAGAAGGGAAACAGCTGATGAAAAGCCTCAAAAGCATGATTAGGAGTTTTTGTTTTAAGGAAGAAATGGATAGCCAGCGGAGGACTTTCAGGAGGGGAGTGATATTTGCTGGAATGGCAGCAGCATGGCACAGTGGATAGGGCCTGGGAGTCAGAAGGTCCTGGGTTCTAATCCCAGCTCTGCCACTAGTCAGCTGTGTGGCCTTGAGCAAGTCACTTCACTTCTCTGTGCCTCAGTTACCTCACCTGTAAAATGGGGATTAGGACTGTGAGTCCTATGCAGGACAGGGACTGTGTCCAACCTGATTTGCTTGTATCCTCCCTAGAGCTTAGTACTGTTCCTGGCAAATGTCATTATTAGTATTATTAATTATTATTACTTCAACACATAATTGTGTCTATAGGCTGCAACTCTCGTGTCATATTCTCCTAAGGAGTACAGTGCTCTGCATACAGAAAGCATCCAATAAATAGACTGGAAGCCCCATGCAGGCAGGGAACAAGCTGACCAAATCTGCTATATCGTACTCTCCCAAGGCCTTAGTACTGTGCTCTACACACAGTAAGATTTCAATACACACACCAGATAGATCGTTTAAGGAAGAGGCAGGCTGAGGGGAGGCCAGAAAAAAGGTGGCTAAGGTAACCCAGCAAGACGTGATGAAACCTTGAACGGGAGGTTAGCGGTAGTAAGGATAGAGAGGAAGAGGTGGATCTGTGAAAATTTACAGTAGAAGAAATGACAAGAATTAGAGACGGATGGAATTTGGGAAGTATGTGACATGCAGATTCATTTATTCATTCAATCGTGTGCAGAGCACTGTACTAAGCGCTTGGAAAGTACAATTCGGCAACAGATGGAGACAATCCCTACCCAACAGTGGACTCACAGTCTAGAAGGGGGGAGAGAGACAACAAAACAGGACAAGTACAGAGGCATCAATAGCATCTAAAGAGATAAGTAGAATTATAGATACATTCACATCATTGATAAAATAAATAGAACAATCCATACGTACGTATATCCCCAAGTGCTGTGGGGAGGGGAGGGGGTAGAGCAGAGAGAGGGAATCGGGGCGATGGGGAGGAGAGGAGGAGCAGAGGAAAAGGGGGGCTCGGTCTGGAAAGGCCTCTTGGAGGAGGTGAGTTCTCAGTAGGGCTTTGAAGGGGGGAAGTGTGCCAGTTTGGTGGATTTGAGGAGGGAGGGCGTTCCAGACACTTTAGAGATACTTGCACATACTTTAGAGTGCCAAAGATGGCAAGCTACTAGTCTGAAAAGAATTTCAACTCTTCCAGGAAGGATTACTTGTATCTCGAAAGAAAATAGTCCATTTTAACATTTCTCTTAACTTTGCTAAAAATAATAGGGACAATGGAATACATTTTGCCCCTTCATCCTGATGTTTCACAGACAACCTGAAGAGCAACAGTGTCCCCTAGTGGGAAGATGCAGCATATTTCTTCCTGCGAAAAGCCATATTTGTTCCACAGAAAGTGAGAAAGAGGAAGAGAAAAAGGGAGAGACAGAGGAGGAGAGGGAGAGAGAGAGAAGGAAAATATGTTTCTGAACACCATGAGATTTCATTCATTCTTTCATTCAATCATATTTACCCTATTTATTCATTCTTCATTTATTCATTCTTTATTTATTCTTCATTACCCTATTTATTTTGTTAATGAGATGTACATCACCCTGATTCTCTTTATTTGCTATTGTTTTAATGAGATGTTCCCCTCGATTCTATTTATTGCCATTGTTGTTGTCCGTCTGTCTCCCCCGATTAGACTGTAAGCCCGTCGTTGGGCAGGGACTGTCTCTGTTACCGATTTGTCCATTCCAAGCGCTTAGTACAGTGCTCTGCACATAGTAGGCGCTCAATAAATACTATTGAACGAATTAATGTTACCGATTTGCCCATTCCAAGCGCTTAGTACAGTGCTCTGCACATAGTAAGCACTCAATAAATACTATTGAATGCATGAATGAATGAGTTTATTGAGCGCTTATTTAATTCGGCAATAAAGAGAGACAATCTCTGCCCACCCCGGGCTTCCAGTCTAGAAGGGGGGCCACGAGGCCATTTGGAATCCCAGGCCTGCACTGTGTTCTGAAAGGTCTCCGTTCCATACTGCAAAGACATAAGTAGATCAGGTCCCTTTTCCAGGCCCTTCCCCTATGTGGAGCGAGAGTAACTGTTATCGAGACTGTGAGTCCGAAGGGGCTGTGGCCTCTTTAGGATAGGAGAGAACAGTGGGGGACTGCCAACTTGCAAAGGTTACTTTCTGCCGCCCGGAGTCTGTAAGCTCCTTGTGGGCAGGGAACGTAGCTACCAACTCTGCTATACTGTACTCTCCAAAGCGCTTAGTACGGTGCTCTGCACATACTAAGTACTCAAAACATAACAGTCGATCGGCCGGTTGTTTCCTAAACGCACACAACATCGACTACAGAACAGAGCCAGATGTAAAGCAAAAATTTCTAGAACTCCAAAACCTTTATACGGTCCTCAAACTGGGGATTGAAAACAAAGGTTAGAAGACATTCTTCTGTATTGAATGGTTTCTTTTGAATAGGAGTTAGGACCCTTGGGCTGGTAGTAGATACTATAGTGTGCTTTTTATCTTGTGGGCGAGTGAGGGCAGACTGGAAAGATGTGGTAGGTTTCATCCTTCTGTTTCTCTGTCAATCAATCAATTGATGGTATTTATTGAGCACTTACTGTGTTCAGAGCCCGTGGAAGAGTATAGTACTTAGAGATGATCTCTGTCGAGAAGGCGCTTACAGACAGTGGTATTTATTAAGTGCTTACTTTGTCTATCTTCTTTTACTTCCCTCTCTTCCTGTTAATATCTCTCTGCAACTCTTCTTGTCACCTCCTCTTTGTCTCTGCCCTCCAACTCTCATGCTGTTCTATATCTCTGGCTGAACTTTCAGTCACCCTCCCCTTATTCTGCGTTCATCATAATGCCCTTCTCCATTTCAAATCTCCTCATTCTACTGCATCCCCCATCTCTTCATATTCAGTTTACCTTTTTCTTGTTCCCATTGCCTTCTGTCCTTCTCTGGGTTGTTCTCTTCTCATGTAGAGGAGTTTCTTCCTTTCCCTCCTTCTCTCTCTCCCTCACTTTCTTTTTTCCTTCTCTTCTCCTCTCCCCTTCCCTCTCATTCTCTGCTAATCCTGGTTTGATTTTCTCTGTTCCTATTTCTCTCTTTCTGTTTTTGCTCTCATTCCACACTCTGAAAAGGCAAACTCCAAGATGGAAAAAGCTGTAATTTAGCTGATCTGATTGTATTGTATCTACCATAGAGTTTGGCACAGAGTATTGCTGAGCAAGTGCCCAAATTCTTGTTTCATTGCCCAAAAAGGAAGTGTTGATATGATATTTTGTAAAAAAAAAAAATACAATTAACTGGGATTCCCAGAAAACGTTTAGGGGAATATCTTAGTTTCTAAAACCCAGCATCCTCATTTTTGGAGATGCTGCTGGTGGTGGTGGTGCTCCCTAAGTGATCACTTTTGAAAAATCTGCTCCTTGTTCACAGCTTGGAGTGCAGTTTACAGGGCCTAGTAAAATTTGGGCAAGGAGGTTGTTTGGAATGTTAAAAGTTTGGAAGTTCTTATCACCTTCACTCCTGAGATGTGGTAATTGTCAGTTGGCCAAATTGTTCAGACAGAAATGTTTAAAATGCAACACATATATTTTTAGTGCGTGGTTTGGGTGTATAAGCTGCCATCTGCTCCAGGAAAACTCTCAGTCGCAGTATTTACACTGCTCTCCATATTTCCATCCATGTCAGTGACTAGCAGCCAAAGAAGCTTTTTAAGAAGAAATGATAACTTGTTTTGCTTTGCTATAAATCCATCGTTCCATCAGTAATATATATTGAGCACTAATTCTGTGCAGTCCACTGTATGAAGAATTTGGGAATAATAATGTTGGTATTTAATAATGTTGGTATTTGTTAAGCGCTTACTATGTGCCGAGCACTGTTCTAAGCGCTGGGGTAGACACAGGGGAATCAGGTTGACCCATTTGGGGCTCGCAGTCTTAATGCCCATTTTACAGATGAGGTAACTGAGGCACCGAGAAGTTAAGTGACTTGCCCAAAGTCACACGGCTGACAAGTGGCCGAGCCAGGATTCGAACCCATGACCTCTGACTCCCAAGCCCGTGCTCTTTCCACTAAGCCACGCTGCTTCTCTTGGAAGCTACAATAGAAGATACAATAGAGTTAGTCACTATCAATCCCTTCCCTCAAGGAACTTACTATAATAATAATAGTATCTGTTAAGCACTCACTATGTGCCAAGCACTGTTCTAAGCACTGGGGGAGATACAAGGTAATCAGGTTATCCCACTTTGGGCACGGTTTTAATCCCCATTTCACAGATAAGGTAACTGAGGCCCAGAGAAGTCACATGACTTGCCCACAGTCACACAGCTGACAAGTGGCGGAGCCGGGATTAGAACCCATGACCTCTGAGTCCCAAGCCTGTGCTCGTTCCCCTGAGCCAAGCTACTACCTTCCCAAAATCTTAATTCAGTGCTTCTTCCCTGATACTTTCTGTCAGGGGAGCAGAAATTAAAATGCGTTGCAAGTAGGGGAAGCAATCAAGTATAAACATACGTATGTAAATGCAGTGGGAGTGGAGAAGGGGTGCGTATCGAAGTGTTTAGGGCGTACGGACCCAAATACATAGGTAACCCAGAAAGGAGAGAGAATACAGTGGAGGGGATGAGAGATTAGGAAGGAAGGCTTCCTGGTGGAGATAGGATGTCAGTAGGACTCTGTAGACGGAAAAGGGGTGCCCTGTCATATGAGAGGCAGATAGAGCACAGGTTTGGGAGGAGGAAGGACCTGGGTTCTAATCCCAGCTCTGCCACTTGTCTGCTGGGTGATCTTGGGAAGGTTATGGGTCTCGGTTACCTCAGCTGACATATGGGGCGGAAAATGATGAGCCCCATGTGAAACAGGGACCGGGTCCAACCTGATTGACTTGTATACACCTCAGCACTTAGAACGGTACCTAGCACATTCAATCGTTCATTCAATAGCATTTATTGAGCGCTTACTATGTGCAGAGCACTGTACTAAGCGCTTGGAATGTACAAATCGGTAACAGATAGAGACAGTCCCTGCCCTTTGACGGGTAAGTATATGAAGTGTTTAACAAATGCAACAATTACCATTATTATTAGCATTATATGGCTCCCAAATCTATTTCAGTAGCCTGACCATTCATCTTTGCAATTTTATTACTACTGCCAAGCACAGTTGTAATAATAATAATGATGACATTTGTTAAACAGCGTGGCTCAGTGGGAAGAGCCCGGGCTTGGGAGTCAGAGGTCATGGGTTCGAATCCCTGCTCTGCCACTTGTCAGCTGTGTGACTGTGGGCAAGTCACAACTTCTCGGTGCCTCAGTTACCTCATCTGTAAAATGGGGATTAAGACTGTGAGCCCCACGTGAGACAACCTGATTCCCCTGTGTCTACCCCAGCGCTTAGAACAGTGCTCTGCACATAGTAAGCGCTTAATAAATACCAACATTATTATACGCAAAGCACTGCTCTAAGTGCTGGGGGGATACAAGGTGATCAGGTTATCCCACTTGGGGCTCACAGTCTTAATCCCCATTTTACAGATGAGGTAACTGAGGAACAGAGAAGTGAAGTGACTTGCCCAAAGTCACACAGCTGACAAGTGGCAGAGTCGGAATGAGAACCCATGATCTCTGACTCCCTAGCCCATGCTCTTTCCACTGAGCCATGCCGCTTGTAATATTGGTTACTTTGAGCCAAGCAGTGCTGAAGTAGATGCAAAATAATTAGGTCAGACACAGTCCCTGTCCCATCTAGGGCTAACAGACTACAATGATCGCACCCTAACCACCTTACCCAACCAGGGATATGGGAAAACATAACTTGTTCTCAAGACTGGAGGGGGTCTGACATTTTCCTTAATGCCACAAGAAACTCTGTATCGTGGTGCTGTGTTTCAAAATAATCACAATCAAACAAATCATTACCTTTGGCTAAACAAAATGCTATGCATAACATAAACATGTTAAAGATGGGAGGAATGGTGGATGGATGATTTAATGACATGGCCGTGTGCAGACTGAGTTATGAATTAGACTGAAGTAAAAAATCAAGAAACACTGTCATGCCCAACTGATTTTCCAGGATATTCAGCTTTTAGAAGGGTCCATTTTAATCAAGAAAATCATCTAAGTAAAAGATAGTATCAGGCACATGGAGAAAATCCTAGCTCTCCATATGGAAAGAATTTCCAAAAAATGCCCAGATAATATGAAACATCACAAGGACGTATAGACGGGGCAGTGATAGACTGAAATAAAGCCTGACTAGATCTCTCCATCAGTTGTGCAGTTTTGAAAAGTTATGCATTACTTGGTGAAAACTTCCGAATTTCATTCCATGGAAATATGGCTGTAGCTTCGATGATGACCTAAAAGAGATTCTTGAGGTATGTCAGTGACAAGGCTTTTAAGAGCTAAAAATAATCCCAATAGAAATCCAAAGAATTCCTGCCTTCCACAGTTAAAACTTAAAGCCTATCCGTGGGAGAGTGACAGAACTTGAAAATTGTGAAATAGCCGAGAAGAAAAAAATATAAGCATCACAAAAATCTGCTAAATATTAAATGGAAGAATGTGAAGGATGAATACTTATGTTTATTATTATTTATGGAGCCACACAGCTGTATATGGTGCTTTTCAGAGCATAAAAAAACAAAAAGAAAAGTTCTTGTTATGGAAGTTTACTGTCTCATTTAGACACAGCTGAACACAGGATAACTCTAGACATTTTTTTCCAGCAAATGTGATTGTAGGGTTGGAAGATGATTCATTAAACACAAGTGATCAATGTTTTTAGTAAGCTCATTGTGGGCAGAGAACGTTTCTCAGTTCTGTGTACCGTGTTCTACTGTATGGTTTTACCAACTGCTTAGTAGAGTGCTCTATTAATATCATAAATTGATTAAGTTTCCCAAATTCCAATTAAACTTCTTCAAGAAGCCATAGCTCTTTAAGGATTTCTTTTCTGGCCTGTACACATTTTGAAATATTGATCATCAGCTAAATTTGGGGTTTTTATCAATAGCTCTTTTCAAGACATGTGAAATAAGAGGGATTTGTCTTCCTTTAAGACCAAATTCTACAGTAGTTGCCCAAAGAAGCTTAAAGGTTGTTTGTGTCTCTTGATACCGGAAGTCACTGAAGGTCGACGGAGGCATAGGAATCCAAATAAAACTCAGTAAAGACATAAATACAAACCATAGCCATAAGAACATACTGTGATGCCCTTCCCTCCACCACCCCCGCTCCAGACACATACACACCCTGCTAAATGAGAATGATATTGAAAATCTGACTGTTGATCAGATTCCTTCAGAAGCCACTCTGCCTGGCAACGAGGTTATAAAATAAATCCATGGCCCTGCAAATATTTCATTCACGGAATTTGCATTTATAAATGACATCCTTAGCTTTTGTACCCATGTTTACATCTCTTTTTTCTCTCCATATGCCATTTTCTCTTTTTTCTCTGGGAGACAGACGACATGGGTTCTAATACCAGCTCTGCCCCTTGCTGCTGTGGGACCTTGGGCAAGAGTCTTAAATTCTCTATGCCAATTTCCTCACTTGAAAAATGGGAATTCAATGTAATGTTGGTATTTATTAACCGCTTACTATGTGCAGAGCACTGTTCTAAGCGCTGGGGGAGATACGGGGTCATCAGGTTTTCCCACGTGAGGCTCACGGTTAATCCCCATTTTACAGATGAGGTAACTGAGGCACAGAGAAGTGAAGTGACTCGCCCACAGTCACACAGCTGACAAGTGGCAGAGCCGGGAGTCGAACTCATGACCTCTGACTCCGAAGCCCAGGCTCTTTCCACTGAGCCACGCTGCCTCCCTACTACTTAAACAGTGTCCCCATGTGGGAGAGAGACTGTGTCTGATCTGATTACCTACTCAAGCCTTAGTACATTACTTGGCCCATAGAAGGGGCTTAACAGATGCTATCATTATCATTATTATTATTAGTATTACTCATAATACTCCTCTCTATAATTATGAATCCAAGAGAAACTAATAGCATATTGTTTTACCCCAGAGACATGGAAATTGGTTTATTTTATTGATAATAATAATAACGTTTACTAGGTGCCAAGCACTGTGCTAAGCCGTAGGGTGGGTATGATAGGGCATTGTCCCACAAAGGGCTCAGAGTCTAAGAGGGAAGACAAACAGTTCCTCTTCAATCTTATAAATTATCTGTACTTTGGGTTGTACAGATATTATCGGCTCTGGCTGAAGGTAGATATAGCACTTATACCTTCTTTTGTATTGTAATAGTAATAATTATTATGGTATGTATTAAGGTGTTCTTGCATTCTATACTTGTCCTCGCTAGATACATTTTTATTTTGCCTCTAGATATCATGTTTTGCCCCAAATCTCTCCTTGGATACAATAATAATAATAATAATCATGATGATGGCATTTGTTACTATGTGCCAAGCACTGTTCTAAGCGCTGGCATAGGTACCAGGTAATCAGGTTGTCCCACCTGGGCTCACAGGCTTAATCCCCATTATACAGATGAGGTCATTGACCACAGAGAAGCTAAGTGACTTGCCCAAAGTCACATAGCTGACAAGTGGCGGAGCCTGAATCAGAACCCACGACCTCTGACTCCCAAGCCCTGGCTTTTTCCACTACGCCACGCTGCTTCTCAAAAAACTGCTCCAGGTGCGGCTCGAACTCACTGCCTTGGCATCGCTAGCTTTGCACTGCCTTATAAGTACCGCATATGCGCTAACCGATTGTGCCACTGGAGGCCAATAATAATAATAATTATTATTGTGGTATATGTTAAGCTCTTACAATGTGCCAGGCACGGTACTGAGCTGGAGTAGATACATACAAATTGGGTTGGACACAGACTCTGTCCCACAGGGGGCTCACAGTTTTAATCCCCATTTTACAGATGAGATAACTGAGGCACGGAGAAGTGAAGTGACTTACCCAAGGTCACCTACCAGGTGGGTGGCAGAGCTGGGATTAGAAACCTGGTTCTTTCACTCCCATGCCTAAATCCTGAATGCCAAACTTCTATTTGCTGCCTGCTGGGCTTTCCAGCTGCTAATAGATAAGTCAACTTGCTTCAGATTGTGATTCAGTTTGTACTAAAAACATTTCCTCTACCCATCCTTAATAATAATAGTAATAACGTTGGTATTTGTTAGGCGCTAACTATGTGCAGAGCACTGTTCTAAGAGCTGAGGTAGATACATGTAATCAGGTCGTCCCATATGAGGCTCACAGTTAATCCCCATTTTACAGATGAGGTAACCGAGGCACAGAGAAGTTAAGTGATTTGCCCACAGTCACACAGCTGACAAGTGGCAGAGCCGGGCTTCGAACCCATGACCTCTGACTCCCAAGCCCGGGCTTTTTGCACTGAGCCACGCTGCTTCTCTACTTCAGATCTCCAAACAACAGCTGTTTGGGTGAGCCATTCTTTTCAAAGAGATTCTACCTGAGAATCAGTCAATCAATCAAAGATATTTGTTGAGTGTTTACTGTACTTTTTATGGTATCTGTTAAGCACTTACTATGTTCCAGACACTTTATTGTACTAAGCTCTGGGGTAGATCCAAGGTTGAACCCAGTCTTCACCCCACACAGGGCTCAAAGTCTTAATCCCCATTTTACAAATCAGGTGAGTGAGGCACAGAGACGTTAAGTGACTCGCACAGGGTCACACAGTAGGTGAATGGCAGAACTGGTACTAGAACCGACTCCCAGACCCGTGATCTTTCCACTAGGCCACACTGCTTCTCTAATTACTTGTTACTTATTAATGGTCGGACTACACCATCCATGCCTGGCACAAACTCAGACTAGATCCTGATAAGCAGCATGGCCTAAATGGATAGAGCCCGGGTGTGGGAGTCCGAAGGACCTGGGTTCTAACCCTGCCTTTGCCGCTTGTTTGCTGTGTAATCTTGGGCAAGTCATTTGACTTCCCTGTGCCTCAGTTCCCTCGTCTGTAAAATAGTGATTCATTCATTCGATCGTGTTTATCGAGCCCTTACTCTATGCAGAACACTGTACTAAGCACTTGGGAAAGTACGATATGACAAAAAACAGTGACATTCCCTGCCCACAGTGAGTTCACAGTCTAGATTTGGGGAAACAGACATCGGTACAAGTAAATAAAATTAGAGATATATGCAAAAGTGGGGCTGGGAGGGGCGAAGAGCAAGTAGAACAAGCCAGGGTGACGCAGGAGGGAGTGGGAGATGAGGAAAAGAAGCGAGGCTTAGGGTGGGAAGGCTTCTGGGAGGAGATGGGCCTTCAGTAAGGCTTTGAAGCAGCGGAAACTGGTTGTCTGTCAGATTAGAGGAAGGAGGGCGTTCCAGGCCAAAGGCAGGACCGGGGCTCGGGGTCGGCAGCGAGGGAGGAGAGATTGAGATCGGGATTAAGACTTTGAGACCATGTGGGACAGGAGCTCTGTCCAACCCAATTGGCTTGTAACCATCCCATTGCTTAGTACAGTGCCTGGCACACAGTAAGTACTTAACAAATTCCACCATGATTATTATTATTATTATTATCCCATGGCATTCTGGGACCTGGTATAGAGGTATCCATGTCCATTTCTTCTTTTCCTTTGCCCTTTCACAGAGGGAAGGGATAAACAGACAATCTAGGGAGGGTGTTCTAACGCCCTCATTTCAACAAAATAACGTGGTAAACCTAATTATTAGCCTCTCTGCCAATAACTGACAGTGAGGCAACACATTATTGAAAAAAAATGTCATTTATTAAGCATTTAGATAAATCCTGAGATAGGTTCAAGATAATAAGAGCAAACAATTCCTGCACAACTTGGAGTTTATTATCTAAGTGAGAGGGAAAGTAGTATCACCCCCAATTAACCAATGAGGAAACTAACACAAAGAGAGTTTAAATGACTTGCTAAAAGTTTCACAGCTATCCAGAGGCAAAGATTAGATTAGGACCCAGGTCTCCTGATTCCCTAGACCACACAGCTTCTCAGTATAAAATGCTTAGTGCAAAACTCTGTGTGTGTTTGTGTGTGTGCGTGTGTTTTGGGGTGGGGGAGGTTAAACAGTTTTTGTTTCAGCAAATAATGAAGAGCTGTTTGTTTCGATACTTCTTTACATTCTTAACACCTCAAAATAGCCGTGTTGCTTAAACTGTAATTTCACAGTCAATTAATCTACCACACACTGTATACGCTATTTTATCCAGCCTTGTGTTCTTAAGGTACCCAAAATGCAAGTTGCTCTAAATGTTTGTTTTAAATGTAATTGTTAAGTGGGCATTCCTATTTTGTAAGCTAGAATCTAATGTATTCTCAGTGGAGCAAGGAAACAGAATGCAATAGCCTTTTGTCAGACAAGGCTCTGTAGGTTGTTCAATCAAACTTTGCTTCTGGGCTATTAGGAAAACAGAAATAGGGCTCTCGCCACGCACAGAGGGAGGAAAGAACGTGGTTCCTATTATCTTTACAGTGCTCATCTGATTGATGAAATGATGAGAACTGAGGTTTGGGAGTTAGGAGGGAGGGAAACAAGCCAATTTTTTCCCAGGGAGATGGAGAAGTAAAGGTCTGAGTAGAGAAAGTCAGCGTATCCTTTGGGAGGTTAACAAAGTGTGACACCAAAATAGCCTTTTTTCAGACAAAACTCCAGATCAACAGAGGTCCACAATGAGGTTAGGGCCCCCACAGACTGTTTTAGAATGTAAAGTAAATTGCTTATCTAGTCTGTGCTGGTTGCCAGTGCCTCAGTAGCCACAGTTCATCTAATCGATTGGTATACTAATGGATTAGGTAGTCTCTTAATCTTATATTAGAATTATTACAAGAGATTGTCACTGGTACTAGGTTTCGAGCTTCCAGATGAGACAAAAACAGCACATAGGGAAAGTCCTAGGAGAAAAGGGATTTTTGCTGTTGATGAAGTCTTTCTGGTTTCCATCAGTCTTTCAGTTTCAGGAGGACCTCAGTATTCATAGTTAACATCTCGTTATAAGGTAGTACTTGGCAAATTTGACGGTTAACCTAAAGGTCAGATCTCTGCACTTCTTTGGTAGAAAGAACAAAGCATTAGAAAGAGCAAATCCCATGTGCCAATTTAGTTTCCGGATATAGGCTTAGTACAGCGCGTCAGCAGTTAGTACAGTGCTTTGCACACAGTAAGCACTCAATAAATTTGAAAGAATGAATGATTAGGACTCAAATCTTTTACTCCTTATTCCCCATGAATTCGGAACATTTTCAGTGGTAATACCCTCTCTCTGAAGCAGATACCATAGGTGGAATCCTTATAGGTCAGAAGCTGACCTACTTTGAAGATTAAAAAAAAACAACACATTGCATCTGGGTCTAAGGATATGGAGTAATCTTGAATGATATATTCTAAAGCCTAAATTGAACCTTATTATATTTGAATTGAATACCATGTTCTCGGCACTTGACCAATTCTAACAAGAAACTGGTAATCTGACCTGTTTCAGACATCACTAAAAGTTTCTTTCACTTGGGAAAAATCCTAGATTGAAGATAGCTCTGGTAGATTTTATATTCAATCTTGTGAAAACAGGTAAATTATGTTTCAGAAGTAACCTTTGTCTGTCTTGCATTTTTATTGCTATCAATTTATTTAAATGACATTAAATCCCACTGGGGTGCAAATTATACTTCGGGAGAATCTTTTTAAGTTTTAAACCGTTGAGCTGATATTTCAATTTCCATCTAAAAATATGATCAAATTAATATTTTCCAGGTATCGCTGAAATTGTGTTTTACAAACCAAGTTCTGGGAGTAAAATCTGTGCTTTCAAAACACAAATATTTCATGAATAGATAAAAAGCTATTTCAGGCGGCTATATTCATGCAGAATTGTCAGATGGGAAACTAGCTATATATTTAAAAAAGGCAAAGCAACAGAACACCTATATTGAAAAATCCTCATATGTTAATGAGATACATTACTCTTTTGGAAAGCAGTGCTTTTATCTTACAGAAACCTTTGGCTTATTGGTTCACATCTGACTGTGAGCAGGGCTTGGAGGGTTGGTAAACTTCTTCAATCGATAATATTTGTTGAGCACACACTGTGTGCAGAGCTTGGAATTAAGCACTTGGGAATCAATCAGTGATATTTATTGAGCACCTACTCTGTGCAGAGCTCTAAACTCTAGCACTTGGGAGAGTACAGTTGAATTAGTAGACATGCATGATCTCTGCCCTCAAAGAGCTGGCATCCTTGATAATATTGATCTCAGAGATGGAGTTGTGGGAAACGAAGAGGAAGGGAAGAGTCTTAACTGTTGTTTGGTGGTGATAAGAGTAGAGCTGTGTTTCATAAAAATCTGCAAAAAAGTTGGCCAACAATGAACCCTTTTGGTTATGGCTGTGATCTTTCATTCAATAGTATTTATTGAGTGCTTATTATGTCCGGAGCACTGTACTAAGCACTTGGAATGTACAATTAAGCGATAGAGACAATCCCTGCCCATTGATGGGCTCACAGTCTAATCGGGGGAGACAGACAGAGAAAAGCAATAGCAATAAATAGAATCAAGGGGAAGGACATTTCATTAACAAAATAAATAGGGTAATAAAAATGTATACAAATGATCAGATGAGCACAGTGTTGAGGGGAGGGGAAGGGAGAGGGGGAGGAGCAGAGGGAAAGGGGGGAAAAGGGGGCTTAGCTGAGGGGAGGTGGATGGGGGGGGAGGCAGAGAGGCAGCAGAGGGAGTGGAGTGTGACTTTGGGCAAGTCACTTAACTTCTCTGTGTCTCAGTTAGCTCATCTGTAAAGTGGGGATTAAGACTGTGAGCTCCACGTGAGCTGTTGTTTCTCATGTCTTCCATTAAGAAGGATGTCGATACATCCTTCATTTGTGTACTGTCAGAAAAAAGGAAACTCTCTGGAAAATCAATTTCTGACATATTACACAAGGAAAACCCAAGTCAGTTATTTAAAAGCAGTAGGCACTCAATAAGTGCTACTATTCCTACTACTAAATTTTCTCTCTTATTTTTAATAATTTGTGTCTGCCTGTCTCATTGTATTGTAAGCTTCTCAAAGGCATTCATTTAATTGTATTTATTCATTCATTCAATAGTATTTATTGAGTGCTTACTATGTGCAGAGCACTGTACTAAGCGCTTGGAATGTACAATTCGGCAACAGAGACAACCGCCGCCCAACAAGAGGCATAGTCGAGTGGAAGGAGCATGGGCCTGGAAGTCAGAGGACATGGGCTCTGGCTCTGCCACATGTCTGCTGTGTGACCTTGGGCAAGTTGCTTCATTTCTCTGTGCCTCAGTTACCTCATCTGTAAAATGAGTATTAAGACTGTGGGTTCCATGTCGGACAGATGTAACCAACATGATTACCATGTATAATAATGATGGTATTTGTTAAGTGCTTACTATGTGTCAAGCACTGTTCTAAGTGCTGGGGGGAATACAAGGTTATCAGGTGGTCTCACTTGGGGCTCACAGTTTACAGACGATCTAACTGAGACACAGAGAAGTTAAGTGACTTGCCCAAAGTCACACAGCTAACAAGTGGCATAGGTGGGATTAGAACCCTCGTCCTCTGACACCGAAGTCCGTGCTCTTTCTACTGAGCCACGTACCCCAGTGCTTAGACCAGTGCTCGGCCTGTAGTAAGCATTGAACAAGCACCACAATTATTATTGTGATTATCTTTTGCTTCTGAAAAGTAAAATGTTTTTGTAGTAGTAATAGAATTTATTGTGCACTTTATAGTGTGCAGAGCAATCAGTGGCATTCAGTGAGCACTCACTGTACTAAGTGCTGAGAGAGAATACACAGGTGGGAATTAGATTATGGTCCCTGTCCCACAAGGGTCCACAATCTATGAGTTAAATGGGGACAAGGGATTGGAACCAGACATATCAGAAGTGATGAGACATTAAAAACAACACAAACAAATACACAAAATAAGCTCAATGCCTCAGTGGCGATGGAGAAGTCCAGGAGCGTGTGGGAGAAGTAACATGGCTTAGTGGATAGAGCACAGCCCTGGGAGTCAGAAGAACCTGAGCTGTAATCCCAGCTCTGCCACTTGTCTGCCGTGAGACCTCGGGTAAATCACTCCACTTCTCCAGGTCTCAGTTTCCTCATCTGTAAAGTGGGAATTGAGACTGTGAGCCCCACATGGGACAGGGACTGTTTCCAACCCACTTTGCTTGAATCCACCTAAGCACTTAGTAATAATAATAATAATAATGTTGGTGTTTGTTAAGCACTTACTATGTGCAGATCACTCTTCTAAGCGCTGGGGGAGATACAGGGTGATCAGGTTGTCCCACATGGGGCTCACAGTTTTTTAATCCCCATTTTACAGATGAGGTAAGTGAAGCCTAGAGAAGTTAAGTGACTTGCCCACAGTCACACAACTGCCAAGTGGCAGCACCAAGATTCAAACCCATGACCTCTGGTTCCCAAGTCCAGGCTCTTTCCACTGAGCCATGCTGCTTCTCTAGTAAAGTGTCTGGCACATAATAAGCACTTAACAAAACCACAAGTATTATTATTTCTTTATCCCTGGCCCAGCATGTATGGAACATGCTAGAAGTAATAATAATAATAATAATGTTGGTATTTGTTAAGCATTTACTATGTGCAGAGCACTGTTCTAAGCTCTGGGGTAGATACAGAGTCATCAGGTTGTCCCTCGTGAGGCTCACAGTCTTCGTCCCCATTTTACAGATGAGGTAACGGAGGCACAGAGAAGTGACTTGCCCACAGTCACACAGCTGACAAGTGGCGGAGCTGGGATTCGAACCCATGACCTCTGACTCCCAAGCCCGTGCTCTTTCCACTGAGCCATCTTTGATGGTGTAAGGGAAGGTGCTCATTACCAAGGCTGCTTTTTTTTTTGTGGTAATGGAGAGTAGTGATTGAAAAGTAGCTTAATATAGAGGTGCCGTTAAAATCAAACTTTCAATCTGAATTTTAATTTCTTGAACTTTTAGCTTCAATCTGGTTAGGTAACTGGTTCTGAAGAGAACGCTACTACTTTGCTGTGATCCTAGCTAATCGGCAAATGTTTAGTGAGTGATTGAAGAGCCAACCATGTTTCCACAAGCGTGACTGTCAGTAAGAGGGTGATTTGAAGTGATAGGATGAGGATGCCGTTTAGGTGAGATTCTTATTGCTTGAACTTTCCACCCCAGAAAGATCTCTGTCTGAGAGACTTCCATCCAACCGAATTAGGCTTCTATGGAGGAGATGGGAAGACCACGTCACAACTGCTCAGCCAAAGCCGGGCAGTGAGTGCCACGATTTTTCTGGTGAATTCAAAAGCATCGGCGCTTCTGGATTGGGTCAAATTAGGGAAGGGATTTTTGAGGGGAATTTTCCTTGAATAAAATGAAGGACTATAATACTTCTGTTTGGCTGTTCCACACTGTTTCAGACAATTATTTTTTTCTAGCTCAATATTCAACTCTAGAGCATCTAGAATTTTATAGTCAAATCACCAAGGAGAAATATGTTAAAGTCTAGGAAACTTGATATACTAATTTCTTCGGTGCATCATCTACTTGATCTAAAAGGCATTTTTCTCTCCATTTCATATCCAAAGTGAAAGATTACAATTCATCACATTCACTTATCATATGAACTCGCTCTACTTATATTTGCACAACCCAACCTGAAAGTATCATTCCTGCAACATCTTGGCTCCCTCCCACGTCAAAGCTGACTCTCCCCATCATCAAAGCCCCACCTTCGCACACAGGCTCCTCGCTGACCTCCCTGCATCCTGTCTCTTCGGTCTCCAGCTAATACTTCTCTCCCCTACCACTCAGTCCACCTCTCCCCCTCCCCAAAAGCCTCTAATAGGTAGCTCATCTATCTCTTTACCAAATAATTGTCTTACCGTTAGCTTTACGCTACGCAATCAGATCACTCCCTCCTTACTTATCTTGCCACTCTCCTACTATGATTAAGCCCTCACAGTTTGCTCCTCAAATGCCAAACTACTCTCTGTACCTCGATCTCATATTTATCTCCTTGACCCTTACCTACATCCTTCGCCTGGCCTGAAACTCCCCCCACCTTCATGTGTGACAGACCACCACTCCCCTTATCTTCACAGTCCTACTAAAATCATATTTCCTCGCAAAGACCTTCCTTAGTGGAGGCTTCTCCCTTTCCTTATTTTCCCTCCCTCCTGAATCACCTATGAGCTTGAACCCCTTTAGCTTGCTCCGTATCCCTAAAGCACTTTTACGTTCACCCTTACCCCCAGCCCCACAACACTTAAACACATATCCATTATTTATTTTAACATCTGTCTCCCCGACTATATTGTAAACTCCCTGAGGGAGACTGTGCCTATCAACTCTATATACTGTACTTTTCCAAACACTTAGTTCAGTGTTCTGTACAATGTAAGTGCCTAATAGAAACCATTTATCGATTAACAATTACCACAATTATTACCATTACTAAAATCATATCTCTTCTGGGAAGCATTTCTCACTAATCACTCAGCTCACCAATCTATTCATTCTTTCATTTATTCATTCAATCGTATTTATTGAGCACTTATTGGGAGCAGAGCATTGTACTAAGCACTTGGAAAGTATCAGTCAACAATAAAGAGAGACGATCCCTTCCCACAATGGGCTCACAGCCTCTTCGGCATCATCTGTGCACTTGAATCTAAACCCCTCCCGTACCACGCAGCAATTTTGTACATACTCTGTTGCCTCTGATATCTGTTAATCATTTTCAAGTCTGACTACCTGACTAGATTCTAAGATTGTGTCTACCTATTATTCTATTTTTGTTCTCTCCAAAACACTCAATACAGTGCTTTGAGGTTCTCTGCGTAAAGTAAGCACTCAATAAATAACGTAAATAACAATCTTCTAATTGGGAATCCATTGTGAGAATTCCTGAGCACAAAGATCGAAGAAAAATTATCTAAAATAAGAAAAATAAACCAAATCTGATCACATCCTCATAGGGGTTAAAAAGGAATATTGCTCAGAATTGAACCACACTTGTGATTCTGGTTTCACTAGGCACTTTCCAGAAAAGCAGCAGGATTTTTAAAGAGGGCGAGCATCTGTTTCTACCGAACATCACACTTTTCTTTCTTTACTCTGGTCACTGGCAGTTAAGTAAGGGATATCTCTGTGTTTCTGTTGAGTGAGTCCTGCAATTCAATGTGATTAACATGGTCTTGGTTTGGGCCTAAAAAGCAGAGACTGAACAGTTAAGCAGTCTCCAGGAAGGGTTACAGTAGGGTGGTCCGTGTAAAATTATTTCAAGGATTCCCCATAGGAATTCACTCCTTGTTTAAAATATCATTCAGAACAGAACAGGAATGCATTTTATCTTCAAATTATTACTTTTGCAGAATAACAAAATCAGTCCACTTCTTGGGTTGATTTGATAAATTGACAATGGCCCAGCAGACACTTTATGCACAATGCAGTGACTGACCTTTTTAAAGATTTGTCCACATCAGGACTGAAGGACCTAAGACAGGCTAGGCAAGAACACTGAAATTAACAGTGTCTGTCTTCACTCTGTGTAGTTCAGTTTGCCAGAACCACTCAGGAACTCTTCAGCTCCCACCCCTTCATGATTTTTCCAGCCTGGAAATGGTGATAGCATAACTGTTCTCTGCTTCCATAGATGGGAGCTATACAGTACCAGGAAGCCAGCCTGACTGTAGGAAGATGGATCATTCCCCACGATGGATCATTTTAGAGATGTCTTTACCAAGAAATTATTCTTATTCATTGAGATCTCATGTAAATCTACTTAGGATCGAGTTTGACCCTCCCGGAGAAGAGGAGATGGGACTGGGAGAGGATGCAGGGCATGAAATGTTAAAGTAAATGAAGTCCATATCCAAAGCATCTCTAGTTTGCTTTCAAATATACAGTATGAACCTTCATTATAATTCCTGAAGAGGAAAACTCAAGACACACTGGAATAGCGCTCAGCGGAAGTGTCTACTCATTTATCCAAGAGTTTTTTTCAGTGCAGCACCGTTTTTAATTGCACTGGTTTGGGAATTCCACTTGCTGTTTTGAAATATAAATTCTGCAACAGAGTTGGTAGACGCATTCCCTGCCCATAATGAGTTTGAGTCTAGAGCGGGAGATAGACATTAATATAAATTAAAATGTGTACGTCAGTGCTCTGTGGCAAGGGAGAGGGACGTAGGGCGTGAATAATGGGAGTAAATCAGGATGACGCAGAAAAGAGTGGGAGAAGAACAAAAGAGGGCATAGTCAGGGAAGTCCTCTTGGAGTTGTACCTTTGATAAGGCTTTGAAGGTGGGAAGAATAATTGTCCGTCAGATTGTAGAGGGAGAGCGTTCCAGGACAAAAGCAGGGCTTGAGCAAGAGGTTGGCGGTGAAATAGTTGAGATGGAGGAACAGTGAGTAGGTTGGCTTTAGGGGAGCAAAGTGTGCAGGCTGTTGGCGTAGGAGAGCAGCGAGATGAGATAGGAGAAGGAAAGATGATTGAGTGTATTGAGCTTTGACTATATCTTTCCCACTTTTAGATCTGTAAATCAATGAAGTTGTTGCTTTTAATAATAATAATTATGGTATTTGTTAAGCGCTTACTATGTGCAGAGCTCTGTTCTAAGCACTGGGGCAGATACAGGGTAATCAGGTTGTCCCAAGTAGGGCTCACATTTTTTAATCCCCATTTTTACAGCTAACTGAGGCCCAGAGAAGTCAAGTGACTTGCCCAAGGTCACACAGCAGACAAGTGGCAGATTCAGAATTAGAACCCACGACCTCTGACTCCCAAGCCCGTGCTTTTTCTACTAAGCCACACTTTCATTCATTCAAACATGAGTCTCGAATGCACATGGGAGCAGTGTGGCTCAGTGGAAAGAGCCCGGGCTTGGGAGTCAGAGGTCATAGGTTCAAATCCAGGCTCTGCCACTTCTCAGCTGTGTGAAAGTCATTTAACTTCTCTGGGCCTCAGTCACCTCATCTGCAAAAGGGGGATTAACTGTGAGCTTCACATGGGACCACCCGATGACCCTGTACCTACCCCAGCGCTTAGAACAGTGCTCTGCACATAGTAAGTGCTTAACAAATACCAACATTGTTATTATTATTATTATATTTAGAGTTCAGTTTTATCAGAATATATGGAATGTTGGTATTGAGTTTTTTTCAAGATTTTTTTAAACACTTCTGAATCATAATTTGCATTGGATTTACATACCTTCAAAGTAAATCAAAATCAAGATCATTAACACCCTGCTCTAAAACTCCCAGTTGTTGGGGAAATAAAGTTTAACTAAAAGAGCAAAAAACAAATCAAAGGTGGTGGTTTGGTGTACATAGGAGCCATCTCCTTGGGCTGATGGTGGAGATATTCCACATGGCTGTTTGTAGATCGCAGGCTCCTGACAAGAAATGAGTATTTTCCCTCAGACCTAAAAAGAGCACAGTGATAGCTTTCTGGCCTATGATCTCTTTGAAACCTTTTCTCTCTCTCAGGCCTCACCCCGAAAACCTGGGAAAATTCCTCATCCCGTTACACTTCTGCACTCACATTCAAAAGCGGGACCCTGCAATAGCGAATTCTTGACGTAGCCCCGTAATCAAATTGTAAATGACATTATTTTCATCTTGCTTATCTTTTGTTTCCAGGAGCAGTTTTCTTGGAATCCATTTTTCTTTTAGCACCGTTTAAAGCCATTTTAAAGTATTAACAGTTCTAGCGGGATTTGACTCAGAAATAATGACTGAAGGGATAAGAAGACCATAGAATTCATACTGATTTTCAATATCAGTGTGTGATCTTGGAAAAGTAGGATAAATAAGATGACTTATTGCCCATGTGCCAATAATAATGGTGGTATTTGTTAAGCACTTACTATGAGCAAAGCGCTGTTCTATGCGCTGGGGGATACAAGGTGATCAGGCTGTCCCACGTGGGGCTCACAGTTGTTTTTTTTATCCCCATTTTACAGATGAGGTAACTGAGGCACCGAGAAGTTAAGTGACTTGCCCAAAGTCACACAGCTGGCAAGCGGCAGAGCCTGGATTCGAACCCATGACCTCTGACTCCCAAGCCCGGGCTCTTTCCACTGAGCCACGCTGCTTCTGACATGACATATCAGAAATTTCCATTGGGTTTTTAATATTGAGTATTTTGGTAGTTGTCTTTGTTAGAGTGTGCGTTCTTGCTGGGCAGGGAATGTGCTACTTCATTATTCTGTGCATCCCAAGCATCAAGTATGGCACATTAAGCCACTTGACCATTTAATAAATCCTATTTCCATTACTGCTATCACTACTATCGGTCAGTCAACTTATGATCATATTTATTGAGTGCTCACTGCGTGGAGAGCACTGTACTAAACATTTGGGAGAGTACCACAGATTTAAGAGACATGTCCCCAGCGGATAGAGCATCCTTCTGGGAGTCAGACGGTCATGCGTTCCAATCTCGGCTCTGCTACCCGTCTCCTGTGTGGCCTTGGGGAAGTCACTTCACTTCTCTGTGCCTCAGTTACCTCTTCTGTAAAACGGGGGTGAAGACTGTGAGCCCCAAGTGGGACAACCTCATTACCCTGTATCTACCCCAGCGCTTAGAACAGTGCTCTGCACATAGTAAGCACCCAACAAATACCAACATTATGTGGGACAGGGACCGTGTTCAACCCAATTTGCTTGTATCCACCCCGGAGCTTATTACAATGTCTGTAAGATAGTACGTCCTTACCCAACAGCACAGTTATTATTATTACAGTCTAGAAGGTAACATATCTATTATCTCTGTTATATTGCTATATTGTACTCTCCCAAGAGAAGCAGTGCCTCACAGTGGATAGAGCCCGGGCCTGGGAGTCAGAAGGTCACGGGTTCTAATCCCGGCTCCGTCACTTGTCTGCTGTGTGACCTTGGGCGAGTCGCTTCACTTCTCTGCACCTCAGGTACCTCATCTGTAATTTGGGGAGTGAGACTGTGAGCCCCACGTGGGACAGGGACTGTGTCCAACCCGATTTACTTGTATCCACCCCAGCGCTTAGTACAGTGCCTGGCACATAGTAATCGCTTAACAAATCCCACAATTATTATTATAATTACAGTCGTCTTCCAACAGTAAGCACTCAGAAAATATGATTTGACTGATTGGTTGGGAGAAAAAAGACATAAATACTCTGATGTACAATGAGTTTATTGGAAATAAATGGAATGACACAGAGTGATTCCTCTACCCTATGAACTTTCTCTGGGCATGGGCCATGTTTACCAATTCTGTTGTACTGTCCTCTCTCAACTGCTTATTACAGTGCTCTGAAAACAATAAACATTCAATAAATAGGATTGATTGGTCGATTATATGACCCCTTTGTCCCATTTCTTGTTGCTTCTACCGATAAATGTCTTAAGCAATACTATCTCTCCTAAATAGGTTTATTTACCACTTAATGTCAGATTTTGGTCTAGGAAAAATTTGAATTCCATTCGGCCATTATTCTATTTTAGACACTTCCAATTGAATTTCTGCTGGGAAAATAAAACTCTACTCTGCATTTAAGAAAATGCTGTTGGTAATAGTAATAAAATAAAATAAAAAGGCCAGCATTCTCTCTCCTTATAAATATAGATGTAGAGATAGGCATATGTACATACGTGCCTGGTTCATACATACAAATAACTGCAATTTATGGTTGTCTATACAAATTCTCATAGGTGAAAAAAGCCATTTATGCTCAAGAAAAAGTCTACCACTTCACAGAGTGATAAAAGAAACAATTAAATAAAATGAAAAGCACAAATACTATGGGGGGGGTTAAAACTCAAATTAGACCTTTATTTAAAGTCTATCATTGCTTTTTAACCCTCTTGTTAGTTTTACTAGCCTGGCTAAAAAGTCCCTCAATTCTTTTGTTCCTGCTGGACAACCTAATGAAATCCAATAATTAGTTTCTAGTCTAATTGTAACTTTCAATAGTCGAGTTGTTAAATGTAATGTTTTAGAGTGGGATTGCTTAGGGAGCATAAAACGAAAGGAA
Organism: Ornithorhynchus anatinus; assembly: GCF_004115215.2. Lineage (NCBI taxonomy): Eukaryota > Metazoa > Chordata > Mammalia > Monotremata > Ornithorhynchidae > Ornithorhynchus > Ornithorhynchus anatinus. The sequence goes on along the minus strand of NC_041729.1, from coordinate 156,057,826 downwards.
TAGTGAATTACAATGCTTTCTGCAGTGGTGTTAATGAGCTTAAGGATATTCTCTCTCCTTTCATCCCTTGCAGACGACAGGTTTTGTGAGTAGAATTGGGTGTGAGAGAGAGAAGCAGCGTGGCTCAGTGGAAAGAGCATGGGCTTGGGAGTCAGAGGTCATGGGTTCGAATCCCAGCTCTGCCACTTGTCAGCTGTGTGACTGTGGGCAAGTCACTTCACTTCTCTGTGCCTCAGTTACCTCATCTGTCAAATGGGGATTAACTGTGAGCCTCACGTGGGACAACCTGATTACCCTGTGCTGTGTCCACCCCAGCGCTTAGAACAGTGCTCTGCACATAGTAAGCGCTTAACAAATACCAACATTATTATTTGAAAGTGTCCAAACCTGGCACCAGTGTTTGGCAGTCTGCAGGTTTGCCGGCTGCTTTACACCAAGAGAATGAATATGCTAACACTGGGGACCGCCAGGTTCGCAGAGTAGCCATTAGCAAGCTGCTTCTTCATCAGGGTATTACTGTTTGCCCTCTCTGTGGATCATTTTAAAATGTCTGTCTCATCCACTAGATTGCAAGGGGACAGGGATAATGTCTATTACCTCTATTGGACTGCAGTCTCCCACTCAGTACAGACCTCTGCACCAGGTAAGTGCTCAGTAAATACTACCGATTGATTGATTACAACTTTTTGATTACAACGAGAAGCAACATGGCCCAGTGGATAGAGCACGGGCCTGGGAGCCAGAAGGTCATGAGTTCTAATTCCCCCCTCTGCCACTTGTCTGCTGTGTGACTTGGGGCAAGTCATTTTACTTCTCGGTACCTCAGTTGCCTCATCTGTAAAATGGGGATTGCAATCGTAAGCCCCAAGTGGGATGGGGCCTGTGTCCAATCCAAGTGGGTTGTATCTACCCCATTGCTTAGTACAGTACCTGGCATGTAGTAAGCATTTAACCAATACCCATACTTATTATTATTATTATCATTAACTTTTCCCACCCGCAGACATGCACAAACAGAAGTGATTTTCTTCCAATTCATGGATTCCAAGCATTGAACACATTCAAATTGAAATACCATTTGTATGTCATAAGATTCACATGTAAATGATTTGCTTTTAAGACCCAGAGATTCCCAAATCAGTGATATTTTAGAGGATGTTCTAAGTTCTGAGCACTGTATTAAACATATGGGGGAATAGAACAGCAGCATGGCAAACTTTCCCTGCTTTCAGGGACCATACAAACTGAAAGTTATCCTTCAGTAAAATAATGCTACCTACCAGCTGTGTGACTTTGGGCAAGTTAGTTTAACCTCTCTGTGCCTTTGCTCATCTATAAAATAGGGATTCAAAACCTGTTCTCCCTCCTTCTTAGACTGTAAGCCTCATGTGAGAGAGAGGCTGTGTACCACTTGATTATTCTCTGTCTACCCAAGGTCTTAGTACAGTGCACTTGAGAGAGTAAGCGCTTAACAGAGAGCATCACTATCATTATTACTATGATTATTTGCCTTTTTATTAAAGGCAAAATAGGTGAAATAGTAGTGAGAAGGGTGGGCACTGGGAGTGTGATTTGTGTAACACCCTCCCTCCTCATAGCTGACAGAAATGACTCTCCTCCCCTTCAAAGCCTTATTGAAGACCCGTCTCCTCCAAGATGCCTTCCCTGACTAAGCCCTCCTTTCCTCTTCTCCCACTCCCTTCTGTGTCACCCTGACTTGTTCCGTTTATTCATCCTCTCTCCCAGCCCCACCTCACTTATGTCCACATCTGTAATTGATTGATTTATAATAACATCTGTCTCTCCCTCTAGATTGGAAGCTCACTGTGGGAGGGAATCTGTCCGTTGTCGTATCATACTCTCCCAAGCATTTAGTACAGTGCTCTGCCCACAGTAAGCGCTCAATAAATACTCCTGACTGACTGGTATGAGACAACTGTTTGGCTTACGACTGCATCTGGGCTTCTAACAGATCTGCCAATGTCTAAGCAAAGGGGTTGAACTACGGCTCATCATGGTGCAGCATCCCCTGTGATTGGCATCTGCCAGTCTTACGGGGCAAGTCTTGCCCCAGACAATCCATCCCTCCAGCCCTGACCAGAGCAGCCTCTCTGTCCTCCTCTAGACTTTCAGCTCCTTGTGGGAGGGGAATGTGTTTATTTTTAATAATGATAATAATAATAATAGTAATGATTGTGGTATTTGTTAAGTTATTACTATCTGCCAGTCACTGTACTAAGCGCTGAGGTGGATACAAACAAGTCGGGTTGGACACAATCCCTGTCCCACATGGGGTTCACAGCCTGAATTCCCATTTTACAGATGAGGGAACTAAGGTCCAGAGAAGTGAAGTGACTTGCTTAAGGTCACACAGCAGACAAGTAGTGGAGCTGAGCTTAGAAACCATGACCTTCTGACTCCCAGGCCTGTGTTATCCACTACACCATTAACTTCACTTATGCCATGCAGCTTCTCTTGTAGTCCCTCTTGTTCTACTTAATAATAATAATGTTGGTATTTGTTAAGCGCTTACTATGTGCCGAGCACTGTTCTAAGCGCTGGGGCAGACACAGGGGAATCAGGATGTCCCACGTGGGGCTCACAGTCTTAATCCCCATTTTACAGATGAGGTAACTGAGGCACAGAGAAGTGAAGTGACTTGCCCACAGTCACACAGCTGACAAGTGGCAGAGCTGGGATTCAAACTCATGACCGCTGACTCCAAAGCCCGTGCTCTTTCCAATGAGCCACGCTTCTACTCTCCCAAGTGCTTAGTACAGTGTTGGACACACAGGAAGCGCTCCATAAATGCAATTGACTGTCTGACAGAAAATGCCCAGGGTGGGAATGAACTTTCCCGAGAGGCTGGAACATAGCCACTTTGTTTAGCACCTGCCTCTTTGGACCAGGTGGGTGAAAATGGATAGAGGTTCCCTTTATCAATCAATCAATCAATCGTATTTCTTGCAGAGCACATACTTAGTGCTTGAAAAATGCCCCGATTCACACTCATACGGGGAAATAGAGAAAGGAAGAAATGTATTTTATGATTATCTTCCTCTCTTAGAAGGAATCGATCTCTCCTGCATTACCTTCCTGGCACACTGACAATGAAAGGTTAAGTTGTGCTTCAGCTCTGCTGCTCCATGAATGGGTGATTGTTTCCCTAAATCCTGCCAGAGGAGTCCAGGGGAAACCCTTTCTCAATGGTTTAGACCAGTTTGCTGCCCAAATACATGTTTATTCTCCTGAAGAAGTGGAGATACGGAATTAATGGGGACCATCAGCATCCTGTTCAGATCCCTCAGGTGGGAATCTCCAGAGCTCTCTGATGCTTAATCATCTTCATTAACCAAGGAAGAGGATTCATCTGGAGTGGGGCGAAGAGGGGAGGGGAAAATGAGCAACCATGGAGAGTTAAAAGTTGGGTAGACCCAGGGATAGAGTCTTTCCTGGGTAAGGTTGGCTGGTACACTAGATGGAGAGACCCCCAACACACCCCCTGCCTCCTAGAGAACAAGGGTGCAAGGAGAGATGCCGAAAAACATCAGCTACTGATCGTAATCCTGAAACATATTGGGATGAATTAATGCACTGCTGATTGTCTCCATGTCAAGGTATGTACACATACACACATGCATATGTGGAGAAGCAGAGTGGCTCAGTGGAAAGAGCATGGGCTTTGGAGTCAGAGGTCATGGGTTTGAATCCCAGCTCAGCCACTTGTCAGCTGTGTGACTTTGGGCAAGTCACTTAACTTCTCGGTGCCTCAGTTACCTCATCTGTAAAATGGGGATTAAGACTGTGAGCGCCACCTGGGACCACCTGATTCCCCTGTGTCTACCCCAGCGCTTAGAACAGTGCTCGGCATTCATTCAATAGTATTTATTCATTCAATAGTATTTATTGAGTGCTTACTATGTGCAGAGCACTGTACTAAGCACTTGGAATGAACAAGTCGGCAACAGAGACAGTCCCTGCCGTTTGACGGGCTTACGGTCTAATCGGGGGAGATGGACAGACAAGAACACACACATAGTAAGCGCTTAACAAACACCAACATCATCATTACCCACACAGGATATGACCGCTAAATAAATATAAAGAGGATTGTTTCACCAAGTACAGTCCGCTAGTCACCCAGCTTTGAAGCTGGTGATTCGACAGGGTTTCCTAACCCTCTCTCTTACCTAGAGTGAATGTATACAAGGCTGCTCAGTTACCCAAGGTATTCCTGAATCATCATCAGTGGTATTTATTGAGTGTTTACTGTGTGAAGAGCATTGTACTAAATGCTGGGTTAGTGAATAGAGCACGGGCCTGAGATTCAGGAGGTCATGGGTTCTAATCCCTGCTCCACCACTTGTTGGTTGCGTGACCTTCAGCAAAATCACTTCTTCTCCACGCTTCAGTTACTTCATCTATAAAATGGGGATTATGACTGTAAGCCCCATGGGACAGGGGTTGTGTCCAACCCTATTTGCTTGTATCCCTCCCAGTACTTAGTACAATGCCTGACACATAGTGCCTACCAAGTACCACAATTATTATTATTACACTAATCCTTCACTAGCAACCGAACAATTAATATCCTGAGCAACCTATATGGCAGAATTATTAAGGGGGACGGGAGATGGGATGCTGTTATATTGTTGTATTGTACTCTCCCCAGTGCTTAGTACAGTGCTCTGCACACTACTAGCACTCAATAATTAGGATCGCCTGACTGATAGCACTGTTAGCAATATATAATAATAATAATGTTGGTATTTGTTAAGCGCTTACTATGTGTAGAGCACTGTTCTAAGCGCTGGGGTAGATACAGGGTAATCAGGTTGTCCCACGTTCATTCAATAGTATTTACTGAGCGCTTACTATGTGCAGAGCACTATACTAAGCACTTGGAATGAACAAGTCGGCAACAGATAGAGACAGTCCCTGCCGTTTGACACGTGAGGCTCACAGTTAACCCCCATTTTACAGATGAGGTAACTGAGGCACAGAGAAGTTAAGTGACTTGCCCCCAGTCACACAGCTGACAAGTGGCAGAGCCAGGAGTCGAAAACATGACCTCTGACTCCGAAGCCCAGGCTCTTCCCACTGAGTCACGCTGCTTCCGATGATATATATACATCCCGATATCCATGTGACACTTGGTTGTTTTTGAGTAGCGTGATGGTTTGCATGGAACCGTTCTCATTCTCTCACCCATTCTTCCTGGTAGCAGCAGTGGGCATCTTGAGACAGCCGGTCAGGGTTAAGAGAAAGTCGGCGGTTCCTGGACAAAATGTCTCTGCGGGTGGCATTTGCCACAAGAGACTGCTATATTTCTCATCCACATTTTGCACTGGTATTCAGTGTCATATGCACTTCTCCTGCAATTCCTAGTGGAAAGAACAGGAGCCTGTGAATCAGAGGATCTGGATTCAAATCCCAGCTCCTCCCATTTGCCGGCTATGTGACCCTAGGCAAGTCACTTCACTTCCTGTGCCTTATTTCCCTCCTCTGCAAAATGGAAATTCAATATCTGTTCTCCCTCCTACTTAGAATGTGAGCCTTATGTGGGAACTAATTATATTGTATCTACTCAAGAGCATAGTACAGTGCTTGGCACAGAGTAAGCGCTTTACAAATACCACAGCCGTCATGTGATTATAATAATAATGATAATAATATTCGTTAAGTATTTACTACATGCCAAGGGCTGTATTATGTACTGCAGTAGTTACAACATAAACCTGTTGGACACAGTCCCGGCCCACTGGGGCTCACAGTCTAAGAGGGAGAACAGGGATTCAATCATAAACCAATGAACTATTCACCTATCTATGCATCCATCTACTCATTTAAAATGTGTAATGGAAAACTAGAGAACCATAGCAATATGGATTATTAGGGGATCCAGTTAATTCACAGCTAAAATTGGATGGTGGAAGGATTATATTGGGTTTTGAAAGGGGAAAGGGCAACGACCGGATGTGTGAGGATATGAAAATTGAGAAATGATTCTATGCATGGACACAGAATGCTCCATCTCCAACCATAGAGAACAGCTCCTCTTTTTTAAAAATAATAATAATGATGATGGCTTATGTTAAACATTTACAATGTGCCAGGCACTGTTCTAAGCGCTGGAAAGTAGGAGGTGTAGGTTGCCAACCATTCATTCAAGGCAGGGGCAGGCATCTGGAACCACCTTCTTCCTCAGCTCCCCCAAACTAGAATCACATATGAGTAACCCCCATAGGAGTTTAGAACATTCCGGGCCTCTTGTGAGGGAAAAGCTATCATTGTGTGGGTCTAAAGAGTGGAAACTTCTTGTGGGCAGGGCCCGTGTCTCTCCTCATTTTCTATACACCAAGATTTTATTTCAGTGAACTGGACCCATGGGACACCCAATAAATACTCCACCTACTATTATTGGTTATGGGGCAGTAGGAATTTTGGACAAGGAGTTTGGAAGGTATTTGGTTATTCCTCATTGAAATAATATGTTTTCAAATGTCAAATTTACGAATAACGTACCTCTCAGGAAGAATGGAAACCACAGGACTGAGAGTGAGGACTGCTGGGTTCTTGTCTGTCATGCGAGACTTTGGGCAAGTCCTTTAACCACTCCAGGCCTCAGTTTCTCCATCTATAAAATTGCAGAAGTTAGGAGGGAGAGAGCTGATTGAGTGCCTTAAAGTTGCTGGAAAGGAGTTTCTTTTTGATGTGGAAGTAGATGAGCAACCACTGGAGGTTTCTGATGAGAGGGGAGACGTGGACAGAACTTGCTTACGGAAACATATTCTTGCACTTAGGGCCATCTTTTCATATAGGATACCAAGTTGTATGGTGGCTTCGTGGAAAGAGCACAGGTCTGAGAGACAGGCGGCCTGGGTGTTAATCCTGGCTCTGCCACATGCCTGCTGTGTGACCTTGGACAAAATGTTTAACTTCAAATAAGGTTTCAATCCTTGTTTTTCCTCCCTCTCAAATTGGGAGCACCATGTGGGATGGGGACCGTATCCAATCTGATTATCCTGTGTCCAGTGCTTAATGCATTTCTGGGCACACAATCAATCAATTGATCAATGGTACTTATTGAGCACTTAATATGTATAGAACACTGTACTAAGCACTTGGGACAGTTAAATACATCAAATTAGCAGACCCCTTCCCTACCCCTAAAGAACCTACAGCCTGATGACCAACAGACCCAGGGAGTCAATAAAAGGAACAGTTCAAGAGGTGAAGACTGGAAGATCTCATTCCTTGGAAACTGAGAGAACTAGATTTCCTGGATTGATGGAGAAATTGGTCCCCATGTGCTTCTTGTGCTAGTCTAGCACACTTTAAAAAAGTCATAATAGTTCATATAAACTTTTCATCTTGAAAGAAATACCCTTTGATAGCATATAATAATAATGGCATTATTTAAGGCTTACTGTGTGCCAGGGACTGTACTAAGCAGTGGGGTAGACATAAGCAGATTGAGCTGGACACAGTCCCTGTCCCATGTGGGGCTCACAGTCTCAACCTCCATTTTACAGATGAGGTAACTGAGGATCAGGGAAGTGAGGTGACTTGCCCAAGGTCAAGTGGCGGAGGCAGAATTAGAACTCATGACCTTCTGACTCCCAGGCCTGTGCTCTATCCACTAGGCCATGCTGTTTCTCTTTTCTACTACCTCTTTTTGATCAAATGCATTACTTCACTGAAAGATGAGTATCTCTAAGAGAGATGCTATCTGACCTTACCCTGTGAATTTTCTCTAAATAGCCTTACAAAATCTTTGAAGAAGAACTTAGTCATGGAGAAAGCTCCCCCCGACTAAATCTTCACCCAATCGAAAGGCAGTAGGCTGGCAAAGAATCTCTTTTTGCGTTAAATTCTGAAGTGTTAAAACCTTAGCAACAAATAGTCTGGGAATTTGCAGTCTTGCATACTCTCTAAATAGGTTTATTCAGTTTAGAGTCAGTGGACAGAGTGGATGTACGGGTTTCCGCGGCAGAGAAAAGATCGCAAGAAAATCCCATTTCAGATAGCAATGATGAAGAAAAATGAAAGTCAAAAGGAAAGTGTCTAACGATTGGGCTCACTTTGATGTGGCCATGTTTCCTAATTATCTTGTTATTTTTAGCCGTCGTATATTAACGATATAGTGATAAAGAGGCTGGAAATGTGCAATGAAATTACAAGAGTTTATTTTCCCAACCACAAATAGAGATGTCGCCATAAATGACAAAATCTACAAAGGATATCGAAGTAGAAAATGAACTTAGAGATGGATAGGACACTTCCCATATGGTCAAAACAGTGGCTGACTTTATAAAGACAGCAGTGAAGGTCCTCAGGAGGTTTAGAGTCTGTGGCTAGCTGTTGCTGAGCAGTTAGGGTTCAGTGGAGAGGAAAAATATTAGTTTAAACTGTCTCTTTGTTTCTCTTTCATACAAATGGAAGCAGTGGTCATTAACATCAATCCTAGGACTTCCAAACCCTTTCATTCTCAGGTTCCCTGGACTCTTTGGTATTGACCTGTGGTTTCCTGTCCTCACTAAAGCATAGGGAGGCAGAGATCATGGGTTCCAATCCCGCCTCCGCCACTTGTCAGCTGTGTGACTTTGGGCAAGTCACTTAACTTCTCTGTGCCTCAGTTACCTAATCTGTAAAATGGGGATGAAGAATGTGAGCCCCACGTGGGACACCCTGATTACCCAAAGGCCGGGTAAAAGCGCTTAATACCATTATTATTATTATTATTATTGTAAGCTCCTTCTGGGCAGAAAGTGTGCCTGTTCATTGTTTAATAATAATAATAATAATAATAACAGTGGTATTTCTTAAGCACTTGCCCAGTGTCAGGCACTATGCTAGCCACCTGGGTGGATACAAGAAAATCAGGTTGGACACAGTCCCTCTCCCATGTGGGGCTCACAGTCTCAATCCCCATTTTACAGATGAGGTAACTAGGGGACAGAGAAATGAAGTGACTTGCCCAAGGTCACACAACAGACAAGTGGTGGATCCGGAATTAGAACCCATGACTCCCAGGCCCGTGCTCTATCCACTACGTCAGGTTGCTCTACTCTCCCAAACGCTTAGTAAAGCACTGTGCACACAATAAATGCTCAATAAATATGGTCGAATGAATGGGACCTCCTGAGGCAGATCATAGAGAGAGATGCTATTTTTCATATCCCTCAGTGCTTCTCACTGTGTTTGGCACTTGTCAGTGAATCAAGCAGTGGTATTTACTGAGCACTAACTATGTGCAGAGCACGGTACTAAGCTCTTGGGAGAGTACAATACAACAGAATTAGCAGGCACATTACCTACCCATAAAGAGTTTAGTCTAGAATGTAGTTACAGCCTAGTTCAGCACATAGTACGTGCTTAACTATTATTATTTAGGGAGGGATCTCAGCGATCTCTCCAGTTTTTTTTTTTCCCCAGTTGGCTGCAGAGGAGGAACATATTCCTGAGTTTTCAGTTCCCCATCCCGTTAACAACATTCTAGGAATCGTGTCGATGTAGTCGATGTAAAATCCAACATGACCATGCTCAGGATTCCTCTGTCATGGTGGGAATGTGTCATTTGAGAGGCTGTCTCTTACCACCCTACTGTGATGGTTAGATAGTGAGTGAAATTTGTTTGGTGGTCCATGGATAAAGCACAATATAGGGTAATTATACTAATAAAGTAGCTGATAGATTAGTAGAGTATGATTGATCTTTCCATACCTCTTTATTCAGAAACAGGCAGACTCTTATTAATACTGCACAGTATGTATTCGTAGATGCCAAAAACTACTGCGTTGCAATATGTGAAATGACAAAACAGTGATTAATCGATGTAGTGTCATGGGACAGAAAACTCTGGTGATGTTTCTCTTCTGATGCAAGTAGACCTGTTACTTCTCACTGTCTGCAACTGGTCAATCAATTGGTGGTATGTACTGAGAGCTTACAGTACGTACAGCACAGTAATTATTGCTTTCAAAGCAGACACAATGCAATAGAAAAGGAACATGGCTTAGTGGAAGTAGCCTGGGCCTGGGAGGTAGAGTACTTGGGTTCTAAGAGTACTTGGGTTCTAATCCTGACTCCGCCTCTTGTCTGCTGTGTGACCTTGGGCAAGTCACTTAACTACTCTGGATGTCGGCCCGCCACCTAAAACTCAACATGAGCAAGACTGAGCTCCTCATCTTCCCTCCCAAACCCGGTCCTCTCCCAGACTTCTCTATCACCGTGGATGGCACGACCATCCTTCCCGTCCCGCAGGCCCGCAACCTCGGTGTCATCCTTGACTCGTCCCTCTCGTTCACCCCACACATCCTATCCGTTACCGAGACCTGCCGGTTTCACCTCTACAATATCGCCAAGATCCGCCCTTTCCTCTCCACCCAAACGGCTACCTTACTGTTACGGGCTCTCGTTATATCCCGGCTAGACTACTGTGTCAGCCTTCTCTCTGACCTCCCTTCCTCCTCTCTCGCCCCGCTCCGGTCTATTCTTCACTCCGCTGCCCGGCTTATCTTCCTGCAGAAACGATCTGGGCATGTCACTCCCCTTCTTAAACTGCTCCAGTGGTTGCCTATCGACCTCCGCTCCAAACAAAAACTCCTCACTCTAGGCTTCGAGGCTCTCCATCACCTTGCCCCTTCCTACCTCTCCTCCCTTCTCTCTTTCTACCTCCCACCCCGCACGCTCCGCTCCTCCGCCGCCCACCTCCTCACCGTCCCTCGGTCTCGCCCATCCTGCCGTCGACCCCTGGGTCACGTCCTCCCGCAGTCCTGGAACACCCTCCCTCCTCACCTCCGCCAAACTGATTCTCTTTCCCTCTTCAAAACCCTACTTAAAAATCACCTCCTCCAAGAGACGTTCCCAGACTGAGCTCCTCTTCCCCCTCTACTCCCTCTACCATCCCCCCTTTACCTCTCCGCAGCTAAAGCCTCAGTTTCCCCTTTTCCCTCTGCTCCTCCACCTCTCCCTTCCCATCCCCACAGCACTGTACTCGTCCGCTCAACTGTATATATTTCGTTACCCTATTTATTTTGTTAATGAATTGTACATCGCCTTGATTCTGTTTAGTTGCCATTGTTTTTACGAGATGTTCTTCCCCTCGACTCTATTTATTGCCATTGTTCTTGTCTGTCCGTCTCCCCCGATTAGACTGTAAGCCCGTCAAAGGGCAGGGACTGTCTCTATCTGTTGCCGACTTGTTCATCCCAAGCGCTTAGTACAGTGCTCTGCACATAGTAAGCGCTCAATAAATACTATTGAATGAATGAATACTCTGTACCTCAGCTACCTCAGCTGTAAAGTGGGGATTGAGCCACATGTGGGACAGGGACTGTGTCCAATCTGGCTATTTTGTATCTACCCCGGCAAAAAGTACAGTGCAGGACACATAGTAAGTGCTTAACAAATACTACTGAGAAAACAAAATAAAAAAATAGAATAGAGTAGGTAGAAGTGATCCCTGCCCACAAGGAGACTGAAGATCCTATATCATATGCACTGGACTAATAATTTGATTTCCAAGAAATCCCAGGAGACGAAGAACTCATGAAGATGACTGTTAGTCTCTTTCAACCACAGATAGAACCACTCGTAAGGAGTCTGTGATCAAACAAGAAGTCAATCAGTCATATTTGTTGAGTGTTTACTGTGTGCAGAGCACTATACTGAACATTTGGGAAGGTACAACATAAGAGAGTTGATAGAGATGTTCCCTACCCACTGATTGGAGTGCCATATGCATGAGGCGTGTTTGGTGGGATTATAAACCTGTCTGTGTATCCTCTCAAATCTACCCACCCATAGTCTACCCCATTTTACAGATGAGGTAACTGAGTCCCAGAGAAGTGAAGTGACTCCCCCAAGATCACCCAGCAGATAAGTGGCAGAGCCTGGATTAGAACCCATGACCTTCTGACTCCTAGGTCCATGCTCTATCCATTACGCCATGCTGCTCCTCAAAGGGGCTGAATTGCCAATAGAGAAGCAGCATGGCCTAGTTGATAGAGGAAGGGCCTGGGTTCCAATCCCAGGTCTGCCACTTGTGTGACCTTGAACAAGTCACTGCTCTGTACCATTTTTGTGTAAAATGGGGATTAAGATTGTGAGCCCCCTGTGGGACAGGGACTGTGCCCAACCTGATTTGCTTGCATCCACTTAGTACAGAATCTGGCACGTAGTGTGTTAAAACAAGTACCACTATTATTATTACTATCATTATTATTACCCTACATGGCGCTACAACTCCTATTATTGCCATCTCTAAGTCAAAATCCCAACTCCACCCCTTGTCTGCTGTGTGAGCTTGGGCAAGTCACTTCACTTCTCTGGGCCTCCGTTACCTCATCTGTAAAATGAGGATTGAGACTGTGAGATCCACGTCGGACAGGAATTGTGTCCAACTCAATTTGCTTGTATTCACCCTAGTGCTTAATACAGTGCCTGGCACATAGTAAGTGCATAACAAATATCATAATTATCATTATGGGAGAGTACAATATAACAGTGAACAGATCAGTCATAGCACAAAATGTGTCAATCCGTCATGGACTCTCAAGCACTTCACACACCATACCTGAGGCTCAACCCCAGCTGTGACATTTAGCATCTTAGATTACCTGATCAGCTGAAGGAAAATCTGCAGTCAAGCCATGAAAAAAATCTGCTTTCTAACCTCAAATTGAATTTGCTTTTCCATAAATCACTGAAGCCTATAAAGAAAAAATTGCTAAGGAACACTATTTACTTCTCCTTGGACATGCCCGCGTTCCTAATGAGGCAAAATGAGACGAGATCGCACAAAGAGATTGAAACCCTGCCATGAACCGCTATATTCTACAATCTCCGGGAGAATTATGTAGTGCAAAATCAACATAGAAGTTAAATAAAATGCACTGAAACACAACAACCCTGACATGATAATAAGGGAGATGATGCAGAACCTGCAGATGAATTTGATTATTATTGTAAAATGTCCAGTTTGGATGGGTCTCATCATTTAATTGCTTTAGAAACTGTCATCACTTGGATAATGTAAGTAAAGATCCTGGACAGAATAGCCACTGATAGCACTTCCAAACCCCACATTCAAACACACACATGAGATGAAAGCCCAGATGAAATCACATCTCTTCTACGAAGCCTTTCCAAACTCATCTCCTCACCCTATCTCCCACATTTCATTCATTCAATCGATCATATGTAGTGAGTGCTTACTGTGTGCAAAGCACTGTACTAAGTGCTTGGGAGAGTGCCATACATTAAAAAACAGACACATTGCCTGCCCACGATGAGCTCACAGTCTGGCGTTGGGGGGAGACAGACATTAATAAAATTTAAAAAATCAGATACATAAGTTCTGTGATGCTGGGAGGGGAAAAGAACAGAGGGAGTTGGCGGGACTACGTAGAAGGGAGTGGGAGAAGAGGAGAGGTGGGCTTAGTCAAGGGAGGCTTCTTGGAGGAGATGGGCCTTCAATAAGACTTTGAAGTGGGGGAGAGCAATTATCTGTCTGATATGAGGGAGGGCGTTCCAGGCCAGTGGTAGGATGTGGGCAAGAGGCTGATGACAAGATAGAAGAGATCGAGATACAGTGAGAAGGTTAGCATTAGAGGAACGAAGTATGCGGGCTGGGTTCTAGTAGGGGAGTACTGAGTTGAGGTAGGAGGGGGCAAGGTGGTTAAGTGCTTTAAAGCAAATGGTGAGGAGTTTCTCTTTGATGTGGAGGCAGATGGGCAACCCCTGGAGTTTTCTGAGAAGTGGGGAAAGACGGTCTGAACGTTTTTGAAGGAAAATGATGCCGGCAGCAGAATTGAGCATGGACTGGAATGGGAGGTCAGCAAGGAGACTGAGGTAATAATCAAAGCGGGGTAGGATAAGTGTTTGCATTAGTGTGGTAGTAATTTGGATAGAGAGAAAGGGCCGGGCACCCTATCTCCCCCACCGGCAACATCACCGATGCTCTCCAGGTCTCGCCTCCTCAGCATTCCTTCGTTCATTTAATCATATTATTGAGTGCTTACTTCAATCATATTCATTAAGCGCTTAGTCACTTAAGGTCAGAGAAGAAGCGTGGCTCAGTGGAAAGAGCACGGGCTTTGGAGTCAGAGATCATGGGTTCGAATGCCGGCTCTGCCACTTGTCAGCTGTGTGACTGTGGGCAAGTCACTTCACTTCTCTGTGCCTCATTTACCTCATCTGTAAAATGGGGATTAAGACTGTGAGCCCCATGTGGGACAACCGGATTCCCTTGTTTCTACCCCAGCGCTTAGAACAGTGCTTGGCACATAGTAAGCGCTTAACAAATGCCAACATTATTATTATTATTATTTTCTGTGCCTCAGTTACCACATCTGTAAAATGGGGATTAAGACTGTTGAGCCCCACGTAGGACAACCTGATTACCTTATATCTGCCTCAGTGCATAGAACAGTGCTTGGCACATCGTAACCCCTTAACGCCATCATTATTAGTATTTCCAAGCCAGGGAACTCAGTGGAAGGAGCCCACAGAGGAGAAGCAGCATGGTGTAGTGGATAGAGCCTGGGCCTGGGAGACAGAAGGTCATGGATTCTAGTCCCAACTCTGCCACTTTCTTCTGTGTGACCTTGGACAAGTCATTTCACTTCTCTGAGTCTCAGTTACCTCATCTGTAAAACGGGGATTGAAACTATGAGTCCCATGTGGGGCAGGGACTGTGTCTAATATAATATGCTTTTATCCACCCCAGTGCTTAATACAGTGCCTGGCACATAGTGCTTAACAAACACTGTTGCTATCATTATTATTATCATTAATAATAATGATAAAAAATAAAATATAAATCAATCAATTATATTTATTGAGTATTTACTATGTGCAGAGCACTGTATTAAACTCTTGGGAGATCACTATCATAGCATAGTGGAAAGAGCACAGACATGGGAGTCAGAGAATTTCAATTCTAATCCCGTCTCTTCCATATGTCTTCTGTGTGACCTTGGGTAAGTCATTTAACTTCTCTGGACCTGTTACCTCAGCTGTAAAATGAGGATTAAGATTGTGAACCCCATGTGGGACAGGGACTGTGTCCAAACTGATTACATTAGACTGTAAGCCCCTCAATGTGCAGGGACTGTCTCTATCCGTTGCCAATTTGTACATTCCAAGCGCTTAGTACGGTGCTCTACACAAAGCAAATGCTCAATAAATACTATTGAATGAATTACCTTGTACCTACCACAGCGCTTAGAATAGTGCTTGGCACATAGTAAGTGCTTAACAAATACAACAATTATTATTATCATTATTATCACTGTTATTATTATTACAACAGAATTGGCAGTCATGTTCTGTGCCCATAATGAGCTTACTGTACATAAAAAAATCAACAGGTCACTGGTATTTCTTGAGTGTTTATATGCTGTGCAGAACACTGTACTAAGCGCTTGGGAGAGTACAGTGTAACTGTATCGGTAGAAATGTTCCCCAGTAGATATGATCCCTGTGAGGAATCCATGCTGGAGAGGAAACTTATTCAGTAGGAAACCAGGCTGTCTGGAATAGTAACCTAATCTTGCAGCAGACCAGATGAGGTAAACATAAGGCTTTCAATTTCCTATAGATAGAATTGATTAAAACGACAGGAAATTTGTCTTTCGCCAACCCGTTCCTCTAGTGTGAAGACAATATTTACGGAAAAGCTTTCAAATTTCAAGAAGAGGTTAGATATGAAATGGGCCCAGAGACATTAGAGAATCCCAGTTTTATTGAGAACATCTTTCTTTTGGTAAACATGAGTCTGAAGATTCTTCAGTCACTCCCAACTGCACAAACGTGGAAGGGAGGCGGAGGCTCTCTGGAAATTTATCCCCTTCTTTTTATGTTTTCCGGTGAAGATGTCGATCTGAATGTGACTTCACGCCATGGTCTGGGTTACTAAAGCAAACAGAGATCGATAAATGAAGGCCTGTGAAAGGTCAAAAATGAAATAAGCCCATCTGTACTGAACTTAGGTAGGGAGATGCCGTCTGTCTTCCTCGTTAGAATTCAAGCTCCTTGTGCACAGGGGAATTATCGCTTTATAGTTTTGTTCTCCCTAAGGGTTCAATACCGTGCTTTGCAACCGGGGGATGCAAAATAAGTGTTATTTCTAATACTACTGCTAGTATAGGGTAGTGGATAGAGCATGGGCCTGCGAGTCAAAAGTTCATGGGTTCTAATCCTTGCTCCTCCACTTGGCTGCCGTGTGACCTTGGACAAGTCACTTTAACTTCTCAGTGCCTCTGTTACTCATCTGGAAAATGGGGACTGAGCCTGTGAGCCCCCTGTGGGACAGAGACTCTGTTCAACCCAATTTGCTTGTCCAGCACTTACTCCAGTGCCTGGCACAGAGAAAGTGCTTAACAAATACCACAAGTATTATTATTATATGCTATTACTTCAAGCCATTTTTTCAAAATATACCATCAGAATTACCCCTCAACATTATAGTTATTTTACTTTATTAATAATGAGAATAATGATAACATTAGTCTTGGTAGTCGTAGTTGAACCTATTAAGTACCTTTATCAAGGTAAGAACTGAGTTAGATACTAGATAATCAGATTGGACATATTCATTCATTAAATAGTATTTATTGAGTGCTTACTGTGTGCAGAGCACTGCACTAAGTACTTGGGCAAGTACAATTCGATAACAAATAGAGACAATCCCTGCCCACAGTGGGCTCACAGTCTAGAAGGGGGAAGGCAGACAACAAAACAAGTATACTAGCATCAATAGCACCAATGTAGAATTAGAATTATATTCAATGTAGAATAGAATTATAGATATATACCTATATACACAAATGCTGTGGGGTGGAGGGGTAGAGCAAAGGGAGCGAGTTGGGGCGATGGGGAGGGGAGAGGGAGCAGAGGAAAAGGGGGGCTTAGTCTGGGAAGGCGTCTTGGAAGAGGTGAACTTTAGTAAGACTTTGAAGGGGGGAAGTGTGCTAGTTTGGCGGATGTGAGGAGGGATGTCATTTCAGGCTAGAGGTAGGATGTAGGCCAGAGGTCGACACGAGGCACGATGAAGAGGTTAGCGGCAGAGGAGAGGAGTGTGCGGGCTGGGCTGTAGAAGGAGAGAAGGGAGGTGAGTTAAGAGGGGGCAAGGTGATGGAGGGCTTTGAAGCCAAGAGTGAGGAGTTTTTGCTTGACACAGTCCCCATCCCATACTGGGCTGACAGTCTGAGGGTTCACAACAATAATAATAATAATGATGGTATTTGTTAAGCGCTTACTATGTGCAAAGCACTGTTCTAAGCACTGAGGAGGGTACAAGGTGATCAGATTATCCCTTGTGGGGCTCACAGTCTTCATCTCCATTTTACAGATGAGGTAAAGGAAGCACAGAGAAGTTAAGCGGCTTACCCAAAGTCACACAGGTGACAAGTGACTGAGCCGGGATTTGACTCCTTGTCCTCTGACTCCCAAGCCTGGGCTCTTTCCACTGATCCACGTTGCTTTGCATAAGGTACTCACATTCTACTTAGAGCAGAAGAAAAGTATTCTTAAGCGGACCAAGACACTGGGAAAACTGAAACTCAACAAAGACAGCACAATTTTGGCCTTCACTGGCACCCTAGGTTAACCGACCTCTGCATGCTAGGTTAGAAAAATGAGTGGCATGAATATAGAAGGAATCACCTTAAGCCTGGACATACAATTACTTAATGAATAAAAACCTCACCCTCCTCGAGTGAGTCTTCAATAAAACACCACTAACTTTGAATCAAACCCTGGCTGCTTCCAAGAAGAAAAAGCAATCAGATATTATTTCTTAATCACAAATGGAGCTCCAACCGAAGCCTCGCTAAATCAGAATTAAAAGCTATTTTCTCTGTAAATAACACTTCTAACTCTTTCCAAGGAAAGAAAGTCTCACCTAATAACCTGTGTCTCTGAGATAAATGAATGCATTAAACCTCTCAACTGCTCTTTGATGGACTACAAATGGACACAAAACAGGACAATACTTGAACGGTAATGATTTGTGCTTTTTTTTCTTCTTCAAGTGTAAGCTGATTGCCAAGGCTTCTAGACCACAGAGTAAATAGCTAAAGGGGTCATGAATCTTAATAGCTTCCAAATCAGAAAGATCTGCAACTTATATGCTCTGACTGGCATGTGAATGGAATGTATAAATATTAATAGGTCTGGCAAGGGCTCGGTAGACAAGCTGTCTAAAATTTCACGTAGGGAAGATTGAAGTTGCAATGCTCAGAGCGGAGGAGAGGCTTCCCACCTGGAAATGAACTGTCGGCATGTGTGTAAATACATTTTTTCCTAAAGCGATATTTAACCCTCTGAGCCGCCCTGGCACAAAGGTACGTGATGCAGTCCCTTATTTATATTATGAACGAGCATGCTAGTCTAGTCTCTGAAAACACTGATGGAGCAAACCATTTACTGCATTTCTGGAGGCCCCTTTGAAAGTCACTCTTCTACAGAGAAAAATATTCCATAGTTCCCTCCAAGACTTTTTGACTAGAGCTGCAGAACTCCATGAAGTATTAGATAATTACTATCTTCACATTATTTTGACTGATATTAAGATATTTCAGCTTTGCTTTATGAAGAGTGCACAATGAGCAGCAAAGAATATGTATCTCTAAAAAACACTATAAAGAGGAAAATGTGGAAAAACTTTACAAGACGTACAGAAAAGGAATATGAGAATCAATCATTCAGTGAGTCGGTCGTATTACTGAGTGCTTACTGTATTCAGAGCACTGAGCACTTGAGAGAGTAAAATATAACATAGTAGGTAGACGTAATCTCTGCCCATAAGAAGCTTACAGTCTACGGGGGAGACAATCGTTAAAATACATTACAGTTGGGGAAATAAGAAACATTAGCAAATCATTGGTGGGGGGGGGGGGGTTCTAAACACTGCCCAAATGTCTCTTCCTAAGAAAATAGGATTTTAAAATCATTATCCATTTTAGTTTTCCACTGGGACATTTGCTTTACTATCCCATGTCTCACAGTCAATTTAGTCCAGTTTTACATTCATCTCTAAATTCCAAGATGTTTTGGAACAAAGTGGGATTCAGATTAGCAGTTGATGAGTTTAAGAGAATGGAAAAGTAACCAGGCCTTTTATGGTTTCTGGTCAAATTAAAGATAATAGGAACCTTTACTGAGAGTAGGGATTTCACTGGAAATTTTGAGAGGGCAAAAAGGTGGTATGAGATGAGATTGTTTCTGTTGAGAAGCATTTTAGTTTCCCTGTGGCCTTTAATCGTGACAGAGCAATAGATATGAATCTGCCCTAAGTTTCAAGATGATTCTACTATTGGAAGGTGGAAATGAATAAGCTTCACGGGATTTATCCATTCAATTTTCTGTGGACCCTTTTGATTTGAAAATCTCACAAATCCTCCCCATTTCCCAAGAGGCCCCCAAATAGTTTGAGATAAATTTTTAATAAGTCTTCAGAGGAATTGTACCTGCAAAGCTCCAATCCTAATGAGAATTGCTTTTTCCTGGAGGGTTTCACAATTTCTACCTTTCCCTTGACATGAAATGCAGTGATCCCAAGGACTTTGCAAGTGCTGTCTCTGCATTACAGCCTGCTGCAACTCTACATCGCTCTGAGATGAGGGGGTGGGGCGACTTGCTTTAAGCTATGAACATCACTAATCAAAGTGTTTGTACAAATACCCTTTTTTATCAGTTAATTGATTTGGAAGCAAAATCGGTCACGCAATCTTCCTAGTTAGATATTGTTTGGGACACAAAATGACTGTTTATGAAATGAAATCTTTGATGCAGAGAGACAAATGTATACAAACTTGAGAGACGGTTTGATTGGCAAAAACATGTGTTGTGTGCACAAACTCTTTATAATCAGCATTAGATCCCACGTAAGCATTTAACAAAACTGTGAGTTGCTTGGTTTTTGTGGTGGTTTTAAGTGCTTACTATGTGCCAGGTACTGTACTAAGCAATGGGGTAGATACAAAATAATCTGGTTGGACACAGTCCGTGTCCCACATGGGCCTCACAGTCTTAATCCCCATTTTACAGATGAGGTAGCTGAGGCACAAAAGTGAAGTGACTCATCCAAGTTCTCACAGCAGCCCAGTGGCAGAGGTGGGATTAGAACCCTGGTCCTTCCGTCTCCCAGGCCAACGCTCTTTCCACTACTCATTGGCTCATTTTGATTCTCTTAATCGGGATGGTCTTTTCCTTTTCTTTGATCACTACATCTCTGAGCACTAAATTTTTGTATCGTGTTAAGAATCGATAGTTGGGTGGATGCTTACTGAAGAATACTAGGACACTTGAGTGAAATAAATTGATTGCTTCTCACATTTATTCACTTGTAAACCACTGGCATCTGCATATATTCAGAGAAGCAGCGTGGCTTAGCGGCAAGAGCACGGGCTTGGGAGTAAGAGGTCATGGCTTCTGTTCCCGGCTCCGCCACTTGTCAGCTGTGTGATTTTGGTCAAGTCACTTCACTTCTCTGGGCCTCAGTTCCCTCATCTGTAAAATGGGGGTTAAGACCAAGCCCCACATGGTCCAAACTCATTACCTTATCTCTATCCCAGCACTTAGAACAGTGCTTGCCACATAGTAAGCACTTAAAAATACCATCATTATCATTATTATTATATTCAGTGGATCAGAAAACAGCAAAAAGTCAGCATAATTATCAATTTCCCACATGTGAAGTGTGCAGGTCATACTAGTTGGGGTGGGGGAAGACAGAGGAGAAGAGACATCACCCTTCTTTATTCTGTCAATCTTGCACACGAGAGCCATACCACGTATTTACAGATGAGAAGCCAGAACGATTTCTGCGAGAGATCTGAAAACTGATTTCATTAAATAAACTCTTCCCATTTCAATCAGTCATTCAAAAGTATTTTTTGAGCACTTTCCCATATGCAAGGCCCTGTTCTAAGCGCTTGGGAGTGTGCAGCCTACACAGTTGGTAGATATGATTACTGCTCACAAGGAGCTTAAGAAAAAAACAGCAAAAAGTCAGTCAGCATAATTATCAGTTTCCCACGTCATGTCACATCACTGAGGTCAGAGATAGATTTCCAATCTACACATGGGAAAGATACTTTAGAGAAAGTGCAAATGGGCATATCCTTCTAAGGATTTCAGAAGCAGAAGTTATTCATGACAAATCTGAGTAAAATTTGTTCTTATATTAAATGGGATTAAAAAGATAATTGGAAAAAAAATGTCTACTTTAGGGCTAGAAGGTTTTAAACCCAATTAGCGATCTTGACCGAAGCAAAATAAAATCATTGAAAATCAGTCGGAAGATCTCTCAGATGGATTTTGTTTTCAATAATTGACCTGCTGTTGGTGATGTAGTTTCCGTCATAAGCTCTTGGTGGGCCTCAGACCCAGACTTTGTAATCGAGAACCTGAGTGAAGGAATCCATTGTAGTGGAAGGGGTTGACATGACTCCGCTTGCTCTCTCTTGAGCCTATCGGCCACATTCTCCCTGGAGAGGAGGGTCCAATTCAGTAGGTAGGCAAGGCTGCAGGTCATACTAGTTGGGGTGGGGGAAGACAGAGGAGAAGAGACATCACCCTTCTTTATTCTGTCAATCTTGCACAAGAGAGCCATACCACGTATTTACAGATGAGAAGCCAGAACGATTTCTGCGAGAGATCTGAAAACTGATTTCATTAAATAAACTCTTCCCATTTCAATCAGTCATTCAAAAGTATTTTTTGAGCGCTTTCCCATATGCAAGGCCCTGTTCTAAGCGCTTGGGAGTGTGCAGCCTACACAGTTGGTAGATATGATTACTGCTCACAAGGAGCTTAAGAAAAAAATCATAAAATATATATTAATGTTGATGTAGGTTGAATAACTTTTCCAGGTAGTTAGAAATCAACCGTAGGCTTGCTGGTTTTTTTATCAAAGCATGTTGAGTCTCAAGGGCATAGGATTTGCATATATGCTTTCTTTTCCAGAAGGAGGTGGTGGTCAATCAAACTAATTCATATGGAAAAATTTGAATGCATGACAATATAAAGCCTGAAAAGGTCACTGAAGGAGAATTTGAATGAGCAACTTTCTGTGAAACAATCCTTACCTAAACATACTTAAGGAATCTAGATTCAAGACTGTAGTGTCAAACAGAAGGGTTCAGTTTAAATAGCATTAATGGTATTCACTGAACACCCACTGGGTTCAGTGCACTGTGTATTATGTACATGGAAAAGCATATGTTCCACAATACAAGGAGCTTTCATTCTAATACTAGTAGTAGAGGTATTTATTAAGCATTTCTCTGTGCAGAGTTTCATACTAAGTGTTGGGAAAAAAAATCACAAGTGGGAATTAGACACGGTTCCCGTCCCTCAAGGGGCTCACCTTCTAAAGGACAAGCTGATCATAAAAACATTTCTATTTTATGGAATAAGTGTAGTGCTCCGGGGGACTCTGATTTTTAAATATCAACTCAAGAAGTCATAGCTCTGTCACCCCACCCCATCTCCCCATGCCCCTGGAAAATATCTGCTCTCCCATCCACAAGAACAGTCTATTTCCTCTGGTTGTACAGGGAGCAAAATTTTGTTTTCCAAGTCTCCCTGCAGCACTCACTCTAGTTAGCATGCAAATTTACAGTAATTAGAAGGTTGTGCAGAATGTCTGGAATAAGTTCTTGAAAATTAAAGCAGTTTACTTCAAGTTCCTAGAATCTTAATATAAAAAAAAAGTTGCACAACCGAATAGAGAAGCAAGTCTAGAGTTTTCGATGACCTCTGTACTCTATAACGCATTGTCTTGTGGAAATTTTATCTCAATCAAATTGAGTTATACGAGGCCAGAAACTTGAACAGCTGCTAGAAAGCAGGTGAAAAAAATCACATGAGACTGTTTATGCAGATCTATTTTGTATTCATTGTCCTCCGGGTGCTCCAAGGGAAAAATTTCCTAATTAGGCACCCAAGAAGAAATTTCAAATAAGGTGCAGTTAGTTAGATGTCTCCAATGGAAAAGAGATTTCCCTGTGGAATGAATCAATTAGACTAAGAGAAAGTCTAACCATAATTATATTTGTGTCATTGTTAAGGCTGCTGCTATGGAAAATAAACAATGGTAATTAAAATGATGATAATCAGCATTGTTATCATTATTCTCAAAATGCAACCCTGTGGAATTCTGGTCAATGATCCTTTATATTAAGCATTTCATCCCTCACCCCAGTCCCAAGGCACTTATGTTCAGCTCCTTACACTCTACTATTTCTCCTATCTGTAATTTACTAATAATAATACTAGTAATTATGGTATTTGTTAAGCACTTACTATGTTCCAAGAATTGTACTAAGCACTGGGGTGGATACAAACAAAGCGGGTTGGACACAGGCCCTGTCCCGTGTGGGGCTCACAGTCTCAATCCCCATTTTGCAGATGAGGTAACTGGGAGACAGAGGAAGTGAAATGACTTGCCCAAGGTCACACAGTCAAGTGGTGGGGCTGGCATTAGAACGAGTCCCAGACCTGTGCTCCATCCACTATGTCATGAAATGTCTGTCTCCACAGTAGACTGTAAGATCCTTTCATTCAATCATATTTACTGAGTGTGTGCAGAGCACTGTGCTAAGTGCTGGGGTAGATACAAGGTAAGCAGGTTGTCCAGAGAAGCAGTGTGGCTCAGTGGAAAGAGCCCAGGTTTGGGAGTTAGAGATCGTGGGTTCTAATCCCGGCTCCGCCGCTTGCCGGCTCAATGAGTTTGGGCAAGTCCTTTCACTTCTCTGTGCTTCAGTTACCTCATCTGTAAAATGGGGATTAAAACTGTGAGCCCCACATGGGACAACCTGATCACCTTGTATCCCCCAGTGCTTAGAACAGTGCTTTGCAAATAGTAAGCACTTAACAAATACCATTATTATCTTTATTATTTCT
This sequence comes from Ornithorhynchus anatinus, assembly GCF_004115215.2. Taxonomy (NCBI): domain Eukaryota; kingdom Metazoa; phylum Chordata; class Mammalia; order Monotremata; family Ornithorhynchidae; genus Ornithorhynchus; species Ornithorhynchus anatinus. Next base: position 156,033,907 of record NC_041729.1, on the reverse strand, counting down.
ATTACAACAAGTGTGAAGTATGAATTAAAAGAAAAGCATTGAAAATTGAGAATATACTTTGCTAAAAATAATTGCTTTCATTATGATAATACTAGTAGAATTATAAATTTATCATCAAAACTCACAGTCCTATTTGAGATGGTGGGGAAAGTCATTACATCCTTCAGTAATATGTCATTTTTAAAGAAGCTACTATCTTTTATTATTATTACCATTCATAATAATAATAATAATATTTGTTAAGTGCTTACTATGTCTCAGGCAGTGTACTAAGTGCTTACTACAGTGCTCTGCACATAGTAAGCGCTCATTAAATACTATTGAATGAATGTACTAAGCATTAGGATGGATACAAGCAAATCAGATTGGACACAGTCGCTGTCCTATATGGGGCTCACGGTCTCAATCCCCATTTTACTGATGAGGTAAACTGAGGCACAGAGAAGTGGTTATAACACTGTAAAAGGCATTTGTTTGAAGCCTTGTTCTGAGTTGTTTATATTTCTCCTTAATTTAGGCGCTGCTCAAATGTATGCTTGCCTTAATATCGCATAAACAGCAGTAACCAAGATACAATAAAAATACCATTGCATTTCAAAGGCAATTCTTCAGGGACTGAAGAACAATACCAAGGTTTCTCATTACATTTTGAGAAACCTTGAAAATTCCCATCCAATTTGAAAGTCCCTTGACTTTCCTTCAGGATTCATGGGACTGGGAGTGTCCAGCTCTAAATTCCAGTTCTGTGACTGCTGTACGCAAACTATTTCATGAGTTCTTGCCAAGCAAGTGCCCTTCTTTAATATCTGTTAGGCAAAGAAAATTCCACTAAGCTACCTCAAAAGAAAAATGGTGAGCATTACCTATCCTAGGATTGAAAACACTGAAACAAGGAGAATTGCCAAGATAAATAATATTATCACAAAATGCAGTGTCCATAATTATCCTTTTGTTAAAGCACAAAACACTCAAGTGACTACCTTATAATGAATGTGGGATAGCTGCGTATATAGAATACTTCACATATTTCCTTAGAATATGAGCATAACAAAAATTGATTTTGCTGCCTAGTGGAAAATACACAGGATTGGGAGTCTGGAGACCAAGAGTGCAATATGAGGTGTGTGACCTTGGGCAAATCACTGAACTTCTGTGTGTCTGCTACCTGATTTATAAAATGGGAATTAAATGACTGCTCTCCCACCCCTCTAGACAATAAGGTCACTGTAGGCAGGATGTGTGTCTATCAACTCTCTTGTATTGTACTCGCCCAAGTGCTTAGTACAGTCCTCTGCACTTCATAAGTGCTCTATGAATACCAATGATTGACTGAGAAGCAGCGTGGCGCAGTGGAAAGAGCACGGGCTTTGGAGTCAGGGCTCATGAGTTCGAATCCCAGCTCTGCCACTTGTCAGCTGTGTGACTGAGGGCGAGTCACTTAACTTCTCTGTGCCTCAGTTCCCTCATCTGTAAAATGGGGATTAAGACTGTGAGCCCCACGTGGGACAACCTGATTCCCCTGTGTCTCCCCCAGCACTTAGAACAGTGCTCTGCACATAGTAAGCGCTTAACAAATACCAACATTATTATTATTATTGATTTAGACTGTGAGTCCCATGAGGGGTGGGGACTGTGTACCACCTGATGATCTTCTAATGATGATAATAATTGGTATTTCTTAAGCACTTACAGTATGCCAGTCACTGTACTAAGCGCTGGTGTGGGTACAAGTGAATCAGATAGGACACAGTCCCTGTCTTGCATGGGGCTCAAAGTCTTTATCCCCAATATGCACATGAGAAGCAGCGTGGCTCAGTGGAAAGAGCCCAGGCTTGGGAGTCAGAGTTCATGGGTTCGAATCCCGGCTCTGCCACTTCTCAGCTGTGTGACTGTGGGCAAGTCACTTAACTTCTCTGGGCCTCAGTTACCTCATCTGTAAAATGGGGATTAAGACTGTGAGCCCCACGTGGGAAACCTGATTCCCCTGTGTCTACCCCAGCGCTTAGAACGGTGCTCGGCACATAGTAAGCGCTTAACAAATACCAACATTATTATTACTATATGAGGTAACTGAGGCACAGAGAATTCAAGTGACTTTCCCAAGGCTACACAGGAGACAAGTGGCAGGATCAGGATTAGAATCCATGACCTTCTGACTCTGAGGCCCATACTCTAGCCATTACACCATTCTGCTTGTATGCATCTCAGTGCTCAGTAAACAGCTTGGCTAATAGAGAGTACAATGCTCTGCGCACAGTAAGGGCTCAATAAATACAATTGAATGAATGAATGAACAAAAACTAATCAATAATATTTATTGAGCACTTACTGTGTGCAGATCACTGTACTAAGCAATTGGAAGAGTACATTATAATGGTGGTATTTGTTAAGCGCTTACTATGTGCAGAGCACTGTTCTAAGCGCTGGGGGGGATACAAGGTGATCAGGCTGTCCCTCATGGGGCTCACAGTCTTCATCCCCATTTTACAGATGGGGTAACTGAGGCCCAGGGAAGTGAAGTGACTTGCCCACAGTCACACAGCTGACAAGTGGCAGAGCTGGGATTCGAACTCATGACCTCTGACTCCAAAGCCCGTGCTCTTTCCACTGAGCCATGCTGCTTCTCTGCTTATAGCAGAGTTGGTAGACAAGTTCCCTGCCCAGAGCCCGCTATGGGCAGGGATTGTCTCTATTTGTTGCTGAATTGTAATTTCCAAGTGAAATTGTAATTTCCAATACAGAGCTCTGCGCACAGTAAGCGCTCAGTAGGTATGATTGAGTGAATGAATGAATGAGCTTACACTCTGGAGGGGAAATAATGACATTAATATATATAAATACATATTGATATAGTACGGACATGTACATAAGTGCTGTGGGGGCTGAGAGAGGGGTGAATAAATGGTGAAAATCCTAGTGAAAGGGTGATACAGGAGGGAGTGGGAGAAGAAGAAACAATAATTCATTCCTTCAGCAGTATTTACTGAGTGCTTACTATGTGCCCAGCACCGTCTATGTGCTTGGAATGTACAATTTGGCAACACATAGAGACAATCCCTGCCTAATGACAGGCTCACTAGTTGGGGAAGACCTCCTGGAGGAGATGTTCCTTTAATAAAGCCTTTGTTGGATAGGAAGAAGGAGGGAATTCCAGGACAGAGACAGGACATGAGTGATAGGTTGGCCGCTAGACGAGACGAGAATGAGGTACCAAGAGTAGGTTGGCATTATAGGAAAGAAGTTTGTGGGCTGGGTTATAGTAGGAAAATAAGGGGGTAAAGGGAGGAGGAGGCAAGATGACTGAGTGTTTTAAAGCCTACTATAAAGAGTTTTTGTTTGATGCAGAAATGGATGGACAACCACTGGAGGTTCTCGAGGAGGTGGGGAAACACAGACCAAAAGTTTCTGTAGAAAAATGATCCAGGCAGCAGAGTGAAGTACACACTGAAGTGGGGAGAGACAGGAGGCGGAGAGCTCAGCAAGAAGGCTGATGCAGTAATCAAACCAGCATAGGATAAGTGCTTGGATTTAATATGATAACAGGTTGACTGGAGAGACAAGGGGGATATTAGCCTTGTTGCGGAGGTTGAACCGACAGGATCTGGTGACAGATGGAAGATGTGGATTAAATGAGAGAGAGGAGTCGAGGATAATATCAAGGTTACAGGCTTGTGAGACAGGAAGGATGGTGGTGCTGTCTACAGTGATGGGAAGGTCGGGGGAGGACAGGGTTTGGTTGGAAATATGAGGAGTTCTGTTTTGGATGTTTTTTCAGGGATCGGTTCTCATCCTCAGAATGTGTTTCCACTTCCTACTGGGCATTTTGAATCTCTGCTACCTGACTGGCACCGACATGGCTGAAACAAGTCTGGTATTTAGATTTTCAACAAAAGAACAGATCTCAAAAACCACAGATCTCATTTTACAGATGAGGAAATTGAGGCTCAGAAACATTAAGTGACTTACCCGAAGTCACACAGCAGGCAAGGGAAGATCCGGGATTAGAAACCTGGTCCTCCGACTCCCAGACCCGGGCTCTTTCCATGCCAAGCCCCATCGAAAATGCAATGAGTTCAACTCTCCCATCTGAAGTTTCTGAGTACCCCTTATGCTGCAGGTTCGGTGGAAGAATCGCCAACAGGCAGACAACTTCCCACAGAGCCCAAGTCCTGCCACAATTTACCTGATTTGAGAAGGAGTGGCTGCCTCCTTGTCACGGCCTCTGATTCCACCCCAAGGAGAGACCCCCTGGCCCTTTGGTGCCTGAAAAATGGATGTCACGCAGTTGTGGTTGGAACATTCCCATTTTCCCCCTCAACCACAAAGTCACGTAGCTCTCCCTGGGCTGAACGAGGAAAACTCTCTCCTCTCCTAAGCAGGGGAGAGTCAGGCTCTGACTCACTAGAATTCAACGAGATTCCATTAAATGTCCAGAAATCGCAATAAAGTGAACTCTCCGCTCCGTAAGCGATCATCTACATGTTGCAAATCGGTAGCAAATGAACATGTAATTCTGTTATAGCTAATGCTTTTCTAGTGAATAGTTCTTGAGGAAGATAATTAAAAGTAAATAAAAAGAAAGTCACTCTCGTAGATTTCAGCCTCTGCTTGTGTGAATGTCACTGAAGAGTAAACGCATCAGCCTGTGTATTTAGAAATTTGTGATTCTACCAAATGATAACCCAGTACCCATGTTAATGATTGTGATTTAATTATGGCACGTTCCCTTTGGAGGAATATTTATGAATTTTTCTTTGTGTAATCCCAAGGTGCATTATTAATATACATCAGTTTAGCTATGAATATTAATGGCCCTTGCAAGTAGCATTAGGCATGAAATTTCATGAGGCAATAGATTTTTCTCATTAATTCCACATACTGCTTGATTATATTTGTGATTAGCGACTAAGTATTAGTTGGTGCATTACTCTTCTAGATTAGTTATGAAATTGTTTCAGGATTACAATTATCAAGTTGGAAAATGAAAATGTACCACAGGGTCTCTTTCCGTGGGAGTTCTTGGAATTTCCACTCGGTTATAAAACACTTTTCCTAGTACTAAGGATTAACTACATGATGGATTTAAAACTACACAACATTAACTAGAAGTCATCCAACACCACTTAAAGGAAGTAGTTCATAGAACAAAACAAATTAGATTGAAATCTACAGAATTCTTTTTCTAGCCGTCTTTTAAAAATTCATGCTTTTTGAGGTGAATGGTTTACTATTTATGAAAGAAATATGAAGGTTTTCCATCTCACTTGTAATTAAAAACTTTAAGTTCTATGAAAAATCTAGTTTCAAGCTCAATTCTTCATAAATCTTCTACTGAGTTTTCCAGCTCATTTTTAAAGAAATTATTTCTATTGTTTTTTCAGCTAATCATTTGACCATTCAAATCAGTTTTCCACAACCTCAGCATTGGAACCAAAACTTTCCAGTAGCATGACAGTTACCAACCTTGGGTCATTTCTTGGTCCTATCCCCCAGTAATTGCCAACTGCTTTGTCATTTTGCAGCATCCTCATTTACTTCAACATTTTAAGTGCAGCACTTTTGGGAAAGACTTCATACTTAACGAACACTACCGACCACTAGGAATTTGACCGACACAGTTGATTTAGTTTGGGTAGTTTGCTGGCTACTCACTGGACAGGCTGTGTAACTAAAGAGGATCCCTGAGTTACAAAGTAATTTTGAGTTCCCCTGCTGTCTACATTGTGACATGTAAATAACCAAGACTGTGAGTTCGTTATGGGCAGGGAATATCTCTATGTTGTACTCTCCCAAGTATTTAGTACAGTGCTCTACACGCAATAAGTAGTCAATAAATGTGATTTATTTATTGATTGATTATTGATTGTAAGTTCCTCTGGCAAGGAAGTATGTCTTCTACTTCTGGTGAACTGAATATGGTGTGTTGCACTCGGTGGTTTCCTAAGCATTATTGCTATCATCACTGATATTTACTGAGTGTTTCTGGGTGCAGAGCACTGTACTAATCACTACTACTGTTCTCTGCCAACTTCAGCAGCATCATCATCATCATCATCAATCAATGGTATTTATTGAGCACTTACTGTGAGCAGAGGACTGTACTAAGCACTTGGGAGATTATACGATGTACATATCTGTAATTTATTTATTTATTTGTATTGATGTGTCTCGCCCACCTCAGTTTGCCCCCTACAGAAAAATTCATTCATTCATTCAATCATATTTATTGAGTGCTTACTGTGTGCAGAGCAAGCAATTGGAAAGTACGATTTGGCAACAGATAGAGACAATCCCTATCCAACAACGGGCTCACAGTCTAGAAGGGGGAGACAGATGACAAAACAAAACAAGTAGACAGGCAAAATTACTGTAAGCTCATTTTAGGCAGAAAATGTGTTCAGTTTTGTATTGTACTTTCCAAAGCCCTTAGAAGAGTGTTCTGAACACAGTAAGTGCTCCATAAATATGATTGAATGAATTAATTAATGAATGAACAGAATTGGTAGACCCTGCCCACAAGAAACTTAGAGTCCAGAGAGAGAGAGATAGACATTAAAATTGATTATGGAGTGGGGAATTTCCTCTACACTATGGTGACTAGTCAGTTTTAAGAACACATCAGAGAATTCGAGATGATGATGATGGTATTTGTTAAGCGCTTACAGTGGGCCAAGCACTGTTCTAAGTGCTGGGGTAGATGCAAGGTAATCAGGCTGTCCCACATGAGGCTCACAGTCTTAATCCCCATTTTACGGATGAGGTAACTGAGGCACAGAGAAGTTAAGTGACTTGTCCAAAGTCACATAGCTGACAAGTGGCAGAGCTGGGATTAGACCCACGACCTCTGACTCCCAAGCCCGGGCTTCTTCCATTAAGCCATGCTGCTTGTTCAACCCCAAGGCTCCAAGGGTCTGCTAGGTAAGTGAAGAGAACGAGGAGGAGAAAGGAATGGTGTCCAACCTAAACCTGGTATTTGGTCTCTTTCAGAGGGGAGAAACAGATTACACATATCTCTGTAGCCTTTTGACTCTGAATCAAGGGGTGATTCCAAAGATTGGAAAAGCAATTTAGTAATGGTAATGTAAAGTAATGAAAAACTGCAGGGCCTAGTGGATGGAACACCAGACTAGGAATCAGAAGGACCTGGGAGCTATCCTGGCTCTGATGCTTGTCTGCTGTGTGTCCTTGGGCAAGTCACTTCACTTCTCTGTGCCTCTGTTACCTCATCTGTAAAATGGGGATTACTACTGTGAGCCCCATGTGGGACGTGGACTGTCTCTAACCTGATGACCTTGTATCTACCCCAATGCTCAGAACACTGCCTGTCATATAGTAAGTGTTTAACGAATGCCATAAAAAGAGGGGGGAAAAAAGGAAAGCTACCCTCCTGGTTCTCTTCGTGTCTCACTGGCCACTCTTTTTCACTCTTTCATTGGTTCTTCCTATTTCCTACCTTATAACTTTGTAAGTCCCTCAAGGTTCAGTTCAGGATCCTCTTTTATTCACTATCTACACCCACTCCCTTGGAGAACTCATTTGTTCCCACAGCTTCAACTATCACCTCTAAATCTACCTCTCCAAGCCTGACCTCTCTCCTTTGCAGCCTCAGATTTCTTATCGCCTTCAGATTATCTCTATTGCATATCCCACAGATACTTCACCCAACATGTCTAGAAGCGAGCTCCTCGTCGATACCTCTATCTCGTCTATCTCAATCAATTAATTGTATTTACCTAGCTCTTATTTTGTGCAGAACACGGAACTAAGCACTTGGGAGAGTACAGTATAACAGAGTTGGTAGACATATTCCCTGCCCACAGTGAAGCAGCATGGTTTAGTGGAAAGAGCATGGGCTTGGGAGTTAGAGGACCTGGGATCTAATCCTGGCCCTGCCACTTGTCTGCTGTGTGACCTTGGGCAAGCCACATAAAGTCTCTGTGCCTCAGTTGGCTCATCTGTAAAATGGGGATTAAAACTATGAGCCTCACGTGGGACAATCCGATACCTTGTATCTACCTCAGTGCTTACAACAGTGCTTGGCACATAGTAAGCACTTAACACAAAAACTATTATTATTATTATTAGGGGGGAGGTAAGACATTAATATAAGTAAATAAATTATGGATGTGTGGGGCTGAGGGAGGGCTGAATAAGAGGTTTAAATCCAAGTGTAAGGATGATGCAGATTGACCAGTGACCCTTCAACCCGTTCTATTCCCTCTGGCCTAGAACTTCTGCCCCCTTCATATCTGACAGATCATCACTCTCCCCACCTTCAGAGTCCTACAAAATAATAGCTCCTCCAACCTGTCGTCCCCAACTAACTCCCTATTTGCTCTCCCATCTGCATCACCTCACCCTCATCCTCACAGAGCTTATCTACATACCCTTATACTCTGCCAATTTCCCTTACTATATTTATTTCAGTGTCTTTTCTGCCCCTCTAGACTGTAAGCTCTATGTGGGCAGGGATCAGGTCTACCAAAATTATTGCACTGTACTCTCCCAAGTGGGCATAGTTTATAGCTCCGCACACACTAAGTGCTCAACCAATACTGTTGTTGATTGATTGATTACCACCCAAACCCTCTCCCCACACAGAATTTCCCATTATTATAGACAACACCACCTTTGTTGTGTCCCAAGACCACGTCCTTGACATCATTCTCAACCCATATCTCTTATTTAACCCAGATATTCAGTCAGTCACCAAATTGTTTCATTTCTACCTTCACATATTTAGAATCGACCTCTTCCTCTCCATCTAAACTGTCTCTATGCTGATCCAAGCACTGATCTTGCCCCACCTTGACTTTTACAAGTCAGGGAAGTCCACCCTGACCTCTTATCCTCCTGTCTCTCCCCACTGCAGTCTTTATTTCATTCTGCTTCCAGATCATTTTCTCTGAAAAAAAAAAATTTGCCAGTGCCTGCCCAATCTTCAAAAACCTTCATCGATTGCCCACCCAACTCTGCATCACAGAGAACTCCTTACCATTGATTTTAAAGCAACTCACTCAGCCTCCCTCCCTTCCTTAGCCTCACTCATCTCCCACTTCAACACAGCCCACATGCTTTCCTCCTCCAACACCAACCTACTCAATGTACCTCTTTTCATCTACCTCACCTCCAACCCCTACCCTGTGTCCTTCTTCTGGCCTGGACCCCTTAACCCTTCATATCTTACAAACCATAGCTCCCTCCCTCCCTCCTGTGTCACGTTTGCTCTTTGGTGTGACTCCCTTAAGCACTTTGATGATCCCCTCTCCTCCAGCTCCTCAGCACTTATGTGTGTATCCTTTATTTTGCAGCTTCTCTTCAATGTAATTCATTTTAATATCGATCTACCTCACTAGACTGGTAGCTTCTCAAGAGTGGTGATCATGTCCCTTCACTGTATTGTACTGTCCCAAGCATTTAGTAAAGTTCTCTGTACACAACAAATTCTAAATAAGTTGGATTGATTGAGTCACAGAATCATTCTCAGTTTCACTGCTAATGTTGACTTGAGCATTGTAAGATGGAAAACCTGGTAGCTGAACCTCAGGAATCTGAACTATTTACTGAGCTGAAGCCGGAGAAGACTAGAACTATATGTCCCTCGTATTTTCTTCAGAAAACCAAGTCTCCATTTTATAAGAGGAAAAGATTGATGCTCCATCTCATTAATTAGTCAGCCAGTAATATCTATTGAGCAGCATGGCATAATGGATAGAACACAGCCTTGGGAATCAGAAGGTCATAGGTTCTAATCCTTAATCCCGGCTCCACCTCTTGTCTGCTGTGTGACCTTGGGAAAGTCACTTCACTTCTTTGTACCTCAGTTATCTCATCTGTTAAATGGGAATTGAGACTGTGAGCCCCAGATGGATGGGGCCTGTGTCCAACTCATTTTGCTTGTGTCCACCCCAGCGCTTACTGCACTGCCTGGCACATAGCAAATGCTTAACAAATGCCATTATTATTATTATTTGAGTGAAGTCATTTTATGAGTGACCGTTTTTGATCCGGCCAACAGCAACAATGAAGAATGAATTTGCAAAGAAGCTAGGCTGCTCGACTCCAGGAAAGATCATTACAAAGGTGGTCCCCGGTGTGAGGCACGGAGGGAGAGATGGCCTTCCCTCCCTGCTCTACCCAGTAATGGGCTTGAACCAACCAACACCTGCTACGTAGAGCCACTGGGACACCGAAGGCAGATATAAAGGGGTTTCTTTAAATGGAGAGGGAAAAAGGAGACTGTGGATGCTGGCATCAGAGGTCTGCACCCCACTGCCAACCAGCAAGGTCTCCATCACAGATGCTGCTAGCCACCAGGAACTTCTCCGGCTCTTCTGACATGGGATCATCTGCTTGGACTTGGTGAAACCACTGAGGGTGTAGTTTAATTAGTTGTAGTGAATGCGAGTAGGTGTATGTGTGTCCCTCCCCTGCAATTAGAGTGGAAATAGAGTCAAGCTTTCCACAGTATACAGTGGTGGTTTGGTTTATCCCTTTGAACTTGTCACAGAGTACCCAGTTTAGGAAATTCCTCGTTGGTACATTTCATTCACTCATTCAATCGACTTTATTGAGCACTTACTGTGTGCAGAGCACTGTACTAAGCACTTGGGAAAGTACAATAAACTGTGAGCCCCTTCTAGACTGTGAGTCTGTTACTGAGTAGGGATTGTCTCTATCTGTTGCCGAATTGTACTTTCCAAGTGCTCAGTATAGTGCTCTGCACACAGTAAGTGCTCAATAAATACGATTGAATAAATGAATGAATGAACCAATACAATACAACAGTATACCATGACATTTCCCCGCCCACAACGAGCTCACAGTCTAGCTTTTGATCCGGGGCTCAGGGCTCGTGACAATTATTATGAGCAGAGAACTGTATTAACTACTTGGGACAGAACAATACAGGGAGTAGACATGATCCCCTCCCTCGACAAGCTTACAGTCTAGTGGGGTAGGCAGACAATAAAATGAATTACAGATATGGGAAACTGCGGAGTATAGGATCCTTACGTAAGCACTGGGGGGCTGGAGGAAGGGGTGAGCATCAAAATGCTTAAGGGATACCCATCAGAGGGCATAAATGATGTGGGAGGGAGGAAAAATCATTAGCCAGTTAATCACTGGTGCCCAAACGATCAAAGGAGAATTGCCAGATGCCATTCCAAGGGAATGTTTCTGACTCCCAGGCCCGTGCTCTATCCTCTAGACCACAATGCTTCTCATGCCTCCTCCCTTTTCATCTCCTCTCTTTCATCCCTACCTAGCTTTCCCCTCCCCTCCCCTCCTGTAATTTCCCGGCCCACAACGAGCTTATAGTCAATACTTCTCCGGGCCTCAGGTTCCTCAGCTGTAAAATGAGGGATTCAATACCTGTTCCCCCACATACTTAGAATTTGAGCCCCATGTAGGACAGGGACTGCATCCATCCTAATTAACTTGTCTCTACCCCAGTGCTTAGAACAGTGATTGACACATAGTAAGCACTTAATGAATATCATTATTATTAGAATTATTGTTGTTTAAGGACCCTGGAATTAGAACTCTCTGATTGCAAATCCAACAGGATAATGTCTAGATGCCATTACCCTGGACTCAGAGAGCCTTCTTTAGTAGGATGGCCACTCTCGTTTCTATTAATCAATCAATCGGTCAATCAGTTCTGTCTTCAGGTGGCAGTGTTTTGTTGCAAGATGTTAGCACCATATCTTGTCAGTTCATGTGTAAATTAAAAATCATCCTTTTTTACAATAACTGCTATCACTTATATTGTCCAGTTCAATGATACTTTCTTTGTGTCGAAATGTTTACATTCTCCCCGAACAATATATTTCCTGCTAGAGAGGTATTGAAGCCGATCACTGGATCAATAATTCTATTAACACTTTACTACTATTTTTCATCTTTCACTCATGCTTCTGTAAAATGATGATAGAATACCCGTTCTCTCTTCCCCTAAGACTGAGAGCCCTGTGTAGGACAGGGACTCTGTCCATTCTGATTATCGTGAATCTACCCCAGCATTTAATACAACTTGACACATAGCAAGTGTTTAACCAATGCTATTATTATTACTATTATTATTCCTTCTAATAATAATACCAAGAATAATAATGGAATTTACAAAATGTTTACTACATGCCAAGCACTGTTCTAAGAACTGGGGTAGATATAAGGTTATAAGAGGTTAGGTAAAAGGAAGTAGGATTCAATCCTCATTTTAGAAATGAGGAAACAGGCACAGAGAAGTTAAGTGACTTCCCCAAGATCTCGCAGCAGACAAGTAAAGGAGCTGGGATTAGAAGCCAGGTCCTGTCCAGGCCTGTGATCTTCTTTCTAGGCCATGCTGTTCCCTATTATAATATAGAATATGTAATATATATATATATATAGTACAATGATATTAATAAATATGAATGAAATATAAGATCCTAGTTTCTAGCATCCCTTTCAGGTATGGTAAAATTTTTCCCTTGTTATGCATACTGATGGTAGAAATATATCTGGATTTTCATTAGGCGTTAGAGCAGCAATTCTTTTCAAGATGGTTATTTCACCACGAGGTAGGTGAAAGCCTCAACTATTGCTCACTAGCCAAAGCAGAATATAGTTAACTTGCTTGATTAATGTTGTGCCTGATTTATTTCTTGCTTAGTCTTCAGAGTTTTCCTTCATTTCACCAAATAGAAACTATTGTAGCTGACATCTACATGACTGTTTTTTTCAATTCCAAGGGTCAATTTTTGGTGGAAATTTGAGCCCTTGGTTAAGAATTGCTTCGAAAAGAAACAGGAAGTAATTTGATGCAAAACATCTGGGTAGTCTTTAGAGAACATATGTGCCTTGCTGGAAAATAAAGCGCAGTTTGTTCTCTTTCCCTGGAGAAGATACTGCTTGTATCTGCTTCATTCCATCCATGATCATCTATCTATTTCCTTTAGTTTTCATGCATTAAAGAACTTATATTAGCCCTTACAGCCCAATTATTATGGCAATATATATTTTACAGTGAAATAGTCTCACAAGTACTATTCATATCAGACTGTTTTGACAATTCTTTATATGGCTTGAGTGATTGTAGATTTTCTAGATTAGATTCATTACAAAGCAAATTTTCCTTTGACGTAACCATTTATTGTTTTTAGAGTTGTCACTAACATTATTTCATGTTCCTAAGCACTCTGGGAACCTAAATTATTTATATTTTATTTATTTATTTATTTTTATAGTAATGTTAAGCCCTTAGTATGTGCCAAGAATTGTACTGAATGCTCAGGAAGATACAAGCTTAATCAAGTTGGACACAGTCCATGTCCCACATTGGCTTAAAGTATTAAGCGAAGGTGATCATTTTGGCATACATTCTGCTGCTTCAGTGTGTACAGGGCTCGTGACAATTATTATGAGCAGAGAACTGTATTAACTACTTGGGGCAGAACAATACAGGGAGTAGACATGATCCCCTCCCTCGACAAGCTTACAGTCTAGTGGGGTAGGCAGACATTAAAATGAATTACAGATATGGGAAACTGCAGAGTATAGGATCCTTACATAAGTGCTGTGGGGCTCCCCATCCTCTCAGTCTGGCAAGAGACGGTGTGTTTATTACCCTTCTGATTCTTTCAGTGAATTAAATCTTGGGCCTGGAAGTCAGAGAACTGGGATTCTAATACCAGCTCTGCTGCTTGATCAGTGTATCATGTTGGGCAAGTTACTTAACTTTTAGGGCCTCAGTTTCCTCCTCTGTAAAATGAGCATAAAATATCTGTTCTCCCTCATCCTTAGACTGGAGCTCTGGGACTTTGGTCTGATTGCATCGTAACTCTCCTTTCCATTTAAGATATTGCTTATAACATAGTAAAATGGAAAAGCAGCTTGGCCTAGATAGATAGCTTGGCTCTGCATAGAGCACAGGGCTGGGTGTCAGAAGGACGTGGGTTCTGGTCCCAGAATCACCGCTTGTCTGCTATGTGACCTTGGGCAAGTCACTTAACTTCTCCATGCCTCAGTTGTCTCATCTGTAAAAAATGGGGATTAAGACTATGAGCCCCATATGGATCATGGACAGTATCCAACCTGATTACATTTTATCTACTCCAGTGTTCATTCATTCATTCAATAGTATTTATTGAGCGCTTACTATGTGCAGAGCACTGTACTAAGCGCTTGGGATGAACAAGTCGGCAACAGCTAGAGACAGTCCCTGCCGTTTGACGGGCTTACGGTCTAATCGGGGGAGACGGACAGACAAGAACGATGGCAATAAATAGAGTCAAGGGGAAGAACATCTCGTAAAAACAATGGCAACTAAATAGAATCAAGGCGATGTACAATTCATTAACAAAATAAATAGGGTAACGAAAATATATACAGTTGAGTGGACGAGTACGGTGCTGTGGGGATGGGAAGGGAGAGGTGGAGGAGCAGAGGGAAAAGGGGAAAAAGAGGGTTAAGCTGCGGAGAGGTAAAGGGGGGATGGCAGAGGGAGTAGAGGGAGAAGAGGAGCTCAGTCTGGGAAGGCCTCTCGGAGGAGGTGAGTTTTAAGTAGGGTTTTGAAGAGGGGAAGAGAATCAGTTTGGCGGAGGTGAGGAGGGAGGGCGTTCCGGGACCGCGGGAGGACGTGGCCCGGGGGTCGACGGCGGGATAGGCGAGACCGAGGGACGGCGAGGAGGTGGGCGGCGGAGGAGCGGAGCGTGCGGGGTGGGCGGTAGAAAGAGAGAAGGGAGGAGAGGTAGGAAGGGGCAAGGTGATGGAGAGCCTCGAAGCCTAGAGTGAGGAGTTTCTGTTTGGAGTGGAGGTCGATAGGCAACCACTGGAGTTGTTTAAGAAGGGGAGTGACATGCCCAGATCGTTTCTGCGGGAAGATGAGCCGGGCAGCGGAGTGAAGAATAGACCGGAGCGGGGCGAGAGAGGAGGAAGGGAGGTCAGAGAGAAGGCCGACACAGTAGTCTAGCCGGGATATAACGAGAGCCCATAACAGTAAGGTAGCCGTCTGGGTGGAGAGGAAAGGGCGGATCTTGGCGATATCGTAGAGGTGAAACCGGCAGGTCTCGGTAACGGATAGGATGTGTGGGGTGAACGAGAGGGACGAGTCAAGGATGACACCGAGATCGCGGGCCCGAGAGACGGGAAGGATGGTCGTGCCATCCACGGTGATAGAGAAGTCTGGGAGAGGACCGGGTTTGGGAGGGAAGATGAGGAGCTCAGTCTCGCTCATGTTGAGTTTTAGGTGGCGGGCCGACATCCAGGTGGAGACGTCCCGGAGGCGGGAGGAGATGCGAGCCCGAAGGGAGGGGGAGAGGACAGGGGCGGAGATGTAGATCTGCGTGTCATCTGCGTAGAGATGGTAGTCAAAGCCGTGAGAGCGAATGAGTTCACCGAGGGAGTGAGTGTGTAGAACAGTGCCTCAGTCCTCTAGACTGTAAGCTCACTGTGGACAGGGAATGTGTCTGTTTATTGTTATATTGTATTCTTCCAAGGGCTTAGTAGAATGCTCTGCACACAGAAAGCGTTCAATAAGCAGCATGGCCCAGTGGATAGAGCCCAGGCCTGGGTGTCAGAAGAGCCTGGGTCCTAATATCCCGGCTCTGCCACATAGCCGCTATGTGACCTTGGGCATGTCACTTCACTTCCACTGTGCCTCAGTTACCTCATCAGTGAAATGACGATTATGTCTGTGAGCCCCACGTGGGACTGGGACTGTGTCCAACCTGATTTACCTGTATCTGCCCTAGCACGTAGTACAATACCTGGCACATAGCACCTAACAAATGCCACAGTTAAATTAAATTAAATGCAATTGAATGAATTACTGAATGGCACGTGGTCAGCACTTTGTGACAGATACCATCAAAAAAAGCAGGTGCTTATCATTGTTATTATTGTAGCTCTTTTCCATGATATGCTGGAAGCCAACCAACCATCCCGACATCCTTGAAATCAGTAGTGGTGGAGCCCAAATGAGTGTCCCAGTGAGGTGCGTTAGGAACTGGGCCACTGGGTAATGACCAACGCTGAAGGTTAGTCAGTCTTTAGGCGACCAGCAAGTGCATAATATTTTCCTGAAGAGTGAGCATATTTAAATCTATTTTTGTCATCAACCTTTTCCTTAATACTTCTCCTGTATTTTTAACAGGAAAAAAACTGCCTGATTAATGTACCAGCAAATGTTATGATGTATTCATAAAAGCCAAACCGGGGAGCTGATTTGTTTCTTTCAGAAAGTTTCCCATTCCTTGTGAAAGTTGTTATATCAGCGAAATATTTACGGCATTTTGCAAACTTGTTAAAAAATGCCAACTCTCTTCCAATGAAGAATGATGAATGACTTTTTTTAATTCACACTAGTCAAATATTATGTTTAAAATTCTTAAGATTTTTTAATGTTTAAATATTTTAAGGGTCAAAAGCATGAAGACTGTATGGGGAAAATGTATGAGATTTTGAGAAAAAGAGAATGTGCAGATCATAAAAATGAAACAGAGTTCAATCCAGAATAAATGAGGAAAAATAAATATAAATCAGCTCTTGAGGAAAAAAAAAATACAACAGAGCAGGTTAGTTTAAAGCAGCCAAATCAACAATTGGCTTCATTCCTTTCACTTTGATTGCAACGTTTTCAGAGTTTGTTTTTACAAAAGAATTCCTGGAACAACTTAGTTTCAAATGTCATTTGGGAGGGCGAGATAATCAAAACTAAGGTTGCTTTAGAGAATTATTTGTAGTACTTGGACATTTTTGCTTTATAAAAGTCCTATGTCCTATAAATATTTTTTTCTGAGCAGAACTGAACATTGTGATGCTCTGAGCAATTAACCTCAGTGTTTTATGAAATGAGCACTTTTCTTGTCAGACTACAATTTGGTTGGGGCTCAACCTTTAGATTTCCTCTGTTGCTTTTGAAAAGAAGCAGGAAATGTACCATTTAAATTCAAAACCAACTAAACTAGAAGCATTTGGTGGCAGATGGGATTTTCATGAGCTGTTTGTCACCATATACCAGTCTTGTTAAGGAGCAATCATTTTGTGCTTCATTACACTAAGATAACTTTGTTTAGGGTTCTACTCGGCTGTGAAATGACTTTAAAACTTCGATAAAGAATAAAGATGGGATTTTTATAATAAAAGATTGCAGGCAAAGTATGGCAAAATTTGAAGATCTTGGTCAAACACCCTTTAGTGGAGTAACAAAAACATTGCAATGCCAAAGTTGCCATTGTTTTTACGAGATGTTCTTCCCCCTGACTCTATTTATTGCCATTGTTCTTGTCTGTCCGCCTCCCCCGATTAGACTGTAAGCCCGTCAAACGGCAGGGACTGTCTCTATCTGTTGCCGACTTGTTCATTCCAAGCGCTTAGTACAGTGCTCTGCACATAGTAAGCGCTCAATAAATACTATTGAATGAATGCATGTAACGGAGAAATATAGCTACATACTTAAGTGTGATCTCCTGGTTCATGACAGAGGAGAAAATGGCATAATACTATGATTTTCTTCCCTAAACAGAGAACACTGAATTCAGTGCTGATGTTATATAGCCATAGAATCAATCAAATCAAGGAAAAAAGTAGAGTATTTGGAGATTAATGTGTCATCAAAGAGCTAGAGGAATGGATGTGACTATTTGAAAGTGGAGTATTAATCAAATTTAGCACTACATCTGTGCGGAACACTGCACTAAGCAATTGGGAAGGTACAAGGGAGTTAGCTATGTTCCCTGCATTCAAGGAGCTGACGATATTGCTGAGAAGACAGACACAAAAATAAATTTCAGATTGGGGGAAGCAACAGAGTTTTAAGGTTATGTATATAGATGCTGTAGCAGATGGAGTTGATTTTATCAAATATACAATATAGAAACAAGAAAATGATATAAAAAATGTTCTGTTCACCCTAAAATGAATCAGCATCTATATTCTTACTTCGGATCTAGCCATGATTTAAATGATTCTTCAGTTCAGTTTTTTGTTTAATAATCTTAGAAAAGAATGGATCTCTTCATAGGCTTGTTATAGCTTTTGTTTTCATTCCAACCCATCCTATTTATCTACTTACTTTAAAGATTAGCTTAAATATTAGAGAAACCGCATGTTTTAGTGGAAAGAGCACAGACCTGGGAGTCAGAGGAAGCAATCTGATTAGAGGAGCCTCTAATCCTGGCTTTGCCACTTGTTTGCTGTGTGACCTTGGGCAAGTCACTTCTCCATGCCTCGGTTTCCTCATTTGTAGAATGGGGATGAAACACTCTGTTCTCACTCTCCCCTGTACAGGGCGAAAGGGACTGTGTCTGAACAGTATAACTCCTATCTACCCCAGTGCTAAGTTAATCAGGTTGGATCTGGTCCCTATCCCACTGTATCTTCCCCAGTGATATCATTGACTATAATTATAATTATTATTATTATATCACTCCTCAAGAAACTCTATAATTGGTGATATTGTGTGGATCCAGGTGGTGAATGAGATAAGATGCTGCTTCAGGGTCTCTTACGTTTGGTACCTCCCAAAGATGGTGGCCTCTTGGTGCTCATCAAATATGGCGGTCCTGTGCCTTCGCTGCTAGACGGCATTGCCGATGGCCTTCTCAAAGGTGGCGGCGAAATGGGATCAAAGAATCAATCAGTCAGTCAGTGGTATTTATTGATTGTTTTTTGTGTGCAGAGCATGTACTAAGCACTTAGGAGAGAACGGTACAGCTGAGTTGGCAAATACGTTCCCCGACCACGACGAGCTTACAGTGTTAAGAGGGCCCATAAGTCGGGATCTAGAAGCTGAGCTACATTGAGTGTTTTGTTGGTGGGTGACAGTAAATACATCTTTGGCAACATCTTGTGCATAATATCTCTGTTAAATTGCATGCATATTTATACAGGGTGACAAATTACAACATGCAGCTCATAGAGGTGGCCATTTTGATCTCGCCTCATGGCAGAAAAGTCATTCGTGGAGGAACCAACGTCACAGGGTCAAAAAACCTCGGGGGGTCCAGGCTTCGCTTGAGGCTGCCACCACCTCCATCCCTGCCCGGATCATATTTCAACAAAAATGTTCAGTCTGTGTCTCTCCACTCCTCAAGAACCTCCAGGGTCGCCTATCCACCTCTGCATCGAACAGAAACCCCTCATCATTGGTTTTAAATCACTCGGTCACCTCTCCTACCTTACCTCTGCTCTTCTACTCCAACCCAGCCCATACGCTTCGCTCCTTTAATGCCGACATACTCACCGAATCTCAATTTCATCCCTCTCACTCCTGACTCCTCACCCACATCCTGCCTCTGTCCTGGAAGGCCCTCCCTCTTCATAACCAAGAGATAATGACTTTCACCCCTTGGAAAGCACATCTCCTCCAAGAGGCCTTCCCTATCTAAGTCCACCTTCCCTCTTCTCCCAGTCCCTTCTGTGTCACCCTGATCTGCTTCCTTTATTCACCCCCACTCCCACAGCACTTATTCATCCCTCTCCCAGCCCCACAGCACTTATTTACATCTGCAATTCATTTATATTCATGTCTATCTCCCCCTCTAGACTCTGAGATCCTTGTGGGCAGAGAACAAATCTACCAACTCTGTTTCACTAGTATATTGTACTCTCCCAAGGTCTTAGGACAGTGCTCTGCACCCAGTAAGCACTCAATACATACGATCGATCGATCAATCGATTGATCCCTGGAGATTCCTGGAGTCCTGCTAGAATTCAGTTCACATGGTGCTGGCCCAGAATAGAAGCAGCTGTGGAAAGGTTGGCAGCGGATAGAGGGGTCTGCTTCTTGGCAGAGATTCTGGCTCCAATGCAGAGGTTCTTGAAGCTCAGGTAAAGCTTGTATTGGGGTGTAAGGGACCCCAAGTCACAATGGCTCCCCCAAAGTGGCCCCCCGAGGCGGGAGTTTCCACAGCTTGTCCTCACGGCAACACTGGTGAAGATCCCGAGCTCCCACATATCACCGTTCCACACCACTGGTGATGACTGCCATCCAGGTGGCGATTTGCGAAGGGAAGTCGATCACTGCTGCTGGCAGAGAAACCATGAAATAACTCATATTTGCTCCAAAAAATTTTCAAAACTGCCTCTGTTACCATCCCCAGAAGGACTCCAATTCAATGTGCAGGAAGAGGAAAACAAGAGAGGGAGTTAAATCAAATGCTTTACAATTCAACAAGTTTATGGGGGTTTTTTTGGTTTGTTTTTGCCTGGATGCTCTAGCCTAGGAACACACAAGCCTGCTAGGAGGAGAGCAGCGATGATTACTCAGTGTTTTCTGGTAGTGTCCCAAACAACCGAAACAAAAATCTAAAATCTCTACTGTTTTTTTCAGTGGTATCTGTTAAGTGCTTATTATAGTTCAAAAATTGTTTTAAGTGCTGGGATAGTTGCAAGTTAATCAGGTAAGACACAAGTCCCTGTCCCACATGGGGACAGTCTAAGTAGGAGGAACGATAGGTATTGAATACCCAAATTATAGTTGAGGAAACTGAAGAACAGAAGGTAAAGTGACTTGCCTAAGGTCACACAGCAGTCAGTCAGTCAGTCATATTTGTGAGTACTTACTGTGTGCAGAGCATTGCACTAAACACTTGGAAGAATACAATATAACAATGTAACAGATATAAACCCTGCCCAGAGTGAGTTTACAGTGTAGAGGGAGAGAAGGATTAAAACCAGGATTAGAACCCAGGTCTTTCTGACCGCCAGGCCCATGTTTTTTTCTACTAAAGCCCTGCTGCATTCCAGTTATGAATGATTGTGTTTATACACATCCTGAAAGTGTTGCTATTTGTCAGCAAGGGGCCCAGGAGAGAGTCTGCTTGGTGTCTACAGGCTAGTTTTGTGTGAACTCAGCAAGGCGAGACTGTATAATCCCAGTCGTATGATTTGTGTGGGGACCAGCCAGTGACTTGCTTTAACAGCTTTGTGTTATCCTCCCAGGGGCAGTGGCTTATTTACCACATTGATGCTGGCTGGAATGTACTTTTTTTGTTTAGAAAATGGGTGTCGGAAACCATGGTAGGCAAGGAGACAGCTTATTTAGGTTCCTTTCCCAATTTAGTCCCCGGCTCCAGCTTCTGGTCCAGCTGGAAAAAACAGGGTGGGGGAGTAGGGTGGAATTTGATCCAGAGGGCAGGACAAAGGAAAGTGGGAATAATAATGTGGGTATTTGTTAAGCGCTTACTATGTGCCGAGCACTGTTCTAAGCGCTGGAAGTTTGCCCACCCTCTTGGAGCAGGAATTAATAGGGTGTAGGGAGGGATAAAATGGGGAGGGTGTACATGTGGAAAGGAGAAAAAGCAAGAAAGCAAGACCCCCCTCCCTGCTCTTTTCATTCATTCATTCATTCATCCACTTGTATTTATTGAGTGCTTACTTTGTGCAGAGCACTGTACTAACCACTTGGGAAAGTACAACAAAAAACAGTCACAATCCTTGCCCACAGTGAGCTTACGTCTAGAGGAGGGAGACAGACATCATACAAATAAATAAAATTGTAGATATGAACATAAGTGCTGAAGGGCTGGGAGAGGGAAGAGCGAAAGGAGCAAGTGGGGTAGTCTGGGAAGACCTCTTGGAGGAGGAGATGGGCCCTCAATAAGTCTTTGAAGGGGGAGAAGAGGAACTGACTGTCAGATTTGAGGAGGGAGGGCATTCCAGGCCAGAGGTAGGATGAGGCCAGGGGTCGGTGGCAAGACAGGAGAGATCGAGGCACAGTGAGATGAGTGAGGTTTGAGGGCCGGGTTGTAGGAGAGATACAAGGTGAGGTAGGAGGGGGCAAGATGAAGGAGAGTTTTTGATGGGTTCTAATCCCGGTTCAGGCACTTGTCAGCTGTGTGACTTTGGACAAGTCACTTTACGTCTCTGTGCCTCAGTTCCCTCATCTGGAAAATGGGGATTAAACCTGTGAGCCCCACGTGGGACAAGCTGATTACCTGGTATCTCCCCCAGCACTTAGAACCGTGCGTGGCACATAGTAAGCACTTAACAAATGCCATCCTTATTATTTAAAGCCATTGGTGAGGAGTTTTTGTTTGATATGGAGGTGGATGGGCAACCACTGGAGATTTTTGAAGAGTGGCATGATAGGTCCTGGACGTTTCTTTAGAAAGATGAACTGGGCAGAGCAGTGAAGTATGGACTGGAATGGGGAGAGGCAGGAGGTTGAGAGCTCAGAAAGGAGGCTGATACAATAATCTAGGTGGGATAGGATGAGTGATTGTATTAACTTGGTAGCACTTTGGAAGGAGATCAAAGGGCAGATTCTAGCAGTGTGGGACCGACAGGATTTGGTGATGGATTGGATGTGTGGGTTGAATGAGAGAGAGGAGGCAAGGATAACACCAAGGTTACGGGCTTGTGAGACGGGAAGGATGGTAGTGCCGTCTACAGTGACGGGAAAGTCCGGGAGAGGACAGGGTTTGGGTGGTGATAGTTGTAAACAGTAGTGGTTGTAAATAAGTAATAGTTGTAATTCTACTTATTCAGTTCCAGCTGTAAATAGTGTTTCTCTCACTCCGCTACAAACTGTTCTTTCTAAAACCATGCATTTCTTCTTTTCTCAAGTTAATGAGTTAGCTCCACCAACAGCAATAGGAATAGACAATTGCAATACTGTTCTGAAGACATACATGATTTCCTAAACTCAATATCCTTTCATTAAATCAATGAATGTATTATGGTTTTGTCAATTTTTAGGTTCTCAGGTCAGAAAAACGACTTTAAGCAAGCATTGAATTGTTATACTTATCTAGCTGTTTTCTCTGAAAAGCATTTGTCGCTCAGATATATTTTCTGTACTTTGAAAGGTAATAATTTTATCATTATTATAGTATATCATTACTCCTGATGTTCATTATTGTTAATCTACTGCATTTTTCTTACCATTAAGTCATTTGACACAGCCATCCAATCTTTTTTCCCTCTGTATAATATTTCAATTTAAAGAGGAATATCAATGTGTTGTCGCCTTCACTGAGAATGTTTATGGTGAAAAATCTAATAGCATAGTCAATCACACTACTATCATTATCAGTACACAGTGCTAAATGTTTGCTACTCCTGAGGAAAAAAAGAGCGTGCTCTCTATGATAGACACACGTGTATATAGATTTATACCATGGTTCATATTTCCAATTTTATCACTTGCTGTGACCTGTTTGTCCTTAGAATGATTGTTAAGGCAAAATTATCTTAAATATGCACTTAGAACAGTGGTTGGCACATAGTAAGCGCTTATCAAATACCAACATTATTACATACAATTCTGTTTAATGAAAATATAATACTTTTTCTTATCTCTGGGTGTCTTAAAGAAACACATCCCTTAGCAGTCATCAATCAGTGATATTTATTGAGTATTTACTATGTGCAGAGGACTATACCAAGTACTTGGGAGAGTACTATAGAGTAAGTAGACGTAATCCCTATACTCCAAAGTTAACAGATACAAACATAATAAAGATTTGTCCATAGGTGGTGATGCAGCAGGGAAGAAAAATAGATGAGGGATTAGTCAGGGAAGACTTCCTGGAGGAGATGATATTGTAATAAGGTTTTAAAGATGGCAAGAATGGTGGGCTGTCAGACATGACAGATATTTGCTGGGTCTGGGGATATTGTTCATTCAATCCTATTTATTGAGCGTTTACTGTGTGCAGAGCACCATACTAAGCGCTTGGAATATACAATTCGGCAACAGATAGAGACAATCCCTGCCCAACACGGGCTCACAGTCTAAAAGGGGAAGACGGACAGCAAAACAAAAGAAGTAGACAGGCATCAGTACCATCAAAAAAGATCAATAGAATCATAGATATATACAAACCATCAGTAAAATAGAGTAATAAATGATATATGTTATACATAAGTATAATATATACAAGTGCTGTTGAGAGGAGAAAGGGATAGAGCAGAGGGAGAGAGTAGGAGGAATGGGAAGGGGAGGAGGGGCAGAGGGAAAGGGAGTATTCAACAGTCTGGGAAGACCTCCTGGAGGAGGTAAAGTTTCTCTTGTAAGGCAAGAGAGAATTTTCATCCAATTGTATTTACTGAGCACTTACTGTGCGCAAAGCACTGCACTAAGTGCTTAAGACCTTTTGGTGTTAAGCTATAATCTGTGGATGCATAATGCAATTTCTTCAGCTTTTTAGTTTCAGGAGATAAAGCCCAGTGAGGGATAGGGGCCGTATCCAAACTGATCAAACTTGGAACACTGGTTGACACATAGTAAGTGCTTAATAAATACCATAATCATCACTAAGCGGCAACTGATGGCAATTCATACTAGTGTTTGTGTGAGGTACATTTTTTATGCAAGGAACACTTCCTATTGTTTTTGAACAGAAATTTTAAAGATGTGCAAATCCCTTTTATATCCAGATGAGAACATTTTAATAATCTCCTTAAACCTCTCCCAAGCTCTTTAGTGTCATGCTCCTCAGAGATATTCTATGCTTGAGAGTCGTCCGTTGCTAATCTGGAAATACAACCAAATTATCGCCTTGCTAATACGGTGGCCAGATCTACCCTGGAATTTTGCAATTGCCTAAAGGCCCAACTGTAAAACTCTTAGCTTCTGGGGAAAAAAATACTTAAGGTTTTTCAATAAGACAAATAATTAGCCAGTTTTTCAAAACGAGTCTGATGAAGGAGGGTTCCAAATGATTTGTCCCAGTAGTAGACTACAATCAATCAATGGGTGGTATTTATTGGGTCCTTACTATGTGCAGAGTCCTTTACTAAATGCCTGGGAGACTATCATACAACAGAGTTAATAGACATGATCCCTGCCCACAAGGAGCTTACAGGGTAGAGGTAAAAAAGACAGTCTCCAGTCATCCTTCCGTGAACAGAAGAAACACTGCTCTTTTATGCAAACAGCTTGAGAAGATGAGGAGGTGGCATGGTTTAGCAGAAAGAGCATAGAGTTGACGGTCAGGAGGCTTAGACTCAGGTACCAGCTCCTCAAGTCACTTAATCTCTAAAACCCTCAGTTTTCACGTCTATAATATGGGGAAATAATACATTGTGAACCCTGCTTGGGACAAGAGGTGCGAAACGAATGTAAATTCCAAAGGGGGTGAGATGGTGCCTAACACATTCACCTCAAGTGAATGAATGAGAAGGGAGAGAAAATAGGAGGTGGACAAGAGAAATTAGAAAAGAAAGGCTTCCTGTAAGGAATGGAATTTTACTGGCGCTTTGAAGATAGGGAGAGTAGAGGTCTCACAGACGTGAGGTGGGAGGGAAGCAGGGTGTGAGCAAGGGGCTGATTGTTAGAGAGAAAGGTGAGACCCAATGAGTAGGTTGATATCATATATAATGATGGTATTTGTTAAGCGCTTACTATGTGCCGAGCACTGCTCTAAGCACTGGGGTAGATACAGGATAATCAGGTTGTCCCAGTTGGGGCTCACAGTCTTAATCCCCATTTTACAGATGAGGTCGCTGAGGCACCGAGAAGTTAAGTGACTCGCCCAAAGTCACACAGCTGACAGGTGGTGGAGTCGGAATTAGAACCCATGACCTCTGACTCCTAAGCCCGGGCTCTTTCCACCGAGACACACTGCTACTCTAATAATAGATATATGTGGGCTGGGTTTGTTGTGAGAGAGGAGCAAAGATATTTCGTAGCCAGAGAGCTGATTAAGGGCCTTGTCTCCAATGATAGGGAGTTTTTGTTTGATGCAAAGATGGAGGGGCAACCACTGGAGGTTTTTGAGGAGTGGGGAGACTTGTATGGAACATTTCTTTTTTATAAAAATTATCAGACAGCAGAGGGAAGTATGGAGTGGAGAGGGGCGAGGTCGAAGGCAGGGGAGGTAGCCGGGAGGTCAATGCAATAGATGAGACAGGGAACACGTCTGCTAATTCTGTTGGACTCTGCTCTCCCAAAGACTTAATCGATCAATCAGTCAATCACTCATTCGTATTTGTTGAGCACTTATTGCGTGCAGAGCACTGTACTAAACAGTTGAGAGAGTACCCTATAACAATACAACACACATTCCCTGCCCACAATGAGCTAACAGTTTAGAGGGGGAGACAGGCATTAATTTAAATAAATAAATTAAGGATATGTACATAAGTGCTGTGTGACTGGGAGGGAGGGATGAATGAAGGGAGCAAGTCAGGCCGATGCAGAAGGGCGTGGAAGAAAAGGAAATGATGGCTTGGTCAGGGAAAGCCTCTCGGAGAGTATGTGCCTTCAATAAGATTTCGAAAGTGGGAGAGTAATTGTCTGTCGGATTTGAGGATGGAGGGTGTTCCAGACCAGAAGCAGGATGTGGGCGAGGATTCAGCAGCGAGATAGACGAGATCAAGGTACAGTGAATAGGTTAGCACTGGAGGAGTGAAGTGGGAGGGCAAGGCGAGGGAGAAGGGGACAAGGTGGTTGGATTCTTTAAAGCTGATGGTAAGGAGTTTCTGTTTGGTGCAAAGTTCAGTGCTCTACACATAGTAAGTGCTCAATAAATATTACTGATTGATTGATGAGACAGGCTATAGTAAGTTGCTGGGGCAGATTGTGAAAACTGTATTGTACTCTCCCAAGTGTTAAGTACAGTGCTCTGCACACAGTAAGCACTCAAAAATATGAATGAATGCACGAAGGAGATGTTATGAAGCCAGCACCACCACACTTTAGAAAAGGCATACTGGTGCCATTATTCCCTGAAATTTTGCTTGGCCTGTCCTTTGTCATGATTTTTCTCAACTGCATACTTCATTTATTTATTTATTTATTTATTTTATTTTCAGGAACTTTCATTTGTACTGCAAATCACTGGCTTTTGTTTCTCCCTCGGTGACCTGCTTTGTTATGGATCCAATTTTGTGGCTCAGAAACGAAATCTCCTTTGTAATGTCCTGTGAAGTGGTTTCAGCAGAGCTCCCTAAGATTTGAAAGTTTTCCATTTCCTCCCCCATGGAGCACAGCAATGATCAGGTAACAAGCATATAACCGTAAGAAGGGCAAGGCTGGATATTTGGAAGTTGCCATTTTGCTCTTTGCAGACCCGGATTCATTAACTGCTTGATGCACTCAAGAGTTAGAAGGTGACCTGTCCCTATTCATTGGCAGATTAAAGTGAGGAAAAAAATAAGATCTTTAATGTTAAATTACTACTGCTAGCAATTACCTTTTTTTCTTTAGAAATCTTACTTCTACCTATTTTACTGTTTAAATAGTTTTAGATTCAATGGGGTTTTACAAAAGTTTCTGGAATAATCACCGACAGAAGTTACTGTAAATTAATATCTTACATTTCAAGCTTATAAAATCATCATCCACTTTTAAGGTGAATATATTAAGTGGCAAAAAATCTGAACAAATATTCTTTCAAGAATCTGTTACAAAAGAGAGGGTGGCCTAATGGAAAGAGGCGTGATCCTGGGAGTGATGGTTTCTAGAAACCTGGTTTCTAATCCGAGCTCTGCCACTTATTCGCTATGTGAATCTTAACTTTATCAATCACTCAGTTGTATCTACAGCACGTTTACTGTGTCCAGAGTAATATCAGTAGTAATGGTAATAATAATTCTGGTACTTCTTAAGTACCTACTGTGTATCAAACACTCTCTAAGCACTGTGGACACTGTCCCACTTGGGGATCACGGTCCCGATCTCCATTTTACAGATGAGGAAACTCAGGCACAGAGAAATGACTTGCTCAAGGTCAAACAGCAGACAAATGGAGGAGCCGGGATTAGAATCCTTGACCTCCTGACTCCCAGGCCCGTGCTCTATCCACTTTGCCATATCGCTTCCCTCAGCACTTGGGAAAGTACAGTACAGTTAAGTAGATAGACATGATTCCTGCCCAGAAGGATATTTTGCAGATTAAAGGGGGAGACGTGCAATAAAATGAATGACGGTTATGTACATAAGAGCTGAGGGGTAGGGCCGAGGGTGAATATCAACGTGCTTAAGGAGTTCATAGGTGACGCAGAAGGGAGGGCAAATAGGGCAAGTGAAAGTAGACCTCTATGCCTCGGTTCTCTCATCTTAAAATTGGGGATTAAATGTCCATTTTCCATCGTCCATCCCCCCTTGGACTGTGAGCTCCAGCATGGCTTAGTGGAAAGAGCGAGGCTTGGGAGTCAGAGGTCATGGGTTCTAATCCTGGCTCCACTTGTCTGCTATGTGACCTTAGGCAAGCCACTTAACTTCTCTGTGCCTCAGTTACCTCATCTGTAAAGTGGGGATTAAAAACTGTGAGCCCTACATGGGACAACCTGATTACCTTGTATCTACCCCAGTGCTCAGATCAGTGCTTGGCACATAGTAAGCACTTAACAAATACCATAATAATAATAATAATAATAATAATAATAATAACAGGAACTGTGTCTGATCTAATTTTCTTATATCTACCCCAGAACCTAGTACAGTGTTTGGCCCAAAGTACACCCTCAACAAATACCCCAATTATTATAAGTACAAGTCTTCATATACATGGAAGTCATTTGTCTTTCCACAGAGAGTATGGCCTAAATGATGCAAATGCAATATAGTAAAAAAGAACATGAAGTCTGAGTTCTCTCATAAGATTATGCAGTGACTATAGGAAGGTTCTTTAACTAGTCTGCAAAGCAGAACATCTCACTTAAAGAATCTAAATACGGATCATCAAATCTGGGTTACAATCCCGGCTCTGCCACTTGTCTGCTTTGTGACCTTGGGCAAGTCCCTTCACTTCTCTGTGCTTCAGTTACTTTATTTGGAAAATGGGGATTGAGACTGGGAGCCCCATGTGGGACAGGGACTGTGTCCAATCCGATTTGTTTGTATCCACCCCAGCGCTTAGTATTAGTGCCTGTCACATAGAGATTAACAAATACCATAATTAATTAACTAAATAGTTTGTCATGATGCAAAGGTGTTATAAAAAGAGGACCTGACATCTGAGGTCTGTAATAATATTTATATGATGAATATTCAAACCTCTGTAGACTGCAAACTCAAATGACTGAAGTAAACATCATCCAGTATTTTGTCAACAGAAACTCATTCTTCACCCAAATCAATAAGTTAGTCTCGGGTGGGCTGAGTTCTGGACATTCAGTAACTGACTCAGCTGGTGCTCAGCAGTTCCCAAAAGCAGCTGACTCCATCTCATCCCCTCCTGCTGACTCTCATTCTCTGAAGGAGTTTTCATGTTCTCCATAAATAGCCCTGGAGCTCTGGGTAGTCTCATAGGTGGCACAATGAAAGCCGTGCTTAATGTGGACCCTGGAGAGAATGTTTGTCCAGTTGGTCCAATTCACGACTTTTAATAATTCCCCAGAAAATCAAAGCAAGCCCATTAGCCCTTTGCATATGATTGGAGGGGGAACAAGCTGCTCAAAGGTTTGTTTCAGTCAAGCAATGTGGCCTAGTGGATGAACAAAGCCCAGGGAATCAGCAAGACCTGAGTTCTAATCCTGGCTCACCCACATGCCTGCTGTGTGATCTTGGGTAAGTCACTACACTTCTCTGTGCCGCAGTTTCCTCACCTGTAAAATGGGAATTCGATCCCTGTTTTCCCTCCTACTTAGTCTGTGAGCTTCATGTGGGACAGGGACTGTGTCTGCCCTGATTATCTTGTAACTACCTCAGCACTTAGTACAAGGCTTGGCACATAGTAAGTGCTGAACAAATACCATAATGATATAATAATAATTAGTACTATAAGAGGGAGCAGTGACATCATGATAAGGGGGAGAGGGAGAGGGAGGGATTGACTCAAAAAGTGGCTGTTTTCCTCCAGCACCATCTTTTTTTATGGTATTTGTTAAGCGCTTACTATGTGCCAAGCCTGTTCTAAGCACTGAGGTTGATAAAAGGTAATCAGGTTGTCCTACGTGGGGCTCATGGTCTTAATCCCCATTTTACAGATGAGGTAACTGAGGCACAGAGAAGCAAAGTGACTTGCCCAAGGTCACAGAAAAGACAAGTGGTGGGAGCAGGGATTAGTACTCAGGTCCTTCTGACTCCCAGGCCTGTGCTCTATTCACTAGGCCACCCTGCTTCCATCTCACACCAGAGACCACTGCTATCTCCCAATTCCACCAACACTGATGAAATCGGAAAATCTGGAGTCCAACTTTACAATCAGTGACCGATCCTTTTACCCCCAGTGCCTCTCTCTCGCGGTCAGCGTTATTTCAAGCTTGCATCCTAAATACATTTCAAGTAGAGTATTTGTTGATTGCGGTTAAGTAACTCCGATAGGTTTCGTAACCCATGGAGTGAGTTCAGCTGCCACATCTGATAGCATTAATGGTATAAAAATGAAGCTGCCACTGTGTTCTTTGCTCTTATCTGGCCTAATCAGGGAGAAAAGGTTTAATATTTGCTCTCTGGGTGAACTTTGGGCATTATGAATTTGCCAGTGCTTGTTATTCAACAGCATCACTAGATGTAGATGCTGGATCGGTACTGCAGGTGAGGATGAAATGATTTCAGCCACAGTCTAGTTTTATTTTCTCCCTTGAGAAAATATATGGAAAAATCAGATGCAAATTTTCCCATGCTCTTTGTTGTTTGCATTTACAATTAGAACAAATTTCGTACGATCAGTCGATAATGTTTATTGAGGGTTGTATTAAGTGCTGGAAGGAATTAGTAAACATGATCCTTACCCTCACCATTTCTCTCCATTTTTTATTACAAATGACTTTTGTTTAATCTGAAAAGAAATTATTCCTCACAAAACAATGTGGATCTTTGATTTTTTAAAAATGATATTTGTGAAATGCTTATTAAGTCACTGTAAAAAACACTAGTAAGATAATCAGGTTGGACACAGTCCCTGTCCCACTTGGGGCTCACAGGTTTTACAGATGAGGTAACTGAAGAACAGAGAAGGTAAGTGACTTACCCGATGTCACAAAGCATTCAAATGATGGATCTGGGATTAGAACCCAGGCCCTCTGACTCCCAGGCCCATGCTCTTTCCAATAGGCCACAGTGCTTCTCTCTTATTTTCCCCTATTTTCTACTGATCTTGGCATCCACAGGATGGAATAAAATAAGAGCTTTTCCATTAGAAATACAATAAAAGTAGTAATAATAATGAAAATTGTGGTAATTCTTAAGTGCTTACTGTGTAGCAATCACTGTACTGAGATCTGGGATACATACAGGATAATCAGTTCAGATCCAGTCTGTGTCCCACATGGAATTCACACTTTCAGTGAAAACAGAAAATAGCCCCTTTTTGGCACTCTAGAAAAGGCTGCCAAACCACTAACTCTGTAATCAGTGTCTTCACGCAAATTCTCGGTCCAGATCCCAAGCTGTTCTTTGGTCTCGTTATCAGATAAAGCATTAGTAATATTGCCTTACTTATATAAGATGCTAAATAATATGTACAGCCCTCTTCTAAAAACCCTTCTCTTAAAGAAAACCAGCTTACAAATACAGGAAATCAGTTAGGAGCTGTAGCGTTTTCCACTGTAATTATTATGATCATTAATAAAATTAACTTGTAATACCATTTAAGTCTTCTAATCTTTTATCTTTGGTGTGATGTTCATAATATTATAAACATCAAAATGTATTTCAGTAGGTTTAAAATTGATCATTTAATCTCTGAAGTAAAGTTTGCATTTAGGGGGAATAAAAGACAAATATTTATAAAATGGCCATTCAATTTTAAGGCAAAGCAGTCAAAAGTAAAGTTCTACTTGATTTTAGAGTAAGCATGACACTAAGCAAAAATATATTTTATTATCAGTTTACACCACTAGACTCCTTGGAGACAAGATTTGGCCAACTCTTCTTTTATCAGTCAGTAGGAAAGACCAAAATGTCTGTTAAAGAAATATGTTCTCTAATAACTTTTAAAAACCCCCTGTTCTTAAGTGCATACACTCTAGAATTGCATTTTATTTTAGGCATCACATAGCATTAATCATCTCAGTCCGCCAACACCAAAGACTGGCAATCCCGCATAGACTTGCTGAGTCTTCATGTAGAATATGGCTTCTGCACATATTGCAGTCTTGCTATCAATCATGATAAGAGTTCACATGAGTGACGGTGACCAGGCTTTTAGTCCTTCTCTTCAGCTTTCCATGAAGAAGAGTGGGTTGTGGGTCAAATGGAAAGAATAAATGTCAATCTACAAATGCTCCGTTAAGTGCCCAAAGAGGTGACTGGTGTCAAGTATGAAGTCCTTTGTTCTACTTTCTCGCCTGCTGACACCACCTTTGAGCCACAGTTCTCTGGCCAAATTCATGAGGTTTCCCAGTTTCTGGGGCAGAGACCATGGGATGGGACTAACAGCAGCACGGCTCAGTGGAAAGAGCCCGGGGTTGGGAGTCAGAGGTCATGGGTTCGAATCCCGGCTCTGCCACTTGTCAGCTGTGTGACTTTGGGCAAGTCACTTAACTTCTCTGTGCCTCAGTGACCTCATCTGTAAAATGGGGATTAAGACTGTGAGCCTCATGTGGGACAACCTGATTCCCCTGTATCTCCCCCAGCGCTTAGAACGGTGCTCTGCACATAGTAAGCGGTTAACAAATACCAACATTATTATTGTTATTATGATTCTCAAGTTGGCTGCCGCTTACCTGGGACACGTGTAGCCAGGAGAACTCCTCCAACCTTAGATCGGCAAAGTGGGAGGCAAGTCTGGATTTCCCCCAAAAATAATACTAAACTGTGACAGGGACTATGTCCCACCTGATGATTTTGATGATGCTGATGGGAAGCAGCATGGTGTCGTGGATAGAGAATGGGCCTAGAAGTCAGGTGGTCCTGGGTTCTAATAAGGGGGATAATAGCCAGAGCATATATGGTCTCCTTTATATATCTCCATATATGCTCTAGTAAGGGGAAAATAAGGTAGAAGCAATGTGGCTTAGTGGAAAGACCTGGTCTTGGGAGTCAGAGGCCCTGGGTTCTAATCCCAGCTCCCTCATTTGTCTGCTTTTTGTCATCGGGTGAATCGCTTAACTTCTGTGTTCCTCAGTTACCTCATCTGTAAGGGAGATAGGAAATAAGAGAGAAGCAATGTGGCCTAGTGGAAAGAGCATGGGCCTGGGAGTCAGAGGATCACACAGCAGCTCCATCATTTGTCTGCTTTGTGACATCGGGTAAATCGTTTAACTTCTCTGTTCTTCACGCCCCTCATCTGTAAAACCTGTGAGCCCCAAGTGGTACGGGGACTGTGTCCAACCTGATTAGCTCGTATCCCGGCTCCACCTCATGTCTGCTGTGTGACTTGGGTGAGTCACTTAACTTCTCAGTACCTCAGTTACCTCATCTGTAAAATAGGGATTAATTCATTCATTCAATAGTATTTATTGAGCGCTTACTATGTGCAGAGCACTGTACTAAGCGCTTGGGATGAACAAGTCGGCAACAGATAGAGACAGTCCCTGCCGTTTGACGGGCTTACAGTCTAATCGGGGGAGACGGACAGACAAGAACAATGGCACTAAACAGCGTCAAGGGGAAGAACATCTCGTAAAAACCGATGGCAACTAAATAGAATCAAGGCGATGTACAATTCATTAACAAAATAAATAGGGTAACGAAAATATATACAGTTGAGCGGACGAGTACAGTGCTGTGGGGATGGGAAGGGAGAGGTGGAGGAGCAGAGGGAAAAGGGGAAAATGAGGCTTTAGCTGCGGAGAGGTAAAGGGGGGATGGCAGAGGGAGTAGAGGGGGAAGAGGAGCTCAGTCTGGGAACGCCTCTTGGAGGAGGTGATTAAGAGTGTGAGCCCCGTGTGGGACAACCTAATTAACTTAATCCACCAATAATTTAACTTAAATTAATCTGACAAACTAGCACACTTTGCCCCTTCAAAGCCCTACTGAAAGCTCACCTCCTCCAGGAGGCTTTCCCGGACTAAGTCCCCCTTTTCCTCTGCTCCTCCTCCCCTCCCCCTCGCCCCGACTCGCTCCGTCTGCTCTACCCTCTTTTCCGCCTCACAGCACTTGTGTATGGATGTACGTATTTATTTTTCTATTGATTTTATTAATGCTGTGTATATATCTATAATTCTATTTAATTATATTGATGCTATTGATGCCTGTTTACTGTTCTGATGTTTGTCTCCCTTCATTCTTGACTGGAAGCGTGTTGTTGGGCAGGGATCGTCTCTATTTGTTGCTGAATTGTACTTTCCAAGTGCTTAGTACAGTGCTCTGCACACACTAAGCGCTCAATAAATACGATTGAATGAATGAACAAACTTGTAACTACCCCAGGGCTTAGAACTGTGTTTGGCATTTAGGAAGCCCTTAACAAGTACCATAATTGTTATTATTATTATTTTGTATCTATCTCAGCATTTAGTACAGTGCTTTGCACAGAGTAAGTGCTTAACAAATGACATCATCCTTTGTTCAGCCCTTACTACTTGCCAAGCACACCATACTAAATGTTGGGGGAGGTACAAGATAATGAGGCTGGATACAGTCCCTGTCCCAAAATGGGGCTTAAAGTCAACATGGCTTAGTGGCTAGAGCGCGGGCCTGGGAGTCAGAAGGTCCTGGGTTCTAATACTTGCTCCGCCAGATTCCTTCATTAATTCAATCATATTTATTGAGCGCTTACTGTATGCAAAGCACTGTATTAAGTGCTTGGGAGAGTACAACGCAACAACAAAAAGATGTATTCCTACCCACAAGGAGCTCACAGTCTAGAGGGGGAAGGGTCACACATGTCTGCTGTGTGACCTTGGATGAGTCATTTCATTTCTCTGGGTCTCATTTACCTCATCTGTACAATGGGGATTAAGAATGTGAGATCCATGTGTTCAGGGACTATGTCCAATCCGATTAACTTGTATCTACCCCAGTGCATGGCACACAGTAAGTACTTATCAAATACCATAATAATAATAATTACTATCATTATCAATAATCCTAACTTTACAGACGAAACAACCGAGCCACAGAAAAGTTAAGTGCCTTGTCCAAAATCACACAGCAGACAAGTGGAGGATCTGGGGTTGGAACCCAAGTCCTTCTGAAAAAAAGTGTTCAGCTCACATCTCCCCACTCCTCAAGAACCTCCAGTGGTTGCCCATCTACCTCCACATCAAACAGGAACCACTTACTATCATCTTTAAGTGAAGCCATGCGACTCAGTGGAAAGAGCCCGGCCTGGGGAGTCAGAGGTCGTGGGTTCTAATCCCGGTTCCGCCATGTGTCTGCTGTGTGACCTTGGGCAAATCACTTCACTTCTCTGTGCCTCAGTTATCTCATCTGTAAAATGGGGATTAAGAGGGTGAGTCCCACGTGGGACAGGAACTGTGTCCAATCTGATTATCTTGTATCTATCCCAGCACTTAACACACTGTCTGATGCATAATAAATGCTTAACAAATACCATAGAAAAGATAAAAAAATTAGCAAGGTTAAGCAGAGGGAAGGAGACCATACATGCTCTGGCTAAATGGAAGAAGTATTAGATGACAGATACCTGTGAGAAAGGAGACTACCTATCTGCCTCATTTGACTTCCTGGTGTCAAAGGTTGTTCACTGAAATCTAAGAGCATTCAGTTAGGAAGTGCATTATTTCAGTCATTCAGAACTCTAAAAACAAACAAAATCAGGTCAATAATGGCCTCAATAAAGAGAAAGATGACTTACATCTCCAGCTTAGCATGGACTCATTATTTTTTAGAGCTATTGTTTTAAAAAGCCTCATTCTAAAACTTCATCCTGTTTTTAATTAAGCCACGCTCATCAATTGGAAAACGTAAGGTATTTGCAAGGCAATGACTAAAGCAAGCCGAAATCTCCATTTTAAACTATTTTAATCACTTTCCTGGACACGTTGGTAATTACTTCTAGTTGACACCACTGAAGTGCTTCCTTGCAGCAACTGAATACATTCCTACCAATTGAAGTTTTCCCGGGTGCAGAGAGATGAGATGTCCAGTTTATCTCCGGGGGTGGGCAAATCACATTTTTCATCAGTGCCTAATAATCAGCAGAAATTCATAACTCCGTGTTTGCGTGAGCTCCAACAATATCAGCATCTAATTACTTGTAGCTCTGGGCAAGGTAAATATTTGATGTGATGCTGCTACATCCATTTCGCTCATACTCGGAATTAGTGGATCGTGTCTTTCTTTAGCCTTTAATAAAATTGCAGCTATTCACAACAAGGGTAAGGTTAAACCATCTCCATCTGCCAATGTGGCTTTACGCTGCCAACGAATAGGGCAGAAGAGATTGCCTGTGGAACACCAAACTAATGAACCCCTTAGGGAGAGGGGCTGTCTAATTGGGTTAAAAGCCAGAAATTGCTTTCAGCAAATAAGGCAGGAAAAATAGCTGGACTGATACCCACCCTATCCAGCCCTCACCACCAAATTTCTTTAACAGGTTTCAACTATAAGTACTTTTTAAAAATCTTTAATACATTTTCAAGCTTGCATGAAATCAGAGTTGAGTGGTTTGCTATGTTTCACTCGAAATGTTTAGAGAGCTATTGATTTTTGTACACTGATTGCAAATGAGTTGTGTCCACATCTCTGATGGACAGCAAATAAAACTTGGGAAGGAATAGCTTCTTCTGCTTGGAAAACCGAGTAGATGCTAGTAGTAATTCAACTGTATTTGCTGAGTGCTTTCTGTGTGCAGAGGACTGTACTCAGTGCTTGGAAGAGTATGTTGCAACAGTAAACAGTTACATTCCCTGCCCACAATAATAATAATAATGATGTTGGTATTTGTTAAGTGCTTACTATGTGCAGAGCACTGTTCTAAGCACTGGGGGAGATACAGGGTAATCATGTTGTCCCACGTGAGGCTCACAGCTAATCCCCATTTTAAACATGAGGGAACTGAGGCACAGAGAAGTGAAGTGACTTGCCCACAGTCGCACAGCTGACAAGCGGCAGAGCTGGGATTCGAACCCATGACCTCTGACTCCCAAGCCCATGCTCTTTCCACTGAGCCACGAGCTTATAGTAATCACCATCATCATCATAACAGTAAATTTTGTTAACCGCTTACTACATACCAAGCACTCTACTAAGCACTGAGGTAAATACAAGATAACCAGGTCATAAAAGGCTCAAAGTCTATGTAGGAGAACGTTTATTGAATTCCCATCTTATAGATGAGAAAACTGAGGAACAGAGAAGTTAAATCATTTGCCCAGGGTCATGTAGCTGGCAAATGTGGAGCAGAAAATAGAACCCAGGAAATCTGGCGCTATAGTCATGCTGAGATAAAATTTCAGTTCCTCGGGTTATTATTACTACTGCTATGGTATTTAAGAAATCCTTACTTTATGATCAAGTTCATCAGAACAATCAGAAGAGTCTTTCAAAGCCATATTTATTTATATTAAGGTCTGCCTCCCCCTCTAGACTTTAAGTCTGGTGGGCAGGGAATGTGCCTACCAATTATGTTATATTGTACTTTCCCAAGCACTTAATAGTGTGCTCTGTGCATAATAAGTCCTCAGTAAATATGACTGATCGATTAACTGATTGATTGATAGACATAGACTTACGGTGTAGATGAGGAGTTGATAATCTAAGTAAGGAGTTTAGAGTAAAAAATGTTGCTCCAGGGAAACTGGGTTGAATCTGGTAAACCATGAATATAAATTAGACTACTGGGTGGTACCTACTATATGTTTTCTTCAGTGGTATTTGTTAAGCACTTACTAAGTGCCACACAGTGTTCTAAGTGCTGGGGTAGATGAAATGTAAGCCAGTTGGACACAGTGCCTGTCACACATGGGGCTCACAGTCTTAATGCTCATTTTACAGATGAAGTAACTGAGGCAGAGAAGTTAAGTAACTTGCCCAAGGTCATATAGCAGACAAGTGGCAGAGCTGGGATTAGAACCCAGAACTCATGCTCTATCCACTAGGCACACTGCTTATAAACTCTACATTTCCAAGACTGAGCTCCTTATCTTCCCTCCCAACCCCTGTCCTCTCCCTGATTTTCCCATCACTGTAGACAGCACTATCATCCTTCCCATCTCTCAAACCTGCAACCTTGGTGTCATCCTTGACTCTGTTCTGTCATTCACCCCACACAACCAATCCGTCACCAAAACCTTCAGGTCTCAACTTCACAACATCGCCAAGATCCACCCCTTCCTCTCCACCCAAACTGCTACTTTGCTGGTACAATCTCTCATAATATCCCGACTGGATTATTGTGTTAGCCTCCTCTCTGATCTCCCATCCTCCTGTCTCTCCCTGCTTCAGTCTATATTTCACTCTGCTGCCTGGATTATCCTTCTGCAGAAATGCTCTGGGCATGTCATTCCCGTCCTCAAAAACCTCCAGTGGTTGCCTATGAAGCAAAACCTCCTCTCTAATGGCTTCGAAGCTCTCCATCACCTTGCCCCCTCTTACCTCTCCTCCCTTCTCTCTTTCCACTACCCACCCCGCACGCTCCGCTCCTCTGCCGCCCACCTCCTCACCGTCCCCCGTTCTCGCCTATCCCGCCGTCGACCCCTGGGCCACGTCCTCCCGCTGTCCTGGAATGCCCTCCCTCCTCACATCTGCCAAACTAACTCTCTTCCCCTCTTCAAAGCCCTACTGAGAGCTCACCTCCTCCAGGAGGCCTTCCCAGACTCAGCCCTCCCTTTCCCTCTGCCCCTTCTCCCCTCCCCATTCCCCCTATTCCCTCCCTTTGCTCTACCCCCTTCCCCTCCTCACAGTGCTTGTATATATTTGGACATATTTATTGCTCTATTTATTTTATTCATGATGTGCATTTATCTATGGTTCTATTCATCTATTTTGATGATAGTGATGCCTGTCTACTTGTTTTATTTTGTTGTCTGTCTCTCCTTTCTAGACTGTGAGCCTGTTGTTGGGTAGGGATTGTCTCTACCTCTTGCCAAATTGTACTTCCCAAGCACTTAGTACAGTGCTCTGCACACAGTAAGTGCTCAATAAATATGATTGAATGAATGAATCAATGAATGAATTATAAACGTTAAAGATGGTTACAGAGAGGGTGGGGTGATCATCTTTTGGATGTAAAGAGGGAGGACATCCAAGGCCAGAGCCAGGACATGGGCGAGGGGTCGGCGGAGAGGGAGAAAAGATTCAGGTATGTGAGTAGGTTGGCAATAGAGGGGAGAAGTGTGAAGCCTGGGTTGTAGCAGGAAATCAGGGAGGTAAGGTAGGAGGGGGCCGACCGATTAAGTGTTTTAAAGCTGATGGTAAGGGAGTTTCCATTTGATGAAGAGGTGAATGGACATCCACTGGAGGTTCTTGAGAAGGTGGGGAAACATGGATTGAATGTTTCTGTAGAAAAATGATCCGGGCAACAGAGTGAAGTATGGACTGGAGTGGGGAGAGACAGGATGCAGGGAGGTCAGCAAGGAGGCCGATGCAGTAGTCAAGATGGGACAGGATAAAGGCTTGGATTAATGTGGTAGCAAGTTGGATGGAGAGGAGAGGGTGATTTTAGAGATGTTGTGAAGGTTGAACTGACAGGATTTGGTACCCGAATGAACATGTAGGCTGAATGAGAGAGATGAGCCTAGGAAAATAACAAGGTTATGGACTTATGAGATAGGGAGGATGGGGGTGTGGTCTACAACAGTGGGAAAGTCAGGGAGAGGACAGGGTTTGGGTGGGAATATGAGAAGTTC
Source organism: Ornithorhynchus anatinus (assembly GCF_004115215.2). Lineage (NCBI taxonomy): Eukaryota > Metazoa > Chordata > Mammalia > Monotremata > Ornithorhynchidae > Ornithorhynchus > Ornithorhynchus anatinus. The sequence continues at coordinate 155,994,328 of NC_041729.1, read as the reverse complement.
TGCTTTAGGCATGATAGGTTTGAGGTGTCAGCTGGATATTCAAGTGGAGATGCCTTGAAGGCGGGACAAAATACAAGATGGCAGAGGAGAGAGATCAGGCCTGGAGAGGTAGAATTGGGAATCATTCCCATAGAGAAGCAGCATGGTGTAGTGGATAGAGCACGGGTGTGGGAGTCTGAAGGTCATGGGTTCTAATCTCGGCTCCACCACTTGTCTGCTTTATGACCTTGGGCAAGTCACTTCACTTCTCTGGGCCTCAGTTATCTCATCTGTAAAATGGAAATTGCGACTGTGAGCCCCACGTGGGACAGGGACTGTAAACAACCCGATTTACTTGAACCACCCCAGTGCTTAGTGCCTGGTGCATAGCAAGTGTTTTACAAATACTATCATTATTATTATATTATTATTATACCTTACTATTATAAGGTAGTTGAAGGTGTGGAATTGAATGATGATAATAATAATAATAATAATAATAATGGTATTTGTTAAGCACTTACTATGTGCCAAGCACTGTTCTAAATGATGGGTTAGATACAAGTAATCAGGTTATCCCACATGGAGGACACAGTCTTAGTCCTCATTTTACAGGTGAGGTAACTGAGGCACAGAGAAGTTAAGTGACTTGCCCTAAATCACACTGCTAAGAGGTGGAGCTGGGATTAGAACCCACAACCGCTGGCTCCCAAGCCTATGCTCTTTCCACTAAGCCATGCTGCTTCTCTGCCCAAAGGAGTTGGTATAGATAAAGAATAAAGGGGGATCCAGAACTGAGCCTTGAGGGATTCCCAGTTAGAGGGTGGGAGGCAGAGGTAGAGAACAAAGCACTGTACTAAACACTGGGGTAAAAATACAAGATAATCAGGACCCCCGTGGGGCTGACAGTCTGTGCAGAAAGAAAGAACAGATATTGAATCCCCATTTTGCAGATAAGGAAACTGAGGCATAGAAGTTAAGACCATCCAGCTGGCAAGAGGTGGAGCTGGGAAAAAAACCCAGGTCCTCTGATTCCCCAGCCCATGTTCTTTCCACTGGACCACTCTGCTTCTCTGTTGTTGGAGAGAGCTGACTGAGTGCCTTAAACTCAGACCTCAGCAGTTTCTCCTTGATTCAGGGAGGAATGGCAATGTTTGGGAGGGGTTTTTTTGTGGAGCGGGATCATGTGTGCAGGAAGACTTTTTACAAAAAAAATCCAGGCATCAGAGAGAGGTATGGACTGGAGAGAGCAGAGCCTGGAGCTGGGGGGACCAGCAAATTATAATAATAATTATAATTATGATATTTGTTAAGTGCTTACTATGTGTCAAGCACTGTTTTAAGCACTGGGGTAGATACAAGGTAATCAGGTTGGACACAGTCCCTGTCCCACGTGGAGCTCACAGTCTCTAACCTCATTTTACAGATGAGGGAACTGAGGCACAGAGAAGTGAAGTGACTTGGCCAAGATCACACAGCAAAGAAGTGGAGCCAGGATTAGAACTCACGACCTCTCACTTCCAAACTCATGCTCTTACCATTAGGCCATGCTGATTCCCAGTAAATGGCTGATTCATTCATTCAATAGTATTTATTGAGCACTTACTATATACAAAGCACGGTACTAAGCGCTTGGAATGTACAATTCAGCAACATAGAGACAACCCCTGCCCAATAACGGGCTCACAGTCTAATGAAGAAGTCAAACTCACCCAGGCAACTATCTGGACTTGTTTGGTGGCCGTTTGGATGAAGTGGAAAGGATGGAAATAAATAGGAGGTTTTAGCATAGACTGAGAGGCGAGAGTTCAAAGATTATGTAGTGAACTTTCAATGATTAATGTCAGTCAGTCATATTTATTGAGAGCTTACTGTATGCAGAGCACTGTATTAAGCACTTAGGAGTGGACAGAAGAACAATATTCCCCACCTGTATCCCATATACAAGCCTGAAACCCGACCCGTCAACAAACTGGCTGTTTTGTGATAATCCACCTATAAATGACACTGACTTCCCTTCACCCTTGCTCATTCCCCTGACACCTAACTTTCACCTCCTCTTCATTCAATCATATTTTTTGAGTGTTTACTGTGTGCAAAGCACCGTACTAAGTGCTTAGCGATGCCTCCCTCGCTCTCTTCTGATTGATCCCACTCCTACTAACTACCCACCCTCTCCACTGACTTGCTCCCCTCCCTACCCTCAACTATCTTTTCCAAATCACTCCCCATATTGGCTTGGGACTGTGGTCTAGTGGAAAACATATGGGCCTGGGTTCTAACTGTGGCTTGCCACGTGTCACTTGGGAGAGTAAAATATAGCAGAGTCAGCATGGCGTACTGGATAGAGCACGGGCCTGGGAGTCAGAAGGTCATGGGATCTAATGCCGCCTCTTCCACTTGTCTGTTCTGTGACCTTGAGCAAGTCACTTCACTTCTCTGGGCCTCAGTTTCCTCAACTGTAAAATGAGGATGGAGACTGTGAGCCCCATGCGGGACAGGAACTGTGTCCAACCCAATTTGCTTGTATCCACCCCAGTGATTAGTACAGTGCCTGGCACATAGTAAGTGCTTAACAAATACCATAATAATTGTCTTTATTATTATTATTATTAACACAGTTGGTACACAAATTTCCTGCAAGTCACCTAACTTCTCTGTGCCTTAGTTTCCTCATTTGTAAAATGGAGATGAAATAGCTCCCTTCCCTCTTACTTAGACTGTGAATCCCATGTGAGACAGTGACTGTGTCTTGCTGATTATTTTGTATCTACCTCAACACTCAGAAGAGTGGTGGGCACATAGTAAACTGAGGAGCATCACTTATCACCTTATTACTGTATCAGCCTCCTTGCTGACCTCCCTGCTTCATGCCTCTCCCCACTCCAGACCATACTTCACTCTGCTGCCCAGATCATTTTCTACAAATAAGCGCAGTCCATGTTTCCCCACTCCTCCAGTGGTTGTCCACCCACCTCCGCATCAAACAGAAACTCCTTACCATTGGCTTTAAAACACTTAATCACCTTGCCCCCTCCTACCTCACCTTGCTGCTCTCCTACTACAACCCAGCCCACACACTTCACTCCTATAATGTCATCCTACTCACTGTACTTCATTTACCTCTCCTTCTACCTCCTGCCCCCGTCCTGCCCCTGGACTGGATCGCCCCACCTTCAAAGCTTTATTGAAGCCACAGCTCCTCCAAAAGGTTTTCCCTAAGACCACCTTTCCCACGCTCTTCTGCATGATCCTGACTTGCTCCCTTTACTCATCCCCTCTCATGGCCCCACAGAACTTATGTACGTATCTATAATTTATTTTTTATATCCATGTCTGTCTCCCCATCTAGACTGTAAACTCTCTGTGGGGAGGGAACGTGTCTACCAACTCTGTTTAATTGTACTCTCCTAAGGTCTTAGTACAGAGCTCTGCACAGAGTGCTCAAAAAATACGTTGATTGATTGATTGATAGGCCAAGATGGCATAGGGTAAGATGAGGCAGAGGAAGGTAGCAGGATGAGTGAGGTTTTAGTAAGAAGTGGGGTAAGAGAATTAGGAAAGGAGGGGTTCAGGGGGAATGAAAAAAAGTCAAAGAAGGTGACGGGAATCAGTAAGAAACAAAGTCAGAGGAACTTTATATTGTAATCTGCATACAATAAACACTGAGTACAAATTACTTTACTAAGCACTTGGGAGCATATGGTACCATGGACTGTAAATCTTTGTGTGAAGGATCAAAGACCACATTTACTAACTCTGTTTTACCCTCCAGAATGCTTAGTAAAGTTCTCTGCAAATAGAAAGAGTTCAAAAAATACCATTGATTGTTTAAATTGAGTTAGTAGAAACAAGCGCTAGTCTCAAGGAGCTTAGCAAACCTTTACATCTAGTTTTTGATATCTACACAACATCCTAGCTGGTATAATATAGAAAAAACCTATATGACTTAGAATCCTCTGAGATGTTTTATAGTTTATGTTGTTTACTTTTATCCAGGATTTGGGCTTGAAGTAACCGCATTACTCACGGTGTTAAATAGGTTTATTATAATCATTCATTCTTCTGCTAAGTGATTTATAAAATGAGATAAAGAGTGCATTTATTAGCAAATCTTCTTCGTAATCAACCTGATAGCTACTATTGACCAGACAAGTGCTTATGAAGTATGGCATTGCTGGCGGCCAAACGATTTATCTGTATGACACTCCGTGTCACTTTTGAACTTCGACTTGACATCCATAAAATTACATTTTCATCAAACTGAAAGATCAAGCTTTCTGAGCTGACTCACTTGGGTCAACATTTTGCAAATGACTGGATTTACCACTTGAACCATAAACCCTTTGTGAATAATTTTGTGCATTCATGTCTGATAGCCTAAGGCCCAGATCATAATTTCTGAACAGGGAAAGCGGCGTCTAAGCCAAACGAATTTCCTTTCTGCATACAGGATGACTTATTACAGATTTCATTCTCATATGGTAGTTCTTAACTCATCGAATAAACAGAGACTTTGCTAAATTTCAAAACTCACTAATCATCACAGTGGGAGCGTAGTTCCCGTACAGTTGTATTTAAACAACTTTTGCCACCCACACCCAGCTCTCTAAAGGATTTCTATTCCTAACAGAACCTTTAAAGATTAGAAATTTTGGAATTGATTCAATAAATGCTATTGAATGAATGAGCTCCTATGCAGAGTTTAATGTCTTGGTTGAGAGATAAATTTAAGATGGTCGCTTAGAATAGGAAAGCAATTGTTACGATTAAGCAGCTTAGTCCCCATTGCTTAAAGTTGGATGAAAAGAAGTCCACAATTGTATTTTTATGCTGAAAATTGTGATATCCATCACAGCCACTCCTGCCTGGGCTGCATATCAGAAATTGAAGGGCGAAGTTGTAACTGACTGATGAACCTACAATCAGCCCTTACAAGAGTTTTTCACTCAATCCAACTTGTCAGAAGTTTGTTGTTGAACATTGGACTATATCTTTGACATCTTCAGATGTAAAAGGCTGGACATTTATTTTAAATGACTGGCTAAAAGTCAGGAGTGGAACAGACTTCCTATCACACTTCTTTCACATAGTTATTGTGTTGATCTGCCTAAAATCAATGTCAGGAGAGGATGGAATTACCCAAGAGTGCTTCTGGTGTAATATCATGCAGAACCCAGAGACATTTTGCTTGGGTGACAGTTCTGATCCCTGTTTCCTGAGTTGGAAGGTTTGAGCTGTACTTTGCAACAAAATACTGTAAGATGTTTTTGAAATCCTCTGGGCTCAGAACTTCCTGGGACAGTGATAGAAATGTCATTTCCTGTTTCCATGTAGGAAAGAATTTCCAGCCTCTCCTCTAGATTATTCCTTCAAACAAATAACCAAATCTTCCAGTTTTCATTCTAGAAAAAGGCCAGGAGAATTTAACTAGGAGTGATATTTGGATTCAGGATATAATGCCTGGGCCTTGTACCCTGTACTATTCTAGGGAACTGATTTAAAGATTATAATAATTTTGAAGATGTGGCTTTGTAGTAGTATTGGTATTTTTTGAGCACAGGGTGCTGTACTTGTCCTTAGGAAATACAAAATGAATATCTGTTTCCCCCTCTAGACTATAAGCATGATACAGACAGGGAAATTGTTTACCGACCCTGTTGTATTGATTGTACTCTCCTAAGTGCTTAGCACGATGTTCTGTGTACAGTAAGTGTTTGATAAATAGGACTGAATGACAGAAAATATCACATTCTCTGTCCAAAAGAAGCTAACATTTCTAACAGGAGATCTGTTGGAGCTGAATATTTCCCAGAGCCGTGTTGTATATTTATTACAATTGGAAATGCAGTAAGAAATGCACTGGGTTAAATACAAGGTAATTGTGTTGGAGAGTCTTTGCCCCACATAGAACTCACTGACTTAATCCCCACTTTTCAAAGAGAAATGCAGTGACTTGCCCAAAGTCACATAGAAGACAGATGGCAGAACAGGGATTAGTTGGACAGCTGACCATCTGACCTTGACTCTAGTTATAAGATGGAAGAATGAGAGGAAGAGCCAGAATTAAAAGTATCCTCTCTGACCCTGTCCTATGATCAGTCTGAGAAAGCCAAGGTTAGGGGGTAGTTCTGGTAATGTTCAACTTCTACGTGCCTGAAGATATGTGCTTGGTACAGTGCTTGGTACAGCGCTCTGCACACAGTAAGCGCACAATAAATATGATTGAATGAATACGTGCTTGGAGATACAAGAAGTATCTGGAACAGGCATCAAGATAAACTTCTAATTCCCTGGAAAATTCATCCATCTCAATAATCAATCATTCATAATATTAATTGAGTGCTTACTGTTTGCAGAGCACTGAACTAGGTGCTTGGGAGAGAATGATGCAATAGAGTTGAGAAGCAGCATTCCTTTGTGGCTGGCTCATGGGCCTGGAAGTCAGAAGGACCTGGATTCTAATCCGGGCCCTGCCACTTGTCGGCTGGGAGACCTTGGGCAAGTCACTTAACTCTTCTGTGCCTCAGTTACCTCATCAGTAAAATGGGGATTGATGCTGTGAGGTCCAAGTAGGACATGAACTGTGTCCAACCTGATTGGCTCGTATCTACCCCAGCACTTAATACAGTGCCTGGCACATAGTAAGCACTTAACTAATATGATTAAAAAAAAAAGAGTTGATAGACACATTCCCTCTCCACAGTGACCTTACAGTCTAGAACTTAGCATATAACCTTAGGATCTCTTCAAAAGGCTTGGAGTCAGTGGTTTGGCAGCTACTTTTCTTCTCCATTAGAGTATAAGATTTATGTATACATGCTTCTACTCTCCCAATCCTCTATCAGTAATTTATTTTAATGTCTGCCTCCCCCTCTAAACTGTAAGCTCCTTATGGGCAGAGAATGTGCAGTAATAATTATAATAGCTGTGGTATTGTTAAGCACTTACTACGTGCCAGGCACCGTTCTAAGCACTGGGGTAGATAACAAGGTCATTGTGTTGGGTGGTCTCTGTCCCACATAGGACTCACAGTCTTAATCCCCACTTTTCAAAGAGAAGTGCAGTGACTTGCCCAAAGTCACACAGAAGATAGATGGCAGAACAGGGATTAGAACCCAGGTCCTTCCGATTTTCAGGTCCTTGCTCTATTCACTAGGCCTCGCTGCTAACCAACTGTGCTGTATTGCAGCCATTTAAGTACCTAGTAAACACCACAATAAACAGTCAATAAATGCCATTCATTGATTGGCTGTCAGCTCCTTCAGGGCAGGTAACTTGTCTGCCCACTTTGTTATGGTATTTGTTGTGTGCTTACTATGTGCCAAGCACTGTACTAAATGCGGAGGTACATATAAGCTATTCAGGTTGGACACAGTCCGTGTCCCACATGGGGCTCACTGTCTTAATCCCTATTTTACAGATGAGGTAACTGAGGCACAGAAAAATAAAGCAACTTAGCCAAAGTCACACATCAAACAAGTGGAAGAACTGGGAATAGAACCCAGGTCCTCTGACTCCTACTGATATTTGATCTCCATCACAGTAGATGGATCAAGGAAAGGAACTATAAGCCAACAAACGAGTGGCTAGCTATGCATTTGGGAGGAGATGGTAGATTCTTGCATTTGGCATTCGCTGCCAGAGAGGGCAATAACATTGAGAATTACTTCTAAAATTGAGCCACTGGTTAGATTTACATTGACCCTTTCGTCCAAGGAGCTCCAGGCCACCTGTTTCATTTTTGGTGATGGACGAGTTTAAGATTCAAAACACATCAGCATGAACATTTAACAAGGTCGTAAATAACTGAGCTTCCTGCAAGACTCATATTCACCCCATAACTGGATATTATCTAATTGAAGTGTAAAACATAGGGCTCTGTAACTTCTAAAAAGCCATTCAGTCCATAATGCCCCACTCTTCAAAAACATCCAATGGCTACCCATCCACCTCCACAGAAAACATAAATTCCTTATCATCAACAACTTTAAGGCTCTACTCAATCAGCTCATTCCCTCCTACCTTGCCTTCCTGATTTCCTACGACAAGCCAGCCTGCAAAATTTGCTCCTCTAACACCAACCTATTTACCTTACCTCAACCTCGTCTATGTCACCACCAATCCTCCCTCTGTCCTGGAATTCATGCCCGCTTCACATCTGTTAGTCCACCACTGTCCCCTCTTTCAAAACTCATTAAAATTCCATCTCCTCCTGGAGACCTTTCCTGACTCTAAGCCCTTTAAGTCCTCCTAAAATCACATTTCCTCCGTAGGCTTTCCCAACAGAGTTCTCATTCCCTCTACTCACCCTCCCATCTGTGTCGCATATGAACTTGGATCTGTACCCTTTAAGCACTCGATATTCACCCCATTCTCATTCCCCACAACATATCATTATACCCTGCCATTTCCCCTACTTTTAATTGATTTCAATATCTGTCTCTCCCTCTAAACAGTGAGGATTTTGTAGGCAGGGATCACGACTACCAACTCCATTGTTTTGTACTTTCCCAAGTTTAGTAAGCAGGGAATGTGTCTGTTTATTGTTATATTGTACTCTCCCAAGTGCTTAGTATAGTGCTTTGCACACAGTAAGCACTTAATAAAATATGATTGAATGAAAGAATAGTACAAGACTCCACACACGGTAAGTGCTCAATAAATATGACTGATTAATTTAGAAAAGGAATATTCAACTGAGTCAGAAAGTCAAGGGTTCTAATCCCACCTCTGCCGCTTGTCTGTTGTGTGACCTTGGGCAAATCACTTCACTTCTCTGGGCCTCAGTCACCTCACCTGGAAAATGGGGATTGAGACTGTGAGCCCAATGAGGGCCAGGCACTGTGCTCAACCTGATTTGTTTGTATCCACTCAGCGCTTAGTACAGTATCTGGCACATAGTAAGCGGTTAACAAACACCACGGTTATTATTAATGCACATAGTGTCGGCAAACGGTGATTTAAAAAGTGAAATAAGGCAATAGCACTGTTATACTTAAGTGGGATTTTCTGACCTCTGAGAGCCATCTCAGAGGGCACTGGTATCAGTTAATCAATTTAATCAATAATTTAACTACTTCTATTAAGCCTTTTCCTAACACGAGCACATACCTTTTGGTCCCCGTGGAGCAAATTAGCAAATGGAAGGGTTTAGTTGGTACACATTCAAATCAATTAAAACAATGAGCCTCAGCCACCTCGGGCACGGAGAAATCAAATCTCTCATCTTACCGTTGCCGTGGTGGAGAATGTAGAAGCTGCAGGGTGGAAAAGTAATCGCTTAAATGAATGCTTTTTCTGTCTCGATTTAATTGCAATGAAATGAATTGACTAACCAGACCAAAATGAAAAAGCCATTCAATTTAGAATTGGGTGTATTTCTCCTCCCGTGAACACAGCCAGGTAGATTCGCTTTAGGGAATCGCAGTAGATCAAATACAAATTCAAATCACTAAATGGATTTTTCTCCGGGGAGGGGACAAGGCTGGAATTGGAGATCCAGTTGCTACTGAAGAAAAGACGTCTGCACCTGGTCTTAGTATTAAATCTTAGAGGACTGTAGATAATGAGAAGATTATGGGCACAAGGGTTCTATTCAGGGTGGGTGTTTAGTTTCAGAAAGAATAAAGTATATCAATAGGTTAGGTGCATCCTTAGATAATCAAGGGAATTGGAACTAAAGACTTATAGCAATAGGGATTTCAACTAAGAAATAATTTGACCTTTCTTTTTCTATCTCCTTGGGGGAGGCAGGGAAGGAGTGTGCAGCTAACTGTCCTTAGGGTTTGAAGACGGAACGATTTTATCATTGTTTATAGGTGTGGCTGTTGAGACCAATATGTCACTGACAAGCCCTTCCTCATCCTGCACTCTGTAAAATGGCCCTTTGCTGCACTGTTGAATTTTCCTTTTGCAGCGCCTGGAGGATTATGATGGTTCAAAACCAAAACTCCTTTCAAAGTACTAACTGTCTATAGAGAGACTGAAGAGAAAAGTGTTGCTTGGGAAACTTGGTTAGACATTCATTTGTACTTGACTGTACTTGACTGTCTTGGGGAAGCAGCGTGGCTCAGTGGAAAGAGCCTGGGCTTCGGAGTCAGAGGTCATGGGTTCGACTCCCGGCTCTGCCGCTTGTCAGCTGTGTGACTGTGGGCAAGTCACTTAACTTCTCTGTGCCTCAGTTACCTCATCTGTAAAATGGGGATTAACTGTGAGCCTCACGTGGGACAATCTGATTACCCTCTATCTACCCCAGCGCTTAGAACAGTGCTCTGCACATAGTAAGCGCTTAACAAATACCAACATTATTATCATTATTATTAAATAATTTTTCTGACGAAGAATTGCTTGTTGCAATGTTGTCTATTATTTTTAACTCAACCTTCCATAAAGAAAAAGATATTTTAATTCAAGATGATAATCAGAGAAATGTGCTAAGCGGCTCCCAGGAGAAATGGGATATTGTAAAGCTAGACTGATCACTAGATAACTATTAATGATTATGATGGTGATAATAATAATAACAATAATAATAATAATATTTGTTAAGTGCTTACTAGGTGCCAGGCATGAATTAGGCACCGGGATAGATTCACTACATTCAAATCGACTACAGGCCCTGTCCTACATGAGCTCCCTGTTAAAAAAGAAGGGAGCTTTGAGATCCAAAGGTGATCTGAGATCCAACCCTAAAAAACTGCCATTAAGGGTCAGGATACTCCATTAAAAAATGATTTTTTTTTTTCCATACCACAGAGACTTCAGCAGACATCAGCAACACATGAATGAGATAAGAATTCTACATCCTAGAAAAGCTTATAATCCCCAGATCAAAGTCCGACCAACATCTCCTCTAGGATCGTTCCTTAGCTGAGGTTGACACCGAGGGACACCCTCACAAATGTTACCTCGATGAGGGAATTTGTTCTGCCTCATGGATCTCCTGTTTTACTCTTCCTCACTCTCCTCTCGTCAGAACTCCATCACAATACCCAACAGCCACCTCTAACACTTATCTATTTATTTACACCCTTTTTATGGTATTTTGCAATCATTTATCATAGGCTTTAAAGCACTCATTCATTCAATCCTATTTCATTCAATTGTAGTTCTTGAGCGCTTACTTCCTGCCCACTCCTACCTCACCTCTCTACTCTCCTACTACAACCCAGCCAGTACACTGTGCTTACTATGTGTCAAGCACCGTTCCAAGTGCTGAGGTAGATATAAATCAAGCAGGTGGGGCAAATATGTCTCACAATCAAGTAGCAGGGAGAATAGGCATTGAATCCCCATTTTAAAGTTGAGGAAACTGTGGCACAGCAAAGGCAAGTGGCTTGCCCAAGGTCACACTGCAGGCAAGGGGCAGAGTCGGGATTAAAACCCAGGTCCACTGACTCCCAGGCCTGCCCTCTGTCTACTAGGTCTTGCTGCTTCACCCTTCTTCAGAAGCATTTGATAAGCATAATTGTACGATCGATTATTTATCTGATTATGTGATTTGTAAATATTAGAGTGTGAGCTTCTTGTGGGCAGGAAATGTCTTTCATGTACCTATTATGCTTCCTCAAATGTTTAGTGTGGGTGCTCAGTAAATACGGTTATTGCTATTGTTCTTGTCTGTCTCCCCCGATTAGACCGTAAGCCCGTCAAAGGGCAGGGACTGTCTCTATCTGTTACCGATTTGTACATTCCAAGCGCTTAGTACAGTGCTCTGCATATAGTAAGCGCTCAATAAATACTATTGAATGAATGAATGAATGCTACTGTCAGTCACTCAGTCAGTCAATTGTATTTATTGAGCACTTACTGGGTGCTTAACACTGAACTAAGAGCTTCGAAGAGTACAGTATACCTATAAAATAGACACATTCCCTGCTCACATAGAGTTTACAGTCTAGAGGGGGAGACGGACATTAATATAAATAAATAAAATTACAGATGAGTACATAGGTGCTGTGGGGCTCGGGGGGCGGTGGTGAATAAAGGGAGGGCGACACGGAAGGGAGTGGGGAAAGAGGAAAGAGCTTAGTCAGGGAAGGCTTCTTGGAGGAGGTGTGCCTTCCATAAGGCCTTTAAGTTGGGGAGGGTAATTGTCTGTTGGATATGAAGAGGGGAGGATATTCCAGACCAGAGGCAGGACATGGGCGAGAGGTCAGTGGAGAGATAGAAGAGATTGAGATACAGTGAGAAGGTTAGCATTAGAGGAACGAAGTGTGCGGGCTGGGTTGTAGTAGGAGAGTAGAGAGGTGAGGTAGTAGGCGGCAAGGTGACTGACCGCTTTAAAGCCTATGATGAGGAGTTTTTGTTTGTTGCGGCGGTGGACGGGCAATCGCTGCAGGTGCTTGTGGAGTGGGGAAGGTTGGCCTGCAATTTTCTGTAGATAAACAGCAGAGTGAAATATGGACTGGAGTTGGGAGAGGCGGGAAGCTGGGAGGTCAGCGAAGAGGCTGTTACAGTAATCAAGGTGGGATAGGATAGGTATTTGTTAAGCGCTTACTATGTGCAGAACACTGTTCTAAGCTCTGGGGTAGATACAGCGTAATCAGGTTGTCCCACGTGAAGCTCACAGTCTTCATCCCCATTTTACAGATGAGGTAACTGGGACCCAGAGAAGTTAAGTGACTCGCCCACAGTCACACAGCTGCCAAGTGGCAGAGCCGGGATTCGAACCCATGACCGTAGGATATGGTCGAACCCATAGGATAAGGACTTGATCTAATATGGTAGCAGTTTGGAGGGAGAAGAAAGGATGGATTAGCAACATTGCGAAGGTTAAACCGACAGGATCTAGTGATGCTTTGAATATGTGGGTTGAATGAAAGAGAGAAGTCAAGGGTGACACCAAAGTTATGGGCTTGTGGGGCAGAAAGGATGGAGGTGCCGTCTATAGTGATGGGAACGTCGGGGGAGGACAGGGTTTGGATGGGAAGTTAGGAGTTCTGTTTTACACATGTTAAGTTTGAGGTGACAGAGGGACATCCAAATAGAGATGTCTTGAAGGCAGGAGGAAATGGGAGTCCTCAGAGAGAGAGGGAGAAGGAGATTAGGGCTGGAAATATAGATTTGGGGATCATCAGCATAGAAGTGATAGTTGAACCGATTGAAAAGAATGAGTTTTCCAAGGGAGTGGGTGTAGATGGAGAACAGCACGGGACCCAGAACTGAACCTTGAAGGAACCCTCACCGTTAGGGGGTGAGAGGCAGAGAAAGAACCCTCAAACAAACCTGAGAATGAGCAGCCAGGAGACAGAGGAGAACCAGAGAGGACAGTGTCAGTGAATAATGTTTCCAGGAGAAGGGGATGGGCAATAGTAATAATGTCGGTATTTGTTAAACGCTTTCTATGTGCAGAGCACCGTTCTAAGCGCTGGGGTAGACACAAGGGAATCAGGTTGTCCCACGTGGGGCTCACACTCTTCATCCCCATTTTACAGATGAGGTCACTGAGGCACAGAGAAGTGAAGTGACTTGCCCAAAGTCACACAGCTGACAAGGGGCAGAGCTGGGATTCGAACTCATAATCTCTGACTCCAAAGTCCATGCTCTTTCCGCTGAGCCACGCTGAAAGCTGAGGTGGATTAAGATGGAATAGAAGTCCTTGGATTTGGCAAGTACTATTATGTCTATCGTTACTACAATAGTAATGATAGTAGTAACTCTGCCACATCCCTCTGCCCCTCCTCCCCTCTTCCTCCCCTCCCCATTCCCCCTCCTCCCTCCCTCTGCTCTGCCCCCTTCCCCTTCCCTCACCACTTGTGTATATTTGTATATACTATTTATTACTCTATTTTATTAATGATGTATATATCTACGATTCTATATATCTTGAAGGCATTGGTGCCTTACTTGTTTTGTTATGGTGTCCGTCTCCCCCTTTTAGGCTGTGAGCCCGTTGTTGGGCAGGGATTGTCTCGATCCGTTGCTGAATTGTACATTCCAAGTGTTTAGGAGAGTACTCTGCACACAGTAAGCGCTCAATAAATTTGATTGAATGAATGACTATCGATCAGTGGTATTTAATGAGGTCTTACTGTGTGCAGAGTACTAAATGTTTAACGCTGTACTACTATTATTATTTCTACTATGATAATTACTAATATTTCTATTACTACCATTACAATGACTTTTCCTACTACTATTACTATTATTACTACCATTCCTAATACTTTTATTATGCTTACTACTATTATTCCTACTATTTTTATTCATTCAATTGCATTTATTAAGGGTTTACTGTGTGCAGACCACCGAACTAAGCGCTCGGGAGAGTACAATATAACGACAGACACGTTTCCTGCCCACAGTGAGCTAGAGGGGGGAGACGGACATGAATATAAATAGATAAATGATAGATAGATAGATAGATAGATAGATAGATAGATAGATAGATAGATGATAGGTATGCGTAAGTGGTGTGGGGCTGGGCGAGGGGGATGAATAAAGGGAGCAGGTCAGGGAGACGGAGAAGGGAGTGGGAGAAGAGGAAAGGGGGGCTTAGGGAAGGCTGCTTGGAGGAGATGGGCCTTCCATAAACGGGAGGAGAGTAACTCATTTTGGGATTTGAGGAGGGAGGGCATTCCAGGCCAGAGGCAGGATGTGGGCAAGAGGTCATCAGGGTGATGTTTACCACTAATATTGCTACTACTATTATTAATAATAATAATGTAGGTATTTGTTAAGCTCTTACTATGTGCCAAGCACTGTTCTAAGCAATAACTCTCTTTGGGATTTGAGGAGGGAGGGCATTCCAAGCCAGAGGCAGGATGTGGGCGAGAGGTCGGCAGGGTGATTATTACAACTAATATTGCTACTACTATTAATAATAATAATAATGTAGGCATTTGTTAAGCCCTTACTATGTGCCAAGCACTGTTCTAAGCTCTGGGGTAGATGCGAGGTAATCAGGTTGCCCCATTTGGGGCTCACTGTCTTCATCCCCATTTTACAGAGGAGGGAATTGAGGTCCAGAGAAGTGAAGTGACTTGTTCAGCTTTCTGACAAGTGGCCGAGCCGGATTAGAACCCACGACCTCTGACTCCCAAGCCTGGGCTCCTACCACTAAGCCACGCTGCTATCATTAATATTACCCTTACTACCGCTATTAATAATAGTTTTACGATTATGATTTCTGCTCCTATTACCACTATAATTACTGCTAGTATTACTTCTCCTCAAGCTGGGCTGTTCCTGGCCTCAGAAGAGTCAGACAGTGCCACTGTCCTCTCCCAACACCGCCACCTGAAACACAAGGAGTCAATTCCAAGATAGCTAGTACTGAAGCAGAGTGTGGTTTGATGGGAAAAAATGGAAGTTGAGACGGAGAGCTCACAGAAATACATCAACTGATAATTAATCACAGCACCACAAAGTGAGCAATAAGAGATTCCAGTGAAGAGAAACATTAAAATATACTATGTAAATATAGCACAAAGCACAGAACGTACAAATTCATGAAAGGGAATAAATCCGGGGCTTTCAGTGTTTCTTTTGCAGTTTTTTTTCCACTCTTTAAAATGCAAATTGTCACTAGGATTGGGTCCCTCCCAATCCCTGAGCAAACAAAAGGCATCACATTTATCAAGCCGCTCAGAGATCATTCCACATCTCTTGATGCAAGAAAAAGCCAAAATCAATGGATTTACTATGGATGACAACTTGTAAGCTAAGAAGAACATAATCAGTGACTTAATCCTGGTTTGTTAGGGGATTTAAGGTTTTGGTATTTTTTTTTTTTACTTTGGATCTCACTTGTCTCCTTTCATCATTATTTTAGACATACTTTTCCTGAATGCTTCCCACATTAATTTTCTGTTCCTGAGTGCAAATCTGAATCCCATCCACAGAATGTATTGTGGGGATTTGCAATTATTTCTTACAAAAGGATGAAACTAAGCAAGAACATTTTCACCCGAGATAAGTTTTTTTCAGGAAGTTCTTGATGGCTAAAAGTAAGAGCTGTTGATGGTACTGAGGAGCAGCACAGAAATAGCGCTGGATGGGAGTCAGAGGACCTGGGTTTTATCCCAGCTCTGTTAGTTTCCTGCTGTGTGACTTCATTCATTCACTCAATCGTATTTATTGAGCACTTACTGTGTGCAGAGCACTGTACTAAGTGTTTGGAAAGTACAGTTCGGCAACCGAGAGAGAAAATCCCTACCCAACAATAGGCTCACAGTCTAGAAAGGGGAGACAGACAACAAAACAAAACCTTGGATTTAACTTAATTAAACTTCCCTGTGCCTCAGTTTCCTGATCTGTAAAACAGAGATTGAATACCTGATCACCCTCCTACTTAGACTACTAATAATATAATATAATGATAATAACTGTGGTATTTGTTACTTTGTGCCAGGCACTGTTCTAAGCACTAAAATATATACAAGATAATCAGGTTGGACACAGTTCCTATCTCACATGGGACTCACAGCTTTAATCCCCATTTTACAGATGAGGGGACAGAGGCCCAGAGAAGTTAGGTGACTTGCCTGAGGTCACACAGCAGACAGATGGAGGAGCTGGGATTAGAACCCAGGTCCTTCTGAGTCCAAGGCCTGAGCTCTATCCACTAGACCATGCTGCTCCCATTGTGTGACAGAGACTATGTCCTGCCTGATTATCTTGTATCTACCCCGGTGCATAAAACACTGCTTGATACATAGTAAGCACTTAACAAATTCATTCAATAGTATTTACTGAGCGCATACTATGTGCAGAGCACTGTACAAAGCGCTTGGGATGAACAATCTGGCAACAGATAGAGACAATCCCTGCCTGATGATGGGCTTACAGTCTATGTTAAAATTGGTATTTACTAAAATCAAATTTTAATTTCAAACTACACATCGCTCTAGATAGGGATCCACCATTTGAAGAAACAACTGGCTCAAGAATCTTTTTTACATAATCAGCCACAGTTTTACAGAGTTCTCTGGGTCAGAGTGTTATACATAGGATGAGTTTTCTTTCATGTAATAAGTGAATCATCAGCTACACTTTTCCCATGCCACTTTTCTATTTTGATTTCTCAAAGTGATATTTAAGTGATTACTCTGTGTCAAACACTGTACTAAGTGCTGGGAAAGATGCAAGAAAATGAGATCAGACACAGTCCCTGTTAAACTCAAGGCTCACAATCTAGAGAAGGATAGTGTTGTGATGCTGAATTAGAGGGGCTTCTTCCTCACTCCTGGACTCCTCTCTAGCCTCCTAACACTCCTAGAAGGCAGAAGAGTCACAGAAATCACCAAACACAGATGCTCTTTTATTCTATTCTCTCAAGTGTTTAGTACAGTGCTCTGCACACAGTATGCACTCAATAAATACCATGGATCAATTGATTGATTAACGCATCCAAGGATACACAAAAACAGCCAGAGCCACAGATGCACACAAAGTAGCACTCAGAGACACTGACAAAGTCAGAGAGACCCACAACCAGAGACAGAAACAGCAACCATGGAATCACTGCTATCACAACCAGAAACACATCTCGTGAGGAGAGAAAGAACATATAACAAAGAAAGGGAGAGAGATAGAAAGATCGACATATCCAAGGGAGAGAGAATAAGAGACTGAGAAAGAAAGACCCAAAAATAGAGAAAAAAATGGGGGAGAGACCAACTCTGTTGTACTGTAATAATAATAAATAATGATGATGATAATAATAACGGTATTTGTTAAGCACTGACTATGTGTCAGGCACTATATTAAGCACCTGGGATGGATACAAGCAAATCGAGTTGGACACAGTCCCTGTCCCTTGGTAGGACTCACAGTCTCCATCCCCATTTTATAGATGAGGTAACTGGTCCCCAGAGAAGTGAAGTAACTTGCCCAAGGTCACACAGTGGACAAGTGGCGGAGCCGGGATTAGAACCCATGAAACCTCTGACTCCCAGGCCTGTGCTCTATGCACTATGCCAAGCTAAGGGTTTGGTGCAGTACTCTGCACAAGGTAAGTGCTCAGTGAACATGACTGATTAAAGAGAAAGAGGGAAAGCCAGAGAGAGAATAAATGATCTGAGCAAACCATCAGGTGAGAACTTAATGTGGGCAGAGCACTACTATACTAAACACTGAAAAGAGAGAATTAGAGTTAGTATACACAATCCCTGCCTTCATGAAGCTTACGGTCTGGCTGGGGAGACAGATACTAAAATAAATTACCGGTACCGCTTTCAACTACTCTTCCTCTTGAGCTCCAATTAAGGCGGACAGTCCAAGACATATCTGTAATTTATTTATATTGTCTGTCTCCCCCTCTAATAATAATAATGTGGGTATTTGCTAAGCGCTTACTATGTGCAGAGCACTGTTCTAAATTCTGGGGTAGATACAGGGTCATCAGGTTGTCCCATGTGAGGCTCACAATTAATCCCCATTTTACAGATGAGGTAACTGAGGCACAGAGAAGTGAAGTGACTTGCCCACAGTCACACAGCTGACAAGTGGCAGAGCCGGGAGTCGAACTCATGACCTCTGATTCCGAAGCCCAGGCTCTTTCCACTGAGCCACACTTGTTAAGTGCTTACTCTGTGCAGAGCACTGTTCTAAGCGCTGGGGGGGGATACAAGGTGATCTTTTCTCCCACTACACCCAGCTCCCTTCTTCATTCTTCAGAAGCAAAACTTCTCACTCTATCTCATTCTTGTCTCGCCCACTTTCAACATCTTATTCACATCGCCGCTCCTGTCTTGAAATCCTTCTCCCTTCAAAAATTCCAAATAGTTCTCCCCTTCTTCAAGTCCTCCTAAAATCCCACCTTCTCCAGAAGGGTTACCCCTCTACATTTTCCAGTCATCAGTGCACATTCCGCCCCCACCTCACCATTAGGAAGAAGCAGCTGGAGAAGCAGTGTGACCTGGTGGGAAAAGCACGGGCCTGGGAGTCAGAGGACCCAGGTTCTACTCCTGGCTCCATCACTTGCCTCCCGTATGACCTTGGGCAATGTACTTAACTTCTCTGTGCTTCAGTTTTCTCTTTACAAAATTCATTCATTCATTCATTCAATAGCATTTATTGGGCGCTTACTATGTGCAGAGCACTGTACTAAGCGCTTGGAATGTACAATTCAGCAACAGATAGAGAAGGTGATTCAGTACCTGTTCTCCCACCTACCTAGGCTTAGTGGAACTTAGTGGAACAGGGATTGGGTCTGACCTGATTCTCTGAATCTACACCAATACTTAGTCCAGTGGTTGGTTTGAAGTAAGCCCTTAACACACCACTATTATTATTATATTATTAACACCTCAGCAGTATACACACTCACAATCCCCATTGCACATTTATACATATTCATTTCTGTCCTGTAGTTTTTATTCATCTCTCCATCGCTCCATTTTCTTCTTCCTCGTAATGACATTTTATTCCGTGTCTATCTCCCCCATTAAATTGTGTGTTCTTCGAGAGGAAGGATCGCGTGTTTTACCTCTACTGTTCTCTCTCACAAAATCTTCTCTCACAAAATCTAAGTATGGTGAAATAGACCCATTAGAGGCTCAATAGATACTATTGCTCGATTAAGATATTCCTGTTGGATATTTTTCAATGATATTTGTTAAGGGCTTACTATGTGCCAGACAGTGTACTAAGTGCTGGGCTGGATACGAAGTTGGACACAGTCTATGTCCACATGGGGCTAACGTTCTTAATCCCCATTTTACAGTTGAGGTAACTGAGGAACAGAAGAGTTAAGTGACTAGCCCGAGGTCTTGCAGTAGGTAAGTGGTGAAGACAGGATTTGAACCTGACGCTCTGGCTCCCAGGCCCCTACTTTTTCCACCAGGCCTTGCTGCTTCACTGGAATGGATGTTAAGGTTGTCAGTAAGTAAATTGATTTTTCAAGCATCCCGGTTCCTCTGACAAGGTCAGAATACTGATACAAATGGATCATTGACCTGGCCTAGAATATTGTTTCATAAGTGCTTATGTTCTTGTGAACTCTTTTGAGTCCATAAGCTTCTCGTGGGCAGGGATCATGTCTACCTACTCTATCATATTGTATTCCCCCGAGAACAGTGCTCTGTACATAATAAGTGCTTAATAACTACAATCGATCAATTGATTTCAGGTCACCAATGCCTTCTCTGCAAATGTCGTTTTCCAGGAGAATGAAGTGCTCATAGAATTGATGAATCTCACAAGTGGGGCAGTGTACTAGGAACGAGCCTTTTATTTTCCCAGACCTCAAGAGCTCTAGCCAATGAAACATTTTCAATTTTAGAAGAATAAAATAAACTGGTACCCTGAGGAGGATCGAATTAACTTAAGGCAGAATAAAATAGAATTTGATGATATGTTTCAAATAGTCTATGTAACACTTGAATGGAATCTGAGGTTAAAAAAGAGTCTTCATGAATCACGTGGTACATTCTACAAGCCTCGTCACAGTTGTAATGGGGTGCAATGGTGTCTAAAACACTTAATGAGTTTGGAGTCTTATATTTCTTGCTAAGAGTGTAAACTATCTTATCTTGTCTTATGCTGTTGATGCCATGGACACATCTAATAATGTTAATAATGTTGGTATTTGTTAAGCGCTTACTATGTGCAGAGCACTGTTCTAAGCCCTGGGGGAGACACAGGGGAATCAGGTTGTCCCACGTGGGGCTCACACTCTTAATCCCCATTTTACAGATGAGGTAACTGAGGCCCAGAGAAGTAAGTGACTTGCCCAAAGTCACACAGCTGACAAGTGGCAGAGCTGGGATTCGAACTCATGACCTCTGACTCCAAAGCCCGTGCTCTTTCCACTGAGCCACGCCGCACATCTCCCCCAGAACACCCCGCTCCATCTGCAATCGTTCTGGTAGTGGATCCAAAGAGTTTCCTTGGGCAAAATCCGGAAGCGGTTTACCATTGCCGCCTTCCACGCACAACCAGAAATATTTTGATGTCTACCTGATGCCTATTTTATTTTACAAACCGAAGTGAATCTTCTATCTCTTAGGGTGCATTATTAGGAGTCTGTTCTAGAGATCTGTAATTAAGCTAGTTCTTTACTATTTAATGTTCTATATTGTTTCAGTTTTTGCTGAAGCCTCCTAGCTCACTGGATTTGACTTCAGATGAGCAACTTAGAAATCACACAACTTTCCCCGATTGTTTTGTCCTTCTGAGAAGTGAAAAGATGGTCTGGGGATCCCAGAGCCTACTATTATCTTAGGGTTTTGAGATCCATTTGACACTGTTCAATCAATTATATTTATTGAGCACTTATTGTATGAAGAACACTGCACTAAACACTTGGGAGAGTAAAATATAGGAGAGTTGGTAGGCTCGTTGTCTATCCACTATTAGCATACAGTCTAGAGAGGCAGACATTAATGTAAATAAATAATCTATGGATACATACGTAAGTGCTGTGGGGTTGAGGGAGAGGTAAATAAAGGGTACAAATTCAACTACAAGAGTGATACAGAAGGGAGTGGGAGAAGAGGAAATGAGGGACTGATCCCAGCAAGCCTCTTGGAGGAGATGTATCTTCAATAAAACTTTGAAGTTGGGAAGAGTGATCATCTGTCAAATATGAAGATGTGGGCAAAACGTTGGTGGTAAGATAGATAAGATGGAGGTATAGAGAGTGGATTGGCATTAGTGGAGTGATGTGTGTGTGCTGGGTTGCAGTAAGAGAGTAACGAGGTGAGGTAGGAAGGGAAAAGGTTATTGAGGGCTTTAAATAATAATGATGGTATCTGTTAAGTGCTTACTATATGTCAGGCAGCCAATGGTAAGGCATTTCTGTTTGATACAAAGGTGGTTGGGAAACCACTGGAGGTTCATGAGGATTGGGGAGACATGGACTGAACGTTTTTCTAGAAAAAGAATCCAGGCAGCAGAATGAAGCATGGACTGGAGTGGGAGAGATAGGAGTCAGGGAGGTCAGCAAGGAGGCTGACGCAGAAATCGAGGTGGGATAGGATAAGTTTTTCATTTAATGTGGTAGCAATTTGGATGAAGAGGAAAGGGCAGATTTCAGCAGTGTTGTGGAGGTTGAACCGACAGAATTTGGTGTCAGATTGAATATGTGTGTTGAATGATGAAGGAGATGAGTAGAGGTTGATAATAAGGTTATGGACTTGTGAAACAGGGAGGATGGAGGTGCTTTCAACAGTAACAGAAAGGTCAGAAGGTCACGAGAAGGACAGGGTTTTGGTGGGAAGATGAGTTCTGTTTTCGACATGTTAAATTTGATGTGTCGACATCTGATTTTTCTAGCAATCTCAATTCAGTAGAGCCCAAAGATGAAAATCAGAGCTTTTCAGCAATGCAGAATCTCAGCCCCATCCATCACCACTTGAGTACAAAGATGGTCATGACCGGAAATATGTGATTCTATGCATTTGTGTTCCAAATGTCTTCAATCCTGATGCCACCATATGTCTGCTTTACACCAAAGAAGCAGGTGCCACATGTGACTGAAAAGGAGTGGGAACCAGTGTGGCCTAATGGATGGAGCGTCAGCCTGGAATCCAGAGGACATGGGTTCTAATTCTGACCCCACCACTTTCCTGCCGTGTGACCCTGGAAAAGTCACTTAACTTCTCTTAGAAAGTCACTTAGAGAAGCAGAGTGGCTCAGTGGAAAGAGTCCGGGCTTGGGAGTAAGAGTTCATGGGTTCGAATCCCGGCTCGGCACCTTGTCAGCTGTGTGACTGTGGGCAAGTCACTTCATTTCTCTGTGCCTCAGTTCCCTCATCTGTCAAATGGAGATTAACTGTGAGCCTCATCTGGGACAACCTGATTACCCTGTATCTCCCCCAGTGCTTAGAACAGTGCTCTGCACATAGTAAGCGCTTAACAAATACCAACGTTATTAGTTATTATTCTCTGGGCATCAGTTTCCTCACCTGTTCTCCTCCCTATTTAGATTGTGAGCCCCACGTGGGACAGGAATTGTGTCTGACCTGATTATCTTGTTTCTACCCCAGTACTTAGAGCAGTTCCTTGACACATAGTAAGTACTGAACAAAGACCATAAAAAAGACCATTTTTATCTTTTTTTCAGTAGCAATAAGAAAATGAGTGCTGAGAAATGTCCTGAGAAAAGTGCTGACAGTCCACCATCGTAAGACAGCATCTTTCAGTTACAAAGGTACGTTGTTCATAAGGCTTGATGCATATGTCTTTCTCGTCGCTCTATACATTCAAGTCTCTCTTTCACAGATAAAACAACGTAACACAGAAGAACAAGCAGACTGTTAATTAGCAGATTTCAACAGGAGTCTTCTTATTGTCACTTTTAGAGAAAAGAGTCCCTGGTTTTGTCAAAAACAGATTAAAAGGTTCTTAAGTAATAATACTTATTCTAGTATTTGTTAAGCACTTACTATGTGCCAAACACTAAGTGCTGGAGTAGATATGTTAATCGGGTTGGACACAGTCACTGACACATAGGGTGTTCACATTCTTAATCCCTATTTTACAGAGGCGGTAACTGAGGCCCAGAGAAGTGAAGTGACTCACCTCAGGTCATACAGCAGACGAGTGGAGAATCCGGGTTAGAACCCAGGTGCTTCTGACTCTCAGCCCCATGCTCTATCCACTAAGCCACTCATTATCTTTATAATTATCAAAAATATGATAAATGCAAGCAAATATATAGCCATGTATGGAACTGAACTCCATTTTCAAAAATGGCACCACTGACAGTGGAATTTTATCCCCATGAGTATAATAAAGACAGCAGCAGTAATAATAATAATAATAATAATAATAAATGTGGTATTTTTAAGCAGTTTTATCACTGGGGTAGATACAAGATAATCAGATCAGACATAGTCCCTGTCTCATGTACGGCTCCCACTCTCAGGGTAAAAAACAATAGGTATTCTTTATTTATTTTCCAGATGAGGAAACTGAGGCACCGGGAAGTTAAATGGCTTGCCCAATGTCACCAAGCAGTCAAGAGGTGGAGAGCGGGTTAGACCCCAGGTGAGCTGACTTCCAGACCTGTGTTATTTCCACTTGGCCATACTGCTTTTCTTATTTATAATAATAATGATGGTATTTGTTAAGCACTTACTATGTGTAAAGCACTGTTCTAATAGCTGTGGAACACCTACTGTATCTGATCAGGGCTTGGTACCAAACACCTGGGTCCTTGCTCTTGAGAAGCTCCCAATCTAATGGGTAACGGACCGGGAATAGACATGGTCTTCCCCAACAGTGTGCACTTCTAGGGTCTTTGGAAACTCCCGATTAGACTGTGAGCCCATCACTGGGCAGGGATTGTCTCTATCTGTTGCCGAATTGTACATTCCAAGTGCTTAGTACACTGCTCTGCACATAGTAAGCGCTCAATAAATACTATTGAATGAATGAACTCTTGTCTAATCAGGATGAACTGTGCATTGCAAAACTGGCTATTCAGAAGTTCAGTGCTCTACCCAAAGATTTGCAACCTCTTCAAGCTCATGAGAAGCAGAGCAGGATATTGTTGAGCTCCTGATAAACCTCAATTCCTTAGCTCTACCTCAGTAATTCCCGTTTCAATTTCCGACCAGTAAGGTTGTCGAAAACACCATCAAGGCAGTAATAACTATGGAATTTATTTAGAACTTATTCGGTTCCTAGAGCCGTTCTAAATGCACAGGGATAAATACAAGGTCATCAGATCTGATATAATCCCTCTCCCATGCAGACCTTACAACATTTTTTCTAATGGTGCTTTTAATGGTACTTGTTAAGTGCTTACTATGTGCCAGACACTGTACTGAGCATTAGGGAAGATACAAGCTAAGCAGGTTAGACACAGTCCCTGTCCCACGTGAGTCTTAATCTTCATTTTCCAGATGAGGTAACTGAGGCACAGAGAAGTTAAGTGACTTTCCCCAGGTCACATAGCCGGCCAGTGGCAGAGTGGGATAATAATAATGATAATAATAAGGATGGTATTTCTTAAGCGCTTACTATGTGCCAAGCACTGTTCTAAGCATTGGGTATTGATTGCCAGCCCAGTGCTCTATCCACTAGACCATGCTGCTTCTCTATGATACCATCTATTTGCTATTTTACAGTTGGGGAAACTGAGGTCCAAGGAGGTTAAGTCACTTGCCCGAGACTATACGGCAGACCAGTGGCAGAATTTGAACTCCCAGTCCCTTGCTCTTTCCACTAGGCTAGTCTACTTCCTAACCCCAAAATACCAGCATTCTGCCTGCCATCACTCATCATCATCATTACCGCTAACATTTTTCTAAGGGAGAGGCAGAT
Organism: Ornithorhynchus anatinus; assembly: GCF_004115215.2. Lineage (NCBI taxonomy): Eukaryota > Metazoa > Chordata > Mammalia > Monotremata > Ornithorhynchidae > Ornithorhynchus > Ornithorhynchus anatinus. The sequence goes on along the minus strand of NC_041729.1, from coordinate 155,969,129 downwards.
CGATGTGCCGAGGTAATTCCAAGGAAATCACTTAGGAAGTAATTCTTGGCCGACGAGGGGGCACAGTCTTCATGGGGTCATGTAGGCATATAGAGCAGAAGAATATAATGCAAATCACAGGATTGCAAAGGTAGAAGTCAGTGATTAAATTGTCAGTTGTGAAAACGTATCGTTTTTACAAGTATTTAGGAGGGGTGGTGGATGGCTAGCTCGTTACTCCAGGTAATCAGTCCTTGGTTACCAACTGCTTTATCTTTCCAACAATATAATAATAATAATAGTACTTGTTCTAAGCACTGGGGTAGATACTGGGGTGGGCTAGAGAAGCAGCATGGCTCATTGGAAAGAGCACAGGTTTGGAAGTCAGAGGTCGTGGGTTCTAATCCCGACTCCGCCACTTGTCAGCTGTGTGACTTTGGGCAAGTCACTTCACTTCTCTGTGCCTCACTTACCTCCTCTGTAAAATGAGGATGAAGACTGTGAGCTCCAAGAGGACAACCTGATCACTTTGTATCCGCCCCCAGTGCTTAGAAAAGTGCTTTGCCCGTAGTAAGCGCTTAACAAATGCCATCATTATTATTATTATTATTATTATTATACAACTTCTCGGAGGCACAGAGAAGTGAAGTGACTTACCCAAGGTCACACAGAAAACAAGTGGGGGAGTGGAATAGGTTAGAACTTCGGTCCTTCTGATTCTCAGGTCCATGCTCTACCCACTAAGTCACATAGCTTCTCAAACTAAATCTGAAAGTTGGGACGTCCACGTGACTCATTTTACCAACGTCCACTCAAGCAGATACTCACTTTGACCCTCAGTTAGGGGTGAGAGGAGGAATTAGAAGAAGTCTTCCCCGACTAAGCCCTCCTCTACTCTTCTCCCACTCCTTTCTGTGTGGCTCTTACTTGTTCCTTCATTCATCCTCCTTCCCAACCCCACGGCATATACGTTCACATCTGTAATTTATTGATTTGTTATTTATTTCTTTATCTGTGTATTTATATTAATGTCTGTCTTCCCCTCTAGACTGTGAGCTCATTGTGGGCAGGAATGTAAATAATAATAATAATGTTGGTATTTGTTAAGCGCTTACTATGTGCCGAGCACTGTTCTAAGCGCTGGGGTAGACACAGGGGAATCAGGTTGTCCCACGTGGGGCTCACAGTCTTAATCCCCATTTTACAGATGAGGGAACTGAGGCACAGAGAAGTTAAGTGACTTGCCCACAGTCACACAGCCGACAAGTGGCAGAGCTGGGATTCGAACTCATGAGCCCTGACTCCAAAGCCCCAGAATAGTGTTTAAAGAAGGTTTCAATGCGCAGCAACTAAAATGTTAGCACTTATTTGGATTAGTTCATCAGCCAATCAATCAGTCAAGCAGTCTTATTTATTGAGCACTTACTGGGTGCAGAGCACCATCAGCGCCTAGAACAGTGCTTGGCACATAGTAAGCACTTAACAAATACCATTATTATTCTAAGCACTTGGGAAAGTACACTTTAACAGAGTCGGTAGACATATTCCCTGCCCACAGCGAGCTTACAGGTTAGAGAGGGAGACAGACATTAATATAAATAAATGAATTATGGATAAATACACAAATGGTGTGGGGCTGAAGGAGGGGTGACTACGTTCATGCTCTAAGAGCTCCTATGGAGAGCATCTAATCCTATTCATTCATTCGATCATATTTATTGAGCACTTACTGTGTACAAAACACTGTACTAAGCGCTTGGGAGAGTACAATACCACAATAAACAGACACATTCCTGCCCACAACGAGTTCACAGTCTAGAGGGGGAGACAGACATGAACATAAAGAAATAAAGAACCAATAAATAAATAAATAAATTACAGATTTTTACATGATGTAAGGATGAGAAGGGGGATGAATGAAGGAGCAAGTAAGAGCGGCACAAAAGGGAGTGGGAGAAGAGCAGAGGAGGGCTCAGTCAGGGAAGGTTTCTCGGAGAAGTTCTTCACTTCCTTTATGGGTTAGATGTCTCCATCTTTGATTTGACATTACATGTTACCTCCAAAATTTGATAGTGAGAGGTAGCGAAGCCCACATGGGACTCGCAGGCTAAGTAGAAGGGAGCAGGATTTGCCATGGGTCTTGCATTTCCTCCTGCTTTCAAGACACCTCCACTTGGAAGTCCTGCCATTAGCTAAAACTTCACATGTCCAAAACAGAACTCCTTATCTTCCCACCCAAGCCCTGTCCTCCCCTTGACTTTCCCATCACTGTAAACAAACCTACCATCCTTCTTGTCTCACAAAACTATACCTTGGCCTAGTCCTTGTCTCCTCTAGCTCATTCAACCCACATATTCAATCTGTCACTAAATCCTGTCAATTCAGCCTCTTCAATATTGCTAAAATCTGCTCTTTCTTCCCCATCCAAACTGCTACCATGTTAATCCAAGCACTTATCCTTCCCGTCTTTATTATATCAAACTGCGTACTGACCTCCCTCCCTCCTATCTCTTCCCATCTCCAGTCCATACTTCCCTTTGCTGCCTACATCATTTTTCTACACAAACATTCAGTCCATGTTGCCCCACCGTTCAAGAACCTCCAGTGGTTGTCCATCCATCTCTGCATCAAGCAGACATGCCTCACCATCGACTGTAAAGTATTCAATCATCTTGACCCCTCTTACCTCACCTCACTACTCTCCTTCTACAACCCAGCCCGCACACTTCACTCCTCTCGTGCTGACCTACTCACTGTACCTTGATCTCGTCTCCCTCACCGCCAACCTCTTGCCCACGTCCTGCCTCTGGTCCGGAACACCCTCCCTTTCCATATCCAACAATAATTACTCTCCCTACCTTCAAAGCCTTATTAAAGGCACATCTCCTCTAAGAGGCCTTCCCTGACCAAGCTCACATTTCTTTTTGTCCCACTCCTTTCTTCGACACCCTGACTTGCTCTCTTTAGTCATCCCTCTCCTCCTCCAGGCCCCAAAGAGCCTTTGGACATAACCAAAATTTATTTAATACCTGTGTCCCCCTTTAGACTTTGGGCAGGGAATATAGCTGTTCTATTGCTGTGTTGTTGCCTGCTGTGTGACCTTGGTCAAGTCACTTAATTAACAGGACAGGTGTTAAATCTGCAGTTTGGATTTTTTTTAATGGTCATTTGTTTAAGCGCTTACTATGTGCCAAGCACTGGGGTAGATACACGTTAATCACAGTCTGTGTCACACATAGGGTTCCCAATCTTGATCCTGATTTTACAGATGAGGTAACTGAGGCTCAGAGAATAATAATGACAGTATTTGTTAAGCGCTTACTATGTGCCAAGCACTGTTCTAAGTGCTGGGGGGAGGGGGATACAAGGTAATCAGGTTGTCCCAAGTGGGGCTCACAGTCTTAATCTCCATTTTACAGATGAGGGAACTGAGGCACAGAGAAGCGAAGTGACTTGCCCAAGAGCCAGGATTAGTACCCTGACCTTCTGACTCGCAGGCCTGTGTGCTATCCACTACACCATGCTGCTTCCCATAAAACTGTGTTCATTAAGTACTTACAATGTGTCAGGCACTGTTCTAAGCGCTGGGGTAGATACAAGATTGTCAGGTTGGATACAGTCCATATCCCAAATGAGGCTCACAATCTTAATCCCCATTTTACAGATGAACTAGCTGAGGCACAGAGAAATGAAATGACTTGCCCTAGGTCACACAGCAGAGAACTGGCAGAGCCAAGATTAGAACCTAGGTCCTTCTGAATCCCAGGACCTTGATCTATCTGCGGAGCCACCCTGCTTCTCCCATATGGGACAAGGACTACGCCCAATCTGATCATTTTATATGTATCCCAGCACTTAGTAACGTGTTCGGGACATAGTAAACACTTAACAAATATTAATTAGAAAAAAAAATCACAGAGGGGGCCAGTGGAAGAACTGGGATTCGAACCCAGGTCTCCAGGCACCCAATCAGGTGACCATTCAAAAGGGCCATTCTGCTCAGGACTCCCTATTTAGAGAGCTCCAAATTAAACTGTCACCAGATCCACTCAGCATGGTTCTGACTCAGAGAAACACCACACGCAGAAATATGATAATAATAATATTGGTTAAGCACTTATTATGTGCCAAGCACCATCCAAAGTGTTGAAATAGATACAAGGTTATCAGGTTGGACGCAATTCCTGTCCCACGTGGGGCTCACAGTCTTAATCCCATATTACAGATGAGGTAACTGAGGCCCAGAGAAGTGAAGTGACTTGCCCAAGGTCACACAGCAGACAAGTGGCAGAGATGAGATTAGGACCCAGGTCCTTCTGACTCCCAGGCCCGTGCTCTATCCACTAATAATAATGTTGGTATTTGTTAAGCGCTTACTATGTGCCGAGCACTGTTCTAAGCGCTGGGGTAGACATAGGGGAATCAGGTTGTCCCACTTGAGGCTCACAGTTAATCCCCATTTTACAGATGAGGGAACTGAGGCACAGAGAAGTGAAGTGACTTGCCCACAGTCACACAGCTGTCAAGTGGCAGAGCTGGGAATCGAACCCATGACCTCTGACTCTGAAGCCCAGGCTCTTTCCACTGAGCCACGCTGCTTCCCCTAGCCATGCTGTAGGGCACACTGCTTCTCTCCTACTTGCCCACACTAGACTTGCAGGTGCCCAGAAAGAGCAAGACAATGATCAAGCCGACACCAAACAAATATCATCCAAACATTCGATCCAGTAGATTAAGCTGTCTATCTGGATCTACTCTGCAATTAATATTTACCAACAAGTATCTGAGAGAGTATTTTGGTCACTGACAAGGAGACGAAACTTGCGGCAGAAATTCTTTGCTCTTAATGAATTTTTATTTTTATCATCATCATAATCAGTATTATATTTTGTAAACCCTTATTCTGTGTCAAGCAATGTTTTAACCCCTGGAGATAATCAGGTGGGATTCAGTCCCGCCTGGGCTCGTTGTCTAAATCGGAGGGAAGGAGGATTTAATCTCCATTTTATAGATAAGGTAACTGAGGCAGAGAAATTAAGTGACTCCCCAAGGTTATACAACAAACAAGTGGCAGAGTCGGGATTAGAAAATCCAGGTCCTCCTACTTTCAGCCCCTCGCTTTTCCCATTAGGCCATGCTGGTTCACGATGAATCAGTGGAACGGAAGTTTAAAATGCTACGGAGGTGTGAAGGGGATCCATTCTGCACTTCAGAGAGCAGATCCATAAATCTTTAAACACCCACACCTGCAAGTTCATGGTTTTTCAAATGTTTTTGCCATTTTTCTGCCCATCGTTTTTAAGCCATCATCTTGAGTGGGCAGCAGGCACAGCTCACGGCTACTTTCACATCCCACAGAGCCCCTCTCTGCAGAAAGGACTTGTTGGCAAAACTGTCAGTTGACTGCTGTCTAGGACAGTAAATACTCTGTGCTCCTTCTTAGGTCCTGGCCCCAAAATAATTAAAAATAGAATTCTTCTCCTCAACACAGGAAATAAAAGGGTGGAAACTGATGGCAGAAAAAGTCTGTCCGATCAGGAAAGAATGACGGACTCTCTTCAAGAGACCTAATGGATTTTTTTTTCAAATCTTCTTTGAAATGTCCTTAAATCCCCCAGTATTTCCCTTGTGAGGTTGTTCTCGGATTTAATTTTAATAGTAGGATTTTTCTTCTGGATTTTCCATCCCTACCGGCTTATCCTACTGTCAATCACGGAGAGGCCTCACTCAGACAGACATCTCCATGGTGAAAAGCACCCATTTAGCCCACTTGGTTCACCAGTTTCCTTCCTTGACAGAACGACCTCTCTTATTTGGGGATTCCACAAAGTACAGAATAAGGAAATCATATGTTGGCCCCACCCTCTCTCACCTGCCCACCTCTGCCCTCACACTGTAGCACGGCAAACCAATAAGGGACCACCTTTTAGTATGTCCACTGGTGGCCAGAACTGTGAGTCCTGCATTGGTCTTTTTAATTTTACCCACACGTCACCATTCGTCGTGTCTTTCTCAAATTTAAAGGCCAGCTAGTGAGGTATATAACAATAATAATAATAATAATCGCGGTATGTGTTAAGCACTTATTTTGGGACAGACACCGTTCTAAAGTTATAGGGTAAATACAAAGTAATCAGGTCGGACACAGTTCCTGTCCCACACGGGGCTCACAGTCTTAACTCCACTTTACAAAACAGGTAACTGAGGCATAGAGAAGTTAAGTGACTTGTACAAGGTCACACAGAAGACAAGTGGCAGAGTGGGGATGAGAACCTAGGTTCTTCTGACTCCCAGGACCGTGCTCTTCCTCCATTAGGCTACACTGCTTCTCAAACAGGGTCACGTGGTCCTGCTCACAAGGAGTGGTATTATGAGCCGGAGATATCTTCTACTCCATTAATAATTGAATCAAGCCAAAAACCTTGGTGAATTTGAGAAACTGATACCAGTGGAATTCTGCATTCATTCATTCATTCATTCATTCATTCAATAGTATTTATGGAGCGCTTACTATGTGCAGACCACTGTACTAAGTGCTTGGAATGTACAATTGGGCAACAGATAGAGACAATCCCTGCCCAATGATGGGCTCACACAGAGAAGCAGACAAGAAGGGGCATGGCCTAGTGAGAAGCAGTGAGGCCTAGTGGATACAACTTGATCTTGGGAGTCAGAGGACCTGGGTTCTAATCCCAGCTCCTCTACTCATTTGTTGTGTGACCTAGGGCAAGTCACTCTTTATTTCTATGTCCCAGTTACCTCATCTGTAAGAAGAGGATTAAGACCACGAGCCCCACGTGCGATATGGATTGTGTCCAACCTGATTTCTTCTTCTTCAATAGTATTTATTGAGCGTTTACTTTGTGCAAAGCACTGTACTAAGAGCTTGGGAGAGTACACTATAACAAACAGATTCCTGCCCACAAAGTGTTCACAGTCTTGAGGGGGATTTGCTTTGTATCTATCCCAGCACTTAGTACAGTGCCTAGTAAGTGCTTAACAAATACCATAAAAGAAAAAATTCAAGAAACTAAAAGGCTGAGGGACATCATTTTTAGTCATGTTTAGACCTGAGAGGCATTGTACTCTGTAAAAATCCATTCATTTTTTCAAATAACTGGAATTCACATTTTTTCTTAACGACGGGGATTCATTAGTAAGAGAGTGCTTAGTAGTCTGAAAATAGTTTTCCACTTGCATTTCTAAAGCAGAATTATGAAACAAAATTAATTGCCTTCTGCATTGGTTGTTAGTCTATTCACAGCAAGATAAAGTGGATTTCTTAACTCTGATTTCCACTGTTTTCCCTCTGTCTATCACGAAAGTGATTGTGATTTACAATGTAGTTGGGCCACTTATTTAAACACTGAGGCACGGCTTTATGTAAAATTCATTGTTGTCTACTGGGAGAGCACAAGAAAAGCCTAAAGGGGATTTGTACACTTCCAGCTATTGGATAGGGTTATTTATGATACAGTTACTTAAATGTCAGTTTGAACATCCGAGGGCAGAATTCATCCTGAGTTACCCAATTAAGCACGGTGGATTTCTGTTACGATTTAGGTGATTCCATTTCATAACTTTTTTCCAAATGAAATCTACCCTTAGTGGTATGATGAAAACACATAGGTTTAAATGACCATTCTAAATTTTAAATACACCTATCATCAATGCTGTAAGTAAGGTGAAACTGGTCAGAACTCTGTGCTGGTATAATGCCCAGAATAGTTGTCCCGGGGAGGGGGAGAGAAAGCGGGTGGGAAGGGAGAGGGAGGCTTGCCCACATGGAGTTGCCCTGGGAAAAAGCGTGACCCTTGGAATAATTCTTGCTCCCGACTGCGGTTGTTGTGGCCATCACTGTCCCCCTTCCAGCACTTAGAACAGTGCTTGGCACATAGTAAGCGCTTAAGAAGTACCATTATTTTTAAAAGTCTGCTTCCCACCTGATGCGAGAAGAGGGCAGGAGCCATCGGTTTTCCAGTTAGAATGTGTGTTTTTTTTAATACTGTGAGCACTGTCTATAATGTATAATCTCTCCTCATGACCTTCCCCTGCTGTTGATCCAATGGACAGAACACTAGGCCGTAAGTACCGTGGCTCGGTGGATAGAGGCCGGGACTGGGAGACAGAAGGACCTGAGGTCTAATCGCGGCTCGGCCACTTGTCTGCTGTGTCATTTTGGGCAAGTCACTGCACTTCTCTGGGCCTCAGTTACCTCATCTGCGAAATGGGGATTAAATGATGATATTGATGATGATGGTATTTGTTAAGTGCTTACTATGTGCCAAGCACTGTTCTAAGCACTGGGGTAGATACGAGGTAATCGGGTTGTCTCGCTTGGGGCTCACATTCTTAATCCCCATTTTACAGATGAGGTAACTGAGGCCCTGAGAAGTTAAGTGGCTTGCCCAAGGTCACACAGCTGAAAAGTGGCAGAACAGGCATTAGAATCGGGGATTAGATTAGATTGAGACTGTGAGCCCCAAGTAGGATAGGGTCTGTGACCAACCTGATTAACATTTATCTACCTTAGTGCTGAGAACAGTGCTTGGCACGTAATAAGCATTTAACCGGCACCATAATCATTATTATTATTAAGCTCATTGTGGGCAGGGAATGTGTCTGTTCTATTGCTCTGCACACAGTAAGTGCTCAATAAATACAGCTGCATGAATGAAGAAAGGAAAGGAGGAAGCGCTCAATAAATACACTTGACTTACTGCTCTGGGAACCAGAAGAACTTAGATCTGGTCCTGCTTCAGCATGTAAGTGGCTAATGGAGGCAAAGTTTGAGCATCCTCTAGACTGTAAGCCCATTGCGGGAAGGGGTGGCCTCTCTTTATTGCCGCATTGTACTTTCCAAGTGCTTAGTACAGTGTTCTGCACACAATAAGCGCTCAATAAATACGATTGAATGACTGAATGATTGTGCCTTGTAACGTAATGGATCCCAGTCCACCCATTTTCTCTGATGCACTTCGGCCCCCAGTGGAAAATTGCCTGACAGGGATGAGAGGCGAAGATGAATCTGAGCAGGAAATTAGCATTAGACTCAGTGCCCCTAAACAAGATCTCTCTCAACTGTTGTTCATGATGGGAGATTCCGTTTCCTCATTATCTCCATGACCTCGGGCTCTACTGGCTCACCTACAATGCTCTTTCGTGGGGCAGCAATGGGGATCTTTAAAATGGCAACCCTCTGAGTCCCCAATGTGATTAAGATATCGTTAGCCAGGAAATGAGCAGACCAAACATTTTGGGGCACTTAATTGAATTCCATGGTCACAAAATTCTGCTTCCCAAGTAATTAACATTTTTATCTCATGAACGCTGTTTTCAAACTCCTTAAGAGACAAAGGAAATCTCTTAATTCCTAAAGCCATTTTTCTGAAATCAAATGAGCTTTTTGTTGAACTGGGGGGTCAGATGAATGAAACACACCCAACTTCCCAAGACTCCAGATTTACAAAATGCACACTTATTTTATTGGGTGACCATATGTTGCCATCTAGCTATTTGCACAAAGTTGTTTTCCTTACTACAAGAAATTTTTCACATTAATATTTTAATTATTTTTCCCTAGATATCCCTAAATCCCTTTTTATCCCTTCAAATTTATTTCAAGGATTTTATAGTTGTTGTTTTTCCCCCACTAAGTTCTATAGGTAGGATGCTTGGGGAGAAAAAGAAAATTGATACATTTAAAGACAACTTGTTTAAAAGTAATGACCTGAGCATCGTATTGGTAATTCGGTCAGGATGGAGGGGTGGGCAGTTGAAAGCCAATAAAGTCATATTCCACATAACTTGAGAAATGTAATATGGTCATTAATTGCTGAGAAGCATCATGGCCTGGTGGATAGACCATGGGCCTGGGGGTCAGAAGGACCTGGGTTCTAATCCCAGCTCTGCCACTTGTCTGCTGTATGACCTTGGGCAAGTCACTTCACTTCTCTGGGCCTCAGTTCCCTCATCTGTAAAGTGGGGATTGAAACTGCGAGGCCCATGTGGAACAGAGACTGTGTCCAACCTGATCTGCTTGTATCCAACCCAGCCCTTCGTACAACTTCCTGGAACATAGTAGCACTTGATAAATACCATAATTATTATTTTTATTATTATGACTGTGTCACAGGGGAAGAGAGACAACACTGGCAATCAGAAATACAAAGGCCCATTTTGAGTAGAGAGTTCAAAAAGAATCTGTGGAGCTGATGTTTTCCTATAAAATGGCCTGTAGCTTAGAAGCTTCAGTTAAGACTGCTAATCACACAGAAGCGTGACCTAGTGAAAAAAGCTTGGGCCTGGGAGTTAGGGAACCCAGCTCTACCACTAATCCCAGCTCCACCACTTGCCTGCTGCATGACCTCGGGAAAGTCACTTAACTTCTCTGCACCTCAGTTTCCTCATTTGTAAAATGGTGATGGGTGCTTATATTACCTGAGGTCTACAGTTCAATTTCTCGCTAGAAAGGATTTCTAACAAACAGGGGTAATCCTTCATCGACTATTTAATAATATAGATGTTTTCCTGTACTCTCTACTGTCCTCATGATATTTTTTTTCATTTTTATTCATTCTTTCTAGGACACTGTTTACTCATCACCTCTTTTTATTACAGATACACCTGAAATAGCACTTGCTCTTTAAACCCACTTTTCAGTGTTAAAATTCTTCATGCCTAGTCTCAAGAAGAAGTTAGTTGAGTAAGGATATTTAGCGGGACCTTCTTAACAATTGGGATGGTCAGACATTTATTCGGTTCTTAAAAATAAAGAAATTAAAAATTAAATTTCCTTAAAACCTTGAGCCTTAAATTTCCATTAAAATACTGTCGTGTTGCTTCTTCCCCATCTGTTTCAGTAATGTACAAATGGTCTAATATGTGAAATGAGAAATAAATGTATCTCACTTCCGCTTGATTCATATGCCTCTTGGAAATCTTCATTCATCTATCAGTCATTCAATCGTTTTTATTGAATGCTCACCGTGTGCAGAGCACTGTCCTCAGCACTTGGAAAATAAAATACAGCAGTAAAGAGAGACATTCCCTCCCCACAACAGGCTCACAGTCTAGGGCGGGGAAAAGGACATCAATACAGGTAAACAGGCATCAATATAAATATAGAATTGTTGAGATATACACATATATATATATTCCTATATATATATATATATATACATAAGAGCTGTGGGGAGGGGAGGAGGGGGGAGAGCAAAGGGAGCGAGTCGAGGTGACTCTGAAGGGAGGGGGAGCTGAGGAAAAGGGGGCTCAGTCTGGGAAGGATTCCTGGAAGAGGTTAACCCTCAGTAGGGCTTTGAAGAGGGGATGAGTGATTTTTTGGAAGATTTGGGGAGGGAGAGCATTCCAGGCCAGAGGTAGGATGTGTGCCGGGGTCAGCAGCCAGAGAGGCAAGATGGAGGCACAGTGAGAAAGTTAAAGCAGAGGAGCAGTGCTCAGGCTGGAATGTAGAAGGAGAGAAGGGAGGTGAGGTAAGAAGGGGCCAGGTGATGGAGAGCTTTAAAGCCATGAGTGAGGAGTTTGGGTTTGATATGGAGTGACACAGTCCTAGGCACTGTAGAAATAAGTGTTTTCTCACTCGGGAAATCAAAATATGCTTTGGAAAAGAAGAGGTAAAATTCTGGTGTAAATAAGTGAATCTTTCAGTTACTTATTCTTGCTTGAAGAGAAGAAAAAGGAAGTCTTTGCTTCTGATTGATAGTGGTCACCTTTTTTGACGTTCTACAATCCTGATGACATTGAATCTCTGTCTTTACTTTGCTTCTGTGCTAGTCTAATAACTTACACTTTGTCAGACTGAATCTTGAATGCCTTTGTTCTAATGGCTGGGGAAAACTAGGATAATAGTTTCCCAAGGTATAGTAACTGCACAGCATTTAGGTTATGCTTCAGAAGTGCAGAAGGCAAGAGTTAATTTTCCCTAGGCCAGCAGGGAGGGGAAGGAGTGGGGAAGAAGGGTCTGCCTGAGAAAATACAGGTACCCAGCCACCGTTGACTTCCTCCTTTACTCTCTCTGACTTGGCCATGCCCCAATCCATTTTACTGTGTGGCCTTGGGCTAGTCACTTCACTTCTCTGTGCCTCAGTTACCTCCACTGTAAAATGGAGATTAAAACTCTGAGCTCCATGTGGGATAGGGACTGCGTCCAACCCATTTTGCTTGTATCCACCTCAGTGCTTAGTATAGAGCGTGGCACAGAGTAAGCACTTAACAAATTCCATTATTTTTATCTCACCAAAGAAGTGCGTGCTTCCTTAAGATGATTCCAAAATTCTGCTCATTCTACGGCCTTGGATCTGTTTGGATAATATTCCTTTTGAATAGAAATTCAGTAAAATTGAGAGAGTAATAGGGACATGCAACTATCTCTTTTTCTTTTATGTTGCCAGTCCAGGATTCTTTGGTGATGTATCCTTCTGAACAGATCCACGTCAATTTAATTTGAGTGGGAACATTATGCAGAGAAAGGAATTCAAGGTTATTAAAGGTTCTAAGTAATTGGCATTCATTAATAGCATTACACCAATGAGATCTGTTACATTTCTGTACCTTCTGGACATTGTCCATAGGTGAGTAAGATGTGACTCTTATGCTAATCAGTTGATTAATATCCCAAATAAAATTAGCAAACGAAGAAGATAATCAATAGTAAACATCAGTTACAAAGAGTTAAGTTTCTGGATTCCAAACCTGGAAGTTAAATTTCTAGCAACATTTGCCTGGAAGAGTTCTTTTCATCTTTACTCATTTATTAGTATTCATTGGTGAGAATTCATGAGATTATGCATTTATCTCATCACTTCTATCGTACTTTATTATACTCTGACCTCCTCTCCTTGATGGTGCCCATTTCAGTTGAAAGACATTTTAGCCAGAACTAATAATGAAGGACTCTTTAAATATATCAAAAGGAGGAAACTGACTAGGGAATCAGCAGAATCACTTGATAACTGTAGTTTGGAAAGAGCACTGTGGAGAGAACTGAGAACTGGATGAATGTTAAGGCAGCTTCACTCACCTCGTTTTTTGTTGTTTTTTTAATCTAAAGAACAGTTAAATTGAGGTGATCATACAAGCATGAGAAGCAGCAAGGACTAATGAACAGATCTTGGAGCAGGGAGGCAGGAGACTTGGATTCTGATCCTGACTCTGATACTTTCCTGCTGTGTGACCTTAGGTAAGTCACTTAACTTCTTTGTGCCAAAATTTCCTTATCTATCAAATGGGGATTAAACACCTGTTGTCCCTCCCCCTTCTCTACTTGAGAAACAGCGTGGCTCAGTGGAAAGAGCATGGGCTTTGGAGTCAGAGGTCTTGGGTTCGAATCCCAGTTCTGCCACTTGTCAGCTGTGTGACTTGGGCAAGTCACTTCACTTCTCTGTGCCTCAGGTATCTCATCTGTAAAATGGGGATTAAGACTGTGAGCCCCACGTGAGACAACCTGATTCCCCTGTGTCTACCCCAGTGCTTAGAACAGTGCTCTGCACATAGTAAGCGCTTAACAAATACCAACATTATTATTACTTCTGTGTTTATCACTAGTCCCCTCTCCCCCTTTTTATTTTGAATTTCTGCATCACCCAAGGTCAGGGACCATGCCTAAATTGTTATTCATTCATTCATTCATTCATTCATTTATCTATACTATTATTATTATTATTGTTTGATTTAGACCAAATTGAGAAACTAGATGTAACCGTGGTGAGAGTTCTAAAGGGAATGAGTGGGTTTGTTGCAAAACTCTTGAAAAGAATGTGATCAACCTACCATTACAATTGTCCACCATACCAGATTTGACTTGGTAAATTATCAGTTGGATGCCACTCATGAGAGGGTTCCAAAGTGATCCTGGAAATTAAAATCCGCATGCCTAACTTCCAAATCTGGCCAACTGGAGGATCTAAATTGTGGAACATAACCTTTTCAGGGAAAGACAATCTAATTTCTAAAAAGGGAAATCATGACTCATTAATCTATGGAGTCCTTTGAAGTTATCTAAATGAATTGAGAAAAATCAGTAGAACTACTTAGGTTTACAAAAGGACTTTGATGTGGTTCTAGGCCAAAGGCTTTATGAAATATTGTGTAATCATAAGACTGGAGAGCCTGTTCTATCGTGTCACTGAGAGATAGAAGAAGCAGAGTTGCCTCATAGATGGAGCATGGGCCTGGAGGGCAGAAGGACAGGGGTTGGAAGTGTGGTTCATCATGTGTCTGCTGTGTGACCTTGGGCAAGTTACTTAACTTCTCGACCTCAGTTACCTCAGCTGAAAAATGGCAATTAATATTGTGAGCCCCATGAGGCACATGGAAGGTATCGAACCTGATTACCTTGCATTTACCTCAGTGCTTAGTACAGTTCCTGGCACATGGTGAGGGCTTAACAAATACTATTATTATTATTATTATTATTATTATTGTTATCTTCATCACCAAAATCACCAATCATCACCTTCATCATTATCACCATCATCATCATCATTATCACACTGTCATCACCACCACAATCATCAAACACTTAGTATAGTGCTCTGCACACAGTAAGCACTCAATAAATACGAATGAATGAATGAATGAATGAATGAATGAATGAATGACTATCATCATCATCAATAAAACAATTCTATGCCCACTTGTTTTATTATATTCTATGCATACTATCATGTCTATCTGTCTCCTTTATTAAAGAATCACTATGACCTAATAGAAAGAGTACAGGTCTGAGAGTAATAGGACCTGAATTCCAATCCTGACTCCACCAGTTGCTTCCTGTGACAGTGGGCAGGTCACTTAACTTTTTTACAAGTCAGTTTCCTCACTTGTAAAAACACAGATAAGATAGTTGTTCTACTTCCTAGTTAGACTGTGAGGCAGGGTCCATGTTCAGCTTGATTTTATTGAATCGATCCCAGCACTTAATACTTAATACTTAATACATCATCATCATCGTCGTCATTGATGGCATTTATTGAGCACTTACTGGGGGCAGAGTACTGTACTAAGTGCTTGGGAGACTAAGGTACAACAGAGTTTGCCCACAACAAACTCACAGTCTATATGGGAAGGCATACATTGGTATAAATAAATCATTCATAATAGATAATAGATATGTGCATAGGTGCTGTGGAGCTGAGGGTGAGGCAAATATCAAATGCCCAAAGGACCCTAAAGGGCACAGATCCAATTGTTTAGATGATGCACAAGGAAGAAGGAGCCAGGGAAGAGAAGGCTTAATTAGGGAAAGCTTCTGGAAGAAGGTGTGTCCTGAAAAAGGCTTTGAAAGTCAGGAGAGCTTTGGTCTGTTTCTACCTTGAATCTACCCCAGCGCTTAGAACAGTACTTGGCACCTAGTACGTGCTTAACGAGAACCATAATAATAATAATTGTGGTATTTGTTAAGCGCTGTACTAAGCACTGGGTCGGATACAAGCAAATCAGGTTGGACACAGTCCCTGTCCCAAGTGGGGCTCACACTCTCAATCCCCATTTTACAGATGAGGGAAGTGAGGTACAGAGAAGTTCAGTGACTTGCACAAGGTCACACAGCAGAGGTGGAGGACCGGGATTAGAACCCATGACCACCTGACTCCCAGGCCCATGCTCCATCCATCAGGCCATGGATAACTATTATTATGTCTGGTTTATGGGGAGGAGGAGGGAGTTCCAGGCCAGAGGGAAGATGTGGGAAAGGTGTTGGTGGTAATATAGACAAGACCGGGGCAGAGTGAGTATGCCGGTGCTAGAGGAGTCAAGTGTGCAGATTGGGCTGCGGAAAGAGATCGGTGAGGTAGAGTAGAAGGGGGGCAAGCTGAATAAGTACTTTAAAACCAATAGTAAGGAGTTTCTGTGATCCCTTATCAAAAATGATCATTATTATTATTGTCATTGTTAGATAATAAACCCCTCAATCATAGGAATCATACTTTCTACTTTTATTGTGTGCTCCCAAGTTCAATTCTCTGAACACAGTAATTGTTCAATAAATGCTATTGGTTATGGTGAGGACGATGTAAGTAAACGAGCATGTATTTCTTTTACACTGGGTTATTTTGAATGCAAAAATAATTATGTTTTGCTTTCTTAAACTTTGGGGGATTATTTCCAACATCCTTCTTGTTTTCAATTAGAAATGAAAGACTCTGGCCGGGAACAAAGAAGCCATGAGTCAGAATATTTTAATTTCAAGCTGGGCATGAAACTTTAAGAAAATGAGTCGGTATGGGAAAGATAGATGAAGCAGAAATTTTTGAGCTCCTCGTGAGCAGAAAGCATGTCTATCAACTTGGTGGTATTGTCCTTCCCTCTGGTCAGTGACCTGCTCACAGAGAGGAGCTCAATAAATATTCATTCAATAGTATTTATTGAGCGCTTACTGTGTGCAAAGCACTGTACTAAGCGCTTGGAATGAACAAGTAGGCAACAGATAGAGACGGTCCCTGCCGTTTGACAGGCTTACGGTCTAATCGGGGGAGACGGACAGACGAGAACAGTGGCGATAAATAGAGTCAAGGGGAAGAACATCTTGTAAAAACAATGGCAACTAAATAGAATCGAGGCGATGTACATTTCATTAACAAAATAAACAGGTAATGAAAATATATACAGTTGAGCAGATGAGTACAGTGCTGAGGGGATGGGAAGGGAGAGGGGGAGGAGCAGAGGGAAATGGGGGGAAAAGAGGGTTAAGTTAGCTGACCCTTGTCATCGCCCGGAGCCTTGGAGCCATTACTACGTGGGCTCGGGATCTCTGCTCCCCTGGGGGTGAGTCTTAGACCGCCAGTCCCCCTCTTCCCAACCGAATCGGCCACCACATGGACTCGGGAGCTCTCCTCCCAGGCGGCGGTTCCTTGGTCTGCCTGCCCCCCCATTTCCAGGCTAGCTCTTTAGCAGCCTTTTTGGCCACCGACCCCCGGCTTTAGCTGCTTTTTGGCCACCGACTGCCGACTCATCCACGCCGGGTCCAACATTGATTATTGGAGTGATCTTTAGTTTGAACCAGTCTAAAAATAGGCATATCCTAAAGTGCATTGAAAGTTGGGCTATCTATTTGAAATTTTGTTGTTTCTCCCAGTAAGTCTGAACCTCTTGTCGTTTTGAGATTCGCCAACCACATCAGCTCGTGTCTAATTTGTTTACACATCCAAATAGGGATCCTAATTTCTCATGGAAATGGAAATGTCATATGGCATTAAAAAGGAAATATTGAATCCTTTGAGGGTACTGTTGCTTTTTCAGAAAAAATATGTTTATAATGCAATGGTCCTATGCTACAACAGGATGAAAAATAATTCAACACTCTGGTGGTCAAATATAAACTCCTCAAGTACTCTTTGCTTTTCTAAATTATGCATCTTTCTGATATTTCTGGATTACGACAGACCTTGTCTGTCTTGTTCATCGTTCATTTTTCCATTTCCCTGTTTTTTCCCACAGCTTTGTTATCTCTATCTGTTTGTTTTTTTAATCCTCTCAGTTGGTCCTAGTAGTTGTAAATGTTTTTGGTTCCTTCTACAGATTTTTCTGTTCTGGCTTTATAATAAATAATTATAATGCTCATTAAGCACTTATTGTGTTCCCAAGCACTGTTCTACTCTGTGGTAGATATGAGATCATCAGGTTCACACAGTATCTGTCCCACATGAGGTTCACAGTATAAGTAGGGGGGAGTAGGATTTAATTCCTATTTTAGAGATGAGGAAACTGAGGCACAGAGAAGTAAAGGGCTTTGTCCAAAGTCACAGAGCAGACAAGTGTTGGAGTTGGGAGTAGAATTCAGGTCCTCTTACTCCCAAGCTTGCACTCTTTCAACTAGGCAACACTGCTTCTCTTCATATGATCGTGTCACCAAATCCTGTATAATCCACTTGTCATGGCAAACATTCACTCAGTGATCTAACTGTTTCAACTGTCTCTAATTTAGAGGCCCTATGAGTAGTCTGCTAAGCCTGGTTTATTTTGTATTAATGTTTCTGTTTATCACTCTCAAAGTTCCTCCCCAATTACTGGTTGCATTTCCAAATTTTGTTGGTAGTTACAGCCTAAACTTTATTTCCCTAAATAATGCCTCCTCTGCTGGACACCATCTCATTATCAAGTGTGAGGTTTAGTAATTTTAATAATATCAAAAAGGAATTCTCCACTGCTTCTGTTGGTTTTGCAAATAGTCTCAATTCTTTTACCCCATGTTCTGGCAACCTAGGGGATGGAAGGAATTCTTGGTCTGAAAATGGTCATGAAAGAAGTCATTTTCCCCCCTTCTAGACTGGGAGCCTGTTGTTTGGGTAGGGATTTGTCTCTATATATTGCCAATTGTACTTTCCCAAGCGCTTAGGAACAGTGCTCTGCACAAAGTTAAGTGCTCAATAAATATGATTGAATACACGGATGAATATTCAAATGAAATGTATTAAATCCAGCATTAGTACTCCTACTAAAAATGATGGCATCTATTAAGTACTCATTAAGTGCTGTACCAAATGGTGAGGTAGATACAAGATAATAAATGCAAGCACAGTCCTTGACCCTCATGGGGTTCACAATCTAAGTGGGAGGGAGAACTGGCATTGAATCCTCATTTTACAGATGAGGAAATTGAGCCACAAAGAAATGAAATGACTTGCCCAAGGTCACACAGGAGGAGCGTGGCAGAGCCAGGAATGGAACCCAGATCCTCTGACCCCCAGGCCTGTGTTCTTTCCTCTAGATCACACTGCTTCCTACTACACTGTGGTCCATCATCAGTTATAAACCTGGATGGTGTCTTGCCAAAATAGATAAACCAAATGATCACATATATCATAGAGCTGTTCACATTAAACTTCATGGAAAAGTTAAATGCAAATTAACACTTAAACCTATCTTGTCTCACCATATTCAAATAGACTCCTGGCTTTGATCAAGAGCATAGTATTTCCTGATCCTCAAGCATTGATTGTCTTTGTTCAATGTTCAATACTTTTGAATTGCTTTGGTAAGATTTCTCAGTTTTATTTTCTCCCTAGTAAAGGTCAGCAAAGAAAATTGCCAGGATTGAATTCAATCAGTGGTATTTACCTAGAAGCAGTGAGGCATAGTGGACAGAACACGGGCCTGGGACTCAGAGGTCATGGGTTCTAATTCAGACTCCACAACCTGTCAGCTGTGTGACTTTGGGCAAGTCACTGAACTTTGCTGTACTTCAGTTCCCTCATCTGTAAAATGGGGATTAAAACTGTGAGCCCCACATGGGGCAACTGATTAACTTGTATCCCCCCAGCACTTAGAACAGTGCTTTGCACATAGTAAATGCTTAACAAATACCACCATCATCATTATTATTATTATCTTGTATCTACATTAAAGCTTACTACAGTGCCTGGAACATAGTAAGCACTTAACAAATACCATTAAAAAAACACAATTTTTTTTTATAGTTTCTGATGAACTTTTAAAGCTAATAGGGCAAAGAGGGCAAAAGGATGGTTTGAGATGAGACTGTACTTGTTGTCAAGGAGCATTTTATTTTCATTGTTGCCTTTAATTGCTATGGAATAATAGATATGCATCTACCCTAGCTTTCAAGATGATGCTACTGATGGGGAGGTGGAAACAGATGAGCCTCAGCGGGTTTATCCATTCAATTTTCTGTGGACCCTTTTGATTTGAAAATCTCACAAATCCTCCCCATTTCCCAAAAGGTCCCCAAATAGTTTGAGATAAATTTTTAATAAGTCTTCACAGGAATTGTACCTGCAAAGCTTCAAACCTAATGAGAATTGCTTTTTCCTGAGGGTTTCACGATTTCTATTTTTCACTTGACAAGAAATGCAGTGATCCCAAGGACTTTCCAAGTGCTGTTTGTCCCGCCATTACAGCCTGCTGCAACTCTACAACATCTCTCTGAGATCTTTGTGTGTGTGTGTGTGTGTGTGTGTGTGTGTGTTTTTTGGGGGGGGTGGGGTCAAAGCACCCGTCAAAGCACCCGTCCCAGCACGCTCTTATAATGTGATTAAAAATAACCACAAGTACTTTATTAATCAAATTAAAATGTACCGCACACTATGCAATGGGGACATTCTGCTGTGGCTGGCAGATGAATCCTTTCTTTTTTCTGTGGTGTTGGTTGAGTGCTTTTCATTTCCTCATTCAATTGTGTTTATTGAGCGCTTACTGTGTGCAGAGCACTGTACTAAGCCCTTGGAAGAGTACAATATAGCAATAAACAGGCACATTCCCTGCCCACAACAAGCTCACCAACATCGGTCATACAGATAGAGATGTCCTGAAGGAAGGAGGAAAAGTGAGATTGCAGAAAATCTATTAATCGTTGATAGATATTGAGCGCTTACTCTGTGCAGACCACTTTACTAAGTGCTTGGGAAAGTGTAACAGAATTAGCTGGCCATAAGAAGCTTACAGTCTGGAGGGGAAGAAGGAGAGAGGTCAGAGCTGGAGATGTAGATTTGGGAATCATCAACATAGAGATAGTATTCTAAGTCTTGGAAGCAAATGAGTTCTCCAAGGGAGTAGATGGAGAATAGAAGGGGATCCAGAACTGACCTTTGAGGGACACCCCCTCCCCTCCGCTCGGCACTGTCAGAGGGTGGGATGAAGAGACGAAGCCTGCAAAAGATAGTGAGGAGTAGTCAGAGAGACGGGGGCGGGGGGGGGGGGCGGTGGAACCAAAAGCCGACTGTATCCATAAAGTCAAGGTTGGATAAAGTTTCAAGGAGAAGTGGGTGGTCCACAGTGTCAAAGATGGGCTGAGGAGTCACAGGGATTTAGGATGGAGTAGAGGCCATCAGAATTGCTGAAAAGAAAGTCACTGGCTACATTAGAGAGGGCTGGTTTCGTAGGATGAAGTAGGCGAAAACTAAATTGGAAGGGTTCAGGGAGAGAATTGGAGGAGAAGACGTGGAGACAACGGGTTTAAAACAACTCTCTCAAGGAGTTTGGAAGGGAATGGTGAGAGCGAGATGGAGTGATAACTAGAGGGAGCTGCGGGGTCACAGGAAGAGCTCTATTAGGATAGGGGACACATAAGCATGTTTGAAAGCAGTGGGGAAGAAGCCATTAGAAAGTGATAGTTAAAGATAATAATAATTATGGTATTCATTAAGAGCTTACTATATGCCAGGAATTGTACTAAGTGCTGGGGTGAATACAATACAGTACAGTGCTCTGCACACAGTAACGCTCAATAAATACGATTGAATGAATACAAGCAAATTGGTTTGGAAATAATCCCTGTCTCACGTGGGGCTCACAGTCTTGATCCCCATTTAACAGATGAGGTAACTAAGGCCCAGAGAAGTGAAATGACTTGCCCAAGGTCACAAATCAGACTCGCAGTCTTGATCCCCATTTAACAGATAAGTAACTAAGGCCCAGAGAAGTGAAATGACTTGCCTAAGGTCACACAGCAGACAAATGGCAGAGCCAGGATTAGAACCAATGATCTTCTGACTCCCGGGCCCATGCTCTATCTGCTAGGCCATGCTGCTTCTCAAGATGAAAATAGAAGGAGGGTGGGGTCAAGTGTTTTTAATAAGGTATGAAGGGATGGGGTCCGAAGCACAGGTGGGAGGGCTAGATTGGGAAAGGAGGTGAGAAATTTCATTTTGAGATTCTGCTGAGAACATTGGGAGAGTCAAAGAGGGCTGAGGAGGAGGAATAGGGGACTGAAGAGGAGCAGGGGAAATTTTATGGAGATCAAACTAGATGGCTTCAATTTTCTTGATGAAGTGTGTGGCCAGTCCGTTAAAAGAAAGAGACGTTGGTGGGGCAGAGCCGGTTCTAATCCCGGCTCTGCCAATTGTCTGCCATGTGACCTTGGACAAGTCACTTCCCCGCTCCATACCTCAGTTACCTTATCTCTAAAATGAGGATTGAGACTGTGAGCCCCATGTGGGACAGGGACGGTGCTTGGATCCATCCCAGCACATAGTAGAGTGCCTGACACATAGTGAGTGTTTAACGAATACCACAGTTATCATTATTATGGTGGGGGCAAGGGACAGGAGGTTTGAGGCGGGAGTTAAATGTAGTATGGAACAGCTGGCGGGGGCATCGGGTAAGGGACACATGAGACATCATGAATGCCTCCTTGCTTAGTATAGGTGAACATCAGCTATGGTCACCCCATTTATGCCACAATTTGGCATTCCTGCCAAGACTAAATCATTAAAATAAAGCCAAGGTTTATCCATTTATTTTGCTATCTTCTCTACAGGCATTGGATCATTTAGGAGAAAGAAAGAAAACATCTCAGGAAATGCATTTTTCCCTTTTACTAACTAAAAGATCGCAAATTCACCGATCCCAGATCTCTGCTTTTAAGTCTATGCAATTGTCCTTTGACCACTGATCCGAAAAAGAGAAAATTACCTTGATACAGCACTAGTCTACCCGTTTCGAATGGTGTCATGAAAATTGCTAGGGTCCATAAAGAGTTCAATAATTATGACTGACAGGCTAATGAAATTTGTGAGCACTCACCAAAATTAATTCTTGAAGAAATCAAAGATTGCAATAACAAAGATACTGCATGTCAAAAGTGAATTACATTAACAGAAGTGGGTGAGGAAATTTTATTCATCTCAAACTTCGAAGTCTAGAAAGACTTTAATTAATCCAAGACCAAGAGAACTTCCAGATAATTCAATCAATCAATCAATCAGAGGCATTTATTGAGCGCTTACCATGTGCACAGCAGTGTTCTAAGTGCTTGGGAGAGTACACTACAATATAATGAGCAGTCCATAATAAGCTTACAGTCTAGAGGGGGGGACAGATGTAAATATGAATGAATAACTAATTTATAATAAATAATTTTAAGATATGTATTTAAGTACTGTGGGGTTGGGGGTGGTGCTAACATCAAAGGTCATAGATCCAAGTGGAGAAGAGTTAGCCAGGGAAAATAGGGCTTAATCAGGGAAGGCCTCATGGAGAAGACGTGACCTTAATTGTTCTTTGAAGGTAGAGAGAGTGGTGGTCTGGAGTATGTGGAGGGGTAGGGTATTTCAGGCTAGGAGGAGGATATAGGGAAA
The DNA here is from genome assembly GCF_004115215.2 of Ornithorhynchus anatinus. Classification (NCBI taxonomy): domain Eukaryota; kingdom Metazoa; phylum Chordata; class Mammalia; order Monotremata; family Ornithorhynchidae; genus Ornithorhynchus; species Ornithorhynchus anatinus. The sequence goes on along the minus strand of NC_041729.1, from coordinate 155,946,099 downwards.
GGGGTCGGCAGTGAGATAGATGAGATAATGCATTTGCTATTGTTTTAATATCCTTCTCCTATTTATGTATTGCTATTGTCATGACAAATGACGTATTAATAAAAGTATCATTTTAAGTCACTTGTGGCCAAGTGGAAAGAGAATGGGCTTATGAGTCAGAAGATCTGGGTTCTAATCTTGGGTGTCCCATTTGCCTCCTTTGTGACTTTGGGCAAGTCACTTAACTTCCCTATACCTCAGTTTCCTCAACTGTAAAATGAGGATTAAATAGTTGTACTTTCTCGCCCTTAGACTGTGAGCACAATATGGGACAGGGACTGTGTCCAACCTGATTAACTTGTATCTAACCTTTTGTTAGATTCAAATATCGTTATTTATTATCATCATCATCATCATCATCATCATCATCATTATTCTATTCAACATCAGAAATGGAAATAATCACCCACTAACTCCAAAAGACTGAGATTATTTTTCTGTGGATAAGGATCAAGCCCATGACCTTGGGATTATCCTCAACTCATCTCTCTCACTGAACCCACGTATTCAATTCGTCAGTAAATCCTGTTGGTTCCATCTTCACAACATCACTAAAATCCACCCTTTCATCTCCATCCAGAGTGCTACCACCTTAATCCAAGCACTCATCTCATCCGAACCAGCCTCCTTCCTGACCTCCCTGCCTCCTGTCTATCCCCACTCCAGTCCATACTTCACTCTGCTGCCCGGATCATTTTTTTACAGAAAAGATTCAGTTCATATTTCCCCACACCTCAGGAACCTCCACTGATTTATTCATTCATTCATGCACGCATGCAGTCATTCAATCTTATTTCCTGAGAGCTTACTATGTGCAAGGCACTTTACTAAATGCTTGGAAGAGCCTTGTCTTGTGCCTGAGAGTCATTTCTGACCTGTAGCGACTCCAAGGACACATCTCTCATAACTCCCCACCTCCATCTGCAATCGTTCTGGTAGAGCATCCATAGAGTTTTCTTGGTAAAAATAAGGAAGTGGTCTACGATGGCCACCTTCCACTCAGTAAACTCCAGTCTCCCCCCCTTGACTCTCTCTCATGCCGCTGCTGACCAGCACAGGTGAGTTTTGACTTGTAGCAGATGGCCTTCCACTCGCTAGCCACTGCCCAAGCTAAGAATGGAATGGGTAGGCCTCCGCTTGACTCTCACTCCTATAGCCGAGATTGGTAACGTACTGGAAACTCTCCAGGTACGATCATGAGAGGGGGCTTGGGAGACTACAATATAACAATATAACAGAGAAGCAGCGTGGCTCAGTGGATAAAGCACGGGCTTGGAAGTCAGAGATCATGGGTTCTAATCTCAGGCCTGCCACATCAGCTGTGTGACTTTGGACAAGTCACTTAACTTCTCTGTGCCTCAGATCACTCATCTGTAAAATGGGGATTAATACTGTGAGCCCCTCGTGGGACAACCTGATGACCTTGTATCCTCTCCAGCGCATAGAAAAGTGCTTGGCACATAGTAAGTGCTTAACAAATACCAATATTAACATTACTATTATAAAAATAAACAGACATATGCCCTGGTTGCCCATCCAACTCCACATCAGAGACTTCTTACTAACAGCTTTTAAGCACTCAGTCACCTTACCCCTTCCTACGTTAACTCCCTGATTTCCTATTACAACCCAGCCCACACATTCTGCTCCTCCAGTTCCAACCTAATTATTGTACTTTGATCTTGTCTAACTACTGACCTCTCACCGTGTCCTTCCTATGGCCTGGAACTCCCTGCTACTTCATATCCAACAGATGTTCTCTCTTCTTTCCTACAAAGTCTTATTAAAAGCACATCTCCAAAAGGCCTTTCCTGCATATGCCCTCATTTCCTCTTCTCCCACTGCCTTCTGGGCCCTTTAATGAGACACAGCATGGCCTAGTAGATAAAACAGGGGCCTGGGAGTCAAAAGGATCTGGGTTCTAATCCCTGCTCTGCCACCTGTCTGATGGGTGACCTTGGGCAAGTCCCTTTGCTTCTCTGGGCCTCAGTTACCTCATCTGTAAAATGGGGATTAAGACTGTGAGCCCCATGTAGGCATGGACTATGTCCACTCTGATTTGCTTGTATCCACCCAGTGTTTAGTATAGTGCCTGGCACATAGTAAGTGCTTAATAAATGCCACGATTATTATTATTATTAATAAAATTATCATTATTATGTATTTACCCCCAACTCAGCCCTAAAGCACTTATGTACTTATCTGTAATTTGTTCGTTTATATTAATGTGTGTTTAGGCTGTCAGCTCATTGTGAGCAGGAAACTTGTCTACCAACTCTGTTATATCATACTTTCCCAAGCACTTAGTACAGTGCTCTGCACACAATAAGAACTCAATAAATGTGATTGACAGATTGATTAGATCAGTCCTTCTGAAATCATATCTCTTTCAGGAAGCCTTACCCGATTGATTTCTACTCTGCGTATAGAATACGCCACCAAATTTCCCTTCATCACACCTCCACATCACCTAAACACTTGGGTAACCAATCACATCCATTGAAACAACATTCTTATTACTTTCTCCTAACTAAGCATCTGTCTCCTCATTAGACTACAAACTCCTTGAGAGCAGGTATTACATTTACTAACTCAATTGTACTCTCCTAAATGCTTATATAATATTTTGCAATGTTCAGTAAATACTTACGATTGGTACCTAAGAAACTTAGTAAATGTTCAGTAAATACTTACGATTGGTATCTAAGAATACGTCTTTTAAGACAGCAGTAAAATGTTTTTGAAAATAGGCCACACACCTACTTCTGTAAAAACCTGCTCTTCGCTCTTAGACAGTGAGTCCCGAATGGGACACAGACTGCTTCTAATTTGATTAGGTCGTATCTTTCGATCCATCAGTGGTATTTACTGAGCACCTACTGTGTGCAATGCACTGTACTAAGTGCTTGAGACGCATTCCCTGCCCAAAAGAAGTTTACAGTATATCTGTAAACTTAAATAAATCTGCCCATTACTAATTAGTAAGAATATATAAATACTAACTTTAGTAAGTAGGAGCTGTAGTTATGATAACCATTAAATTTATTTCACAGAAAAATGTTATAACTGTTTAAATTACTATCAAATCAATTGCCTTCGAGGCTTCAGACTAGTTATGGGATTTTTATTAACATAAACCACTTTGGAATGGATTGTAAACTAGTTCAACAGGTCAGAAAGATGAGGAAATTAATAAACGCATAGAAGTGCAATAGGATTATTCAAATGGATTTGCACCGATATTGTAAATATTCAGAAATATGAGATATTAAAATTCTTCTTGGTCTTCTCAGACATTTCCTCCCTAAGGCAACTCCACAAAAAAGTTCTTCTGTAAAGAGTAGAAATGCTAAATTGGAGGTCATAGGAAGTAAAAATATAGAGAGAGAGAGAGGTGGAAAGTAGAGTTTGTGGTTATGTGATGAAAGAGAAGAAACACCCAAAATAAATCTTTTATTTTATTTGTGGTGATAACCAACGTTGGGGGTGGCGAGAAAATCTTTTAGTTTTTCAGAACGATTTTGTCTATCACTTTAAACGATGAACCCCTTTTGGAGCAGGAACTATGTCCACCCTGATTATCTTGTACTTACCTCAGGACTTATGGTAGTGGTTGGCACATAGTAAGGGCTTAAGGAATACAGTAATTGTCACCTAATTGAATTCAATTATGTAATGAGACTTGAGAAATCTCTCTTTCACTTGAAAATCAATCAACCTATGGTATCGTTAAGCACTTCCAGTGTGCAAAGTACTTTACTAAGTGGTTGAGAAAGCACAATACAACAGTTGTATTTTACAACAGAACTCTTCATCTTCCTAAAACCCTGTCCCCACCATGATTTCTCAGCACTAATAATAATAATGTTGTATTTGTTAAGCGCTTACTATGTGCCAAGCACTGTTCTAAGCGCTGGGGTAGACATAGGGGAATCAGGTTGTCCCACGTGGGGCTCACAGTCTTAATCCCCATTTTACAGATGAGGGAAGTGAGGCACAGAGAAGTTAAGTGACTTGCCCACAGTCACACAGCCGACAAGTGGCAGAGCCGGGATTCGAACTCATTAACCCTGACTCCAAAGCCCATGCTCTTTCCACTGATCCACGCTGCTTCTCCACCATCCTTCCTGTCTCTACAAGCCATAACCTTAGTGTTATCCATGGTGCATCTTTCATCCAATGCACATGTTCGATCTAAAACTAAATCTTGTCAGTCCAACCTTCACACATTGCTAAAATCTGCCCTTCCCTCTCCATCCAAACAGCTACCATGCTAGTCCAATCACTTTTCCAATCCCGCCTGGATTACCATAGCAGGTTCCTGACTGATCTGTCTCTCCCCACTCTGGTTCATACTTCACTCTGCTGCCCAGATCATTATTCTACAAAATGGTCAGGACATGTTTCTCCAGTCCTCAAGACCCTCCAGTGGTTGCCCATCCACCACCACATGAAACGGAAACGCCTTACGATAGGCTTTAAAGCCCACAGTCACCTTGCCCTCTCCTACCTCATTATGCTGCTCTCCTACTATAACCAGTCCACACACTTCACTGCACACTTCACAACCTATTCCCTGTACCACGATCTCATCTATCTCTATGCTGTCCTCTTGCCCATGTCCTGCCTCTGGAACGCCCTCCCTCGACATATCTGACAGACAATTACTCTCCCCTCCTTTTAAAGCCTTCCTGAAGGCACATCTCCTCCAAGAGGACTTTCCTGACTAAGCCCTCCTTCTTTCTTCTCCTAGTCCTTTTTGCACCACCCTGATCTGTTCCCTTTATTCACCCCCGCCTTGCATATCTTTGTGTATCAATCCATAATTCATTTATTTATATTAATGTCTGTTTCCTCTAGACTGTAAGCTCGTTGTGGACAGGGAACGTGTCTACTACTCTCTCGTATCAGACTCTCCCAAGCACATAGTATCATGCTCTGCACACGGTAAGCACTCAATATGTGTGACCGGTTGATTGCTTGATTGCACAGAATTGATAGACATATTCCCTGCTCACGAGGAGTTTCATCTAGAGGGGGGATAGACATTAAATTAAATTGAAAAGCATTTTCTCCTGACAAGGATGTCCTG